>NC_139818.1:11807506-12407506 GCF_963457635.1 Microchirus variegatus | reverse complement strand
TTTAATGATTTACTTGCCCTTTTTAGAGAGTTTAGAGACTTTGTTAAAAGTCCCTTCAAAACATGTTTATAGTATGTTTATAGCCTCAAAATGTCCATCTGGACGTGTTTTTTTTTTTTTGGCTTAGTTTACCCCTAAAAGGGTCAGAAAATGTTTTTGAAAGTGTTTGTGTCCATTTTTCCAGAATAACTTTCAATATCTGGCAGTTATTTACAATTTACTGCATATTAACATAGTGCATTAACAATTTAAAATGAAGAAAAACCAAAAGTTTGTTTAGAAATTTCGAAAAAGAGAAAACAATGTAGTTGTACATGAACACCAGATTTTGAAAGTTGAACAGTATAAAACAGATTTAAATATTAATTATAAGTATTTAAGTCTTTGTTTAAATGACCAAAAAACATTTAAACTTTGCACAGGTGTTTTTCCAATTCTCTCCTCTCCTGGTGACAAAGGCGCTGATTCGACACTGAAAATGACCATAATAGCCACAAATTTTTCCGATAGCACAAAGTGTTGCGTATTTGCGGTAATGCAAAATGTGCATCAAGTTTTTACCAAAAACAAATGTCAGATTTTCCTCATGATCTTTGCATTGCATTTAGGTCCAAGGGAAATGTTATATTCTGCAGCACAAACCAGTGTTGTATTGTCAAGTAAAATATCAAAAGAAAAAAAAAAATCCTATTTAATTGTTTGAAGTCATGACCACCTCTGCTTTTGACATGTACTGACAAACTGAATATCATATTAAAATGTTTTCCCTCAGACTCAGTTTTGAAATGTGACTGAGCTTCAAACGTCTCTCCAGTCTGAGGGTGATGGACGGTGTTCTGACCTGAGACCTGCAGGCCACGACGATGTGCTCCTCTGCTGACGAGGCTGCCTTCATCTGCACCTTCAGCGCGTCCGTCTTCAACCCCGGGTAGCGGTAGGAGGTGAAGAGGCGGTAGTACTGCTCCATGCACAGAGGGGTTCCCGCTAACTGGCCACGACCAACATCCGCAGGCAGCGCTCGCCTGACAGACACAATCACACAATTTCACATTAGCTCTCTGAGGTCTCATCGTTACTCTTCATTTCATTTTCACCCTCCATTTACTAACTCCCCTCTGGAGATTGTGGTAACTTACTCGTCAATGAGTCTTTTATACTCCAGCAGTCCTTTGATGAGACGAGCTGCAAATCTTACAAGAAAAGACAAGAAGACGCAGAGTTACTGTAACCAGCCGGTGATTATAATCAGAGACAGCGTCGTCTTATCTCTCAAAGGGCGTACGGTAATCACATTATGGTAAATGAGTGGATTACAGCTGTGGGTTTTTTTCTGTGTTTGTGAGAATGAAGCATGTCTCTGTGTGTGAGTGGGCGCTGTGGGCAAATAGGGAAACACAGAGCCAGTGTCAGAGCTCATGTTGTGTGTCATTTGTCTTGTTGTTATTACGCTCAAAGCTGGATCAATACAAAAAGGAGCAGCAGCAGCAGCAGCAGCAGTAGCAGTGCACCACACCCCAAGACGAAGGCCTGACTAGCAGAGTCTCAGTGGAGAGCTTGGCCCTGTCACTCCCAATCTAATAAGTGACCGTGTCAGTAAATAACCAGCTGCTCAGGGTGCTCTGGAAATATTCACTAAGTGCCCCACGGAGCTGACAAAAGTTAATGGTGAGTTATAGGGCTGGACGGACTGGTGTAATCTCTGCTTTGACCACGGCTCATTTAATAACAGGCAGAGATTTGGCCCGAGACATGGTGCCAGTGATTCTGTCTGAGTCTGTAATGCAGATGTTGAGTGTGTGTCTGCGGAGGAAATCATAAACCCTGTCAGCAGAGCTACAGAGCTGGACCACGTGTATGTTTTATATCGTTAGTGATGATGTGCAGGAATCAGTAGTTGAAAATTACTATCTGGTGTTTTTATTTTTTTTTTTCCACAGTGGCTTAAAGGACTGAGGAGACACAAAGTGAATGCAACTGTAGAAGACATTTTACTGAGCATCACATCAACAAATCTGACATGAGGTGCATGTATCTGCCTCCATTTAGGTTAAGAAACAACCACTAAGGATTTGGATTTAACTTCTATTAAATGCTTTTTTTAAACAAAAAAATTGAGAATTAAGTTGCCAGATTTTCATCACCAGACGTCAATGTAAACACAACATCATTGGTTTATGCCAGGTGTGTCCAAAGCCCGGTGAGGGATTCCCAGGTTTACAACCCATCTGTGACAGGCAGGTACATTATGTTATTATGATATCTGAATCCAGACATTTTTCCACTCAAAGTAACATGATTTTTACTTCACTTTTTACTTAAGTCCATTAATTAACCAAGAAATTAATAGTAAGATTAAATGCATTTGTTTCTAAATGCTGAATTTGTTGTGTATCCTAGTCTGTTGTCCTTTGTTGCAGATATACATTTTTCATGTCTTACACTACATTTTCATAATATACTTGATAGATTATGCTATCACATGCAGTAAATTGCAAAGTTAATTGACTCACTATGTGCAAATTATGATGATTATTATTATTATTATTGTTCAGCTCCTACCTCAGGGCGTCTTTGTGATCTCTGAAAGTCTGTTTGGGAAACACCATGACAGGACTGGAGTTGACCGGCAGAGCCAACCTGTTGTTCAAATACATGTCCTCAAGCCAGTAATCATAGACCTGAATAAAAAAAAAAAACACACACACACACACACCAAACATGCAATTTGTGTTGTTTTGTAAATGTTTTTCGACTCAAGTGGTTACTTTCAAAGTGGAGACCTGTGGGCAGTATGGAGTAAAAAAAAAAAAAGAAGCCCATTACAGTGTATCACTGCCAGATGAAAGAACGAGTGGGAGAGAGTGTCAGTGTGAGAGTGGGAGTGTGATGGATTTCACTGAGCTGGATGAGTTGTGGACTGACCGATCAGATGCAGGAGGACAGACAACAAAAGGATGAGCAGAGGCATCATAAATCACTATTGTGTGCTGTTCCTCTTTTTTTCAACTATTTTATGAACTGCTTATATATGTATACATATATAAAAGCAATTCTTAAAATACATATATGGCAAAAAGCAACACTTCTCTTGAACCTTGTTGTATGTGAATTTTACCCAGTTGGTGGTCTTGTCCCGTCTCTCCAACAGCTTCTTCTGGAGAGCCTCTCCAACTCCTCCAGGAGCTCCAAACTTCTCCACGATGGCTTTTGTTTTGACGAACTGCTGCTCCGTGACCAGGTGCTGGACACACCTCAGGTACATGTCCAGGGTTTGTTTCAGCGGAGGCACCGGGACCTTCGGCAACACCTGACGCCGCCGTAACAGAGGTGGAATAAACAGAGATGAATGAGAGGACAGGAGCTGATTTGCATCTCTTTCATTAAAAAGATGATTCCCTCACGTCTTTTCTTTACACTTTTATTATTAGAAACACAGTTAATAATTGATCTTGAATGCTTCAGGGCATGTTTGAGAATAATTTCCATGGCCACCTGGGACTAGACAACTTGTTTTTTGAAAGGATGAATAATGCTAATTAATTATGTTTGAAGTTTGATCATTTGCAAACTGGATATTTTCTGACCTAATGTGATAACTCTGACCAGCACACTGGAGTTAAGTTGGAGCTATGAGTTCTAGGAATTCTTAACTGTGCAAAAAAAAAAAAGATGTTTGAAATGATGTTTCACATCACTGAGGCATGAAAATCCAGGTTGGTCATTTTTGATTCCCTAGTGGTAAATTAGTGACATTGCAGCAGCCCACAGTGCTGCATTTCAGCACCTCGGACAGCGACAGCTGGCAACTTGATGCTGAATGAGTGAATGAATGCAGAAAAACAACAACAACAACAACAGTTTCACCACAGAAACAAGAAGATATTATGTTCATACTTGGCTGCCTCGGTCTCTGGACGTCTCTCTCTCTAGGACTGGCATTTTTGCGTTCGAGTCCACTCAAGACAAAGTGCTGTGGAAAACTCTAGAAGTGGAATGAATTCAGGATTCCCTGCCCAAAAAAAATGTTGAAACATTTGATAAAGACGATCAACAAAGTAAAGCTCAGTAAATAAAAGCAGATCTGGTGACAAATGGACGTATATATATATATGCGGTGCTGTCAGACATAGCATGGCGTCCATTCCTCCTCATTTTGCTGCCTATAATGTAATTTACTGCTTGACCTTGGATTCTGTCGCTGCGCCTCTTCGCTCACCACAGCACACATATTTACATGTTTGTGCAATTTCATTATTAAAAGTTAAATATTTTCTTTAGTAAATGACAGGACAATATGTGTTTTTATTCAGAACGCAGGTTCATTTTAAAGTAAATAAACTAAATATATAACGTTAGAATAAATGTGAAATTGTAAACATAGGAAATCAAGTATACTAAAGAATGTTTGAAAAACTAATTCGACTTTAAGGAGATTTATTTTAATACAAAATCGACTTTAGAAAGAAAAAAAAGTTAGTCGCCTACCTTATGTCTTATCGGCGTGGGACTCATGAAGTGTGTTCGAGTTGCCTCCCACGTCCGCGCCGTGAAATCCCATATTAGGGTGATGGAGCTCCTCTTGTGACTGCTCCCACGTCCCCACGCCTCGCCATAAGGCTGAGGCTCCACATTAAAGCGCGCCGTGGAAAAGTGAAAAAAAAAAAAAAAAAAAAGATATGCTGAAGGTGCGTCCACCTACCCGCCCTCGAGCTACGAGACTCCTCCCATCGACACCTATTCGAGGAACATATTATCTGACAGCTTGCCCCCTCCTCATCCTCACCCTCCCACACCCACATGAGATCATCAAGAAAGGCTTCTGATTCTGGCTTCGTCATTGGTGCAGGTCAGCAGAAATGACTTTGAAAGTTATTTAAGACACGTGTCAGCATGGTGCGCACAAACACTTTGATTGGTTCATGTGGAGTTTTAAACTCATGGTTTTCTCTTTATTTGCGTGTTTTCTTGTTAAAACAAAACTGGTGGAGATCAAATTAACTTTGTGTATTATTTCCAGCGTTCATATAAATTCCTCCCAGACATATTTTTGTTGAAATCTTAATTTAATTGCTTATTACAACACAAACTATTAATTTCCTCTCTTTTTTTTTTGCTTGAAATAAGGATGTTTTTGTTGTTTGTTTTAATCAAGGACTAAAAATGAAAAGCACCACTGTCACAGATCCAAACAAATTTATTAAAACGACAGAACAGCCTACATTTATGTTCATCTTAAGGAGACTGACTTCAATATCTACGTCTTGACAAAAAAAAAATTATGTTCACACATCACTTACAAACACACACGCGCGCGCGCACAAACGCACATTCTCTCAGTTTTAGAGGTCCACGTAGTTTTCTTTTACATTTACATTGTGCATTTTTATCCGCATATGTACAAAATCCATTTATTTTAATTTCAACCAACAAAAAAAATATGAAATAAAATAAAATACAGGCCCATTTTTTAAAAAAGAAAATGAAATAAAGGCCTTGAGACTAAAAAATAGAGGCTATTTTTTGTATAAGAGGGGAAGTGTGCTTTTTATAGTTGGTCCCATATAATCGTGTACATGAATCCATTTATTTATTTTACAATACTGAGACACAGAAACCTCTCACAAAACTCCACGTCCATGACAAACGATACAGAGACTTTGTTGGACACAATGAAATCACAGTGAGAGAAATAAACTTTGGGAAACGCGTCACACAACCGTGATTGTGGCGACCGGGTGTTTTATATTGCACATCGGTACTGACATAAAAGTTTAAAATCACTAGATTCATAGCCAAATCTTTTCAGGGGGAATGTTAATCGGGGGCGGGCGGTGAAGAGTGACACCCGGTCTAAGTGAACTCCTGACCGGACGACTCTTCTGACAATGACCGCTGTGCTTTGAATGGGTCGAACCCGTTTTCATCTACTGACAGACAGTTTCCAGCAGAACTGTAGCCCTTCTTTTTAGCTCTCCTCTCCTCCATCTTGATAGTATCGTACAGCCCCTGCGGAGCCTCCTCTAACAGGTTATCTCTCTCGGAGTGGGACGGTTTCATTTGGCACACGTTGCGCAGCAGCAGCAGAGCTGGTGCGTAAAGCACATTGACGAGACCCATACCCAGATTGAGCTGCACGAAGCCGAGATTGTGCACTATCTGCCCGGCTACTATAGGACCCATAGCATATGCAACAGAGTATGAAATATCCGCTATAGCATAAATACTACCGTACACGGAGGAATGACGCATGTCTACAAGAAACGCCAGCGTGGGCAGCAGCGCAGTGTCTACGAGTGCAATGCCAAAACAAATGCCGCACAACGGCGCAATGAGCTGCCCAAAAGTTTTGCATGCGGGGACTGTGCAGGAGCTCGCGCCTATGATAACCATACCTACAGCTCCGTAGAACCACTGTAAATGTGGATGCTGCGCTGCCAGTTTGACTGTAATGTACACACCGATGACGTGAGGGAAGAAGGCTGGGAGCCAGGTGAGGCCCATCTCCCACTGGGAGGAGTGCATGGTGCTCTCCATCCAGTTGGCGATGGTGGGTTCGAGAAAGGCCAGCGGGATGTTGCACACTGTGAGCGCCCCGGCCACCACTGCTATGTACGGGTCAATCATGAGTTTGTATATGGGCGTGCCGACCGGCATGTTCTCTCTAGTCCTGTTGGAGAACGGCTTAATGACGGTCAGCACCAGAATGCCGTCCGCCAGGCAAATGCATGCCAACACGATGAAGGGAACTCTCTTGCCCACAAACTCATACAGGATTCCCCCGAAGGGAGGCGCCACCAGACTCCCGAAAGAGATGAACGCCAGGGCGATGCCGAGCGCCCTGGTCCTCTCTGCCTCCTCCGTGTACTTGTCAGCAATCATCGCGAGTCCGGACGTGTCCGCGAAAGCAGACCCCAGACCCTGTAAACTTCTGGCCACAAAGAGCGTGGCGTAGTTCTCCGCGAAAGCGAAGATGCAGGTGGATACAAACATGACAGTGAGTCCAATTAAAAGCGGGATGTCATATCCGACCCTGTCTATGAAAGTTCCCGACAGCGGGTTGACTATCAGCTGCAGAATGGCTTTGGACGCAAAGAGCACTCCTATCTGGACATCTAAATTGTTCTTGTTGCTTTTGTCTTGGCTTGTGCTGTTGGCTGCTGAAGTGTTGGGGTGCAGGACGACGTGGACGTGCTCCGACTGCTCACTCTCCAGGTCAGCGAGATAGTCTGGAATAATTGGCACGATTACCATGTAGAGCATATTGTCCAGCAGGAGAGCCACGCAAACAATCACTAATATGATCCGTCTCTGCCGGTGAGGATCCCGCATCGCTGTGCCTAATTGCTTGGTCCTTTGGCCCATCTCGGACAGTTTTACGGCGGCTGATTTAGCCAAACCAGAGGTTCCTCCTTGTCCATCCATAGTGTGCTTTTGTTGTTGTTCTTTGTTTGTATGTAAGTTTTAAAATAGTTCTTGTGCTTCTTCTGTCCGCTGCCACTGATCTCTCAGCGCCTCTGGTGACTCATTGGTGCGCCCTCTACATGGATGTGATGCTCTCCGTCCTCACTTCGCCTGTGCGTAAAGAAGGAAGAGGCGCACAGGAACTTGGCTGCTTCATCAGTGGAGAAGCCTTTCTGCCGCTGCCTCAACTTGTCCTCGCCTCAGCCCCGTCCGGTATTGTTTCATGATCATCCGAGGAGTGACGTGATGGTGAGCTCGCAGACTTTCTGCACCGCGCAGATGAGGATTCGGTCGCTAATCTCACATGGCAACGTTTTTTGTCTGGAGCGGTTTTCTCACTTATTTGAGGAACCTATACGACGCTCCAAGACTCTCACCTCTGTGCTCATGTCTCCTATCACCTGTGGCACTTTTGCGCTCAGCTCTTCGACCACCACTGACTTCGTGGTCTTTGGTGCACATTAACCCGCTATACGTTACACCATTATTATCTCTGCCCCTTTTTCAACAAGAGCTATGACGCATGCATTGCCAGCTGATCCCTTCGTCACTTGCCTCATTTATGTTAATTTCCAACCATGGCAGCAATCACTTCAACCAATGAGAGCCAGTGAGTGCATCACAGCCCCCCAACAAGAAAAAAACAATTCTTAATATCCACTATGTGACTCCTGATTTGTTGTAAATGTCACATTTCACATTCATGCATTGGCGTATACTGTATATAAACGTGGAGTGGGGATATATGCAATGCTAATAGTTTATATAAAACATATTCAAATACATCCCCTATATTTGTAAACACTAATCTTTGGAATACTAAATGGCAGATAGTAAATCACATATAACTCACAAACTAAACAGAAAAGTAAATTATCAAAGACAAAATGCAGAGGATCGATAAGGCATTCGAATATACTGACTGAACTTAAAGAAGAGTTTGTTGTTCGATATAACAAGAAATTTAATGAGTTGCCAGTTGCTGCAGGAGCAAAAGAGATTTCAGCACCACGAGTCCGTGGACAGCTCCTTCGACCACCAACACTTCTGAGACTTTTTCACCACTTCATTTACGTGTTTTCCAACAACAAAACAACAACAACAACAACAAAAAACAACAACAAAACACAACAACGACAAAAATTAAACTATCCTTTACAGAATAAGACCTGTGCATGCAGCTCGTCAGTCCTAAGAGCACAGTGCAGCTCATGCGGAGAGTTCCTTTATTAATTTGGCACAAGACACAGGCGACACCTTGTGGTGGGATTCTGAAAGTACAAGCAAACTCAAATGAAAACCGCCCAGTCACTGAAACTAGCTAATAACTAATTATTGTTTAACCTATTGTACATTTTATTTAAATATCCTATAAAAGTTTTGCATGGCATTGTTCTTATTATATCATCTCCAATCTAGGGTTAGTAAAATGTGTTAATTTAAACATAATAATAATCCTCCACTATAGGTTTTTTCTTTATGTGTATTTGTCAACAATTAAGCTATAAATCCAAATAAGGTGACCTAAATTGTTACAGATTACTTCATTTCATATTATAATAGTGCGTGGACTTCATCTATCATCATTTGCCAGTAGGGGGCAGCACAACACTTGCAATGCCAAATATTCAGGATCTAATAATCTGAAGCCTGATTATTGTATAAAAAAAAGGTTCAACATTGTATTATATTTTTAGCCAGTTATTGCATCATTGACTCTTAGTTGTGACATCATTGGCTGCTGCACAAAAATAATGCTTATTTCCATTCCACTAAACAGCACAAATAAAAGGAGGCTTGCATGAAATAATCCAATAAAAGTGAAAGTAAAGTAATCTGGCAAAATAAAAACAGGGAATATCAGTAACATACAAAACTTAATACAATCTCTAAAATGATGATGATAACCATAGTTATCTTTATAATGATGTGGTGATGTCCAGCACTGGGACAGAATGAACTGCCTCTACCAGACATGGTGTAAAAGATCAAGATTATGTATTAATCAATTGTACATTTTCAAATGTGATGAGAGTATTTAACTATGGGAAGTAATAGTTCAATAGATGGATTAGTAAAAGAAAACGAGGAACTACTACTTCATTATGTAAATTCGGCCACCATGTTGAGAATGGATTTCTTTCTGAAAACCCTTTGTTTAAAGAGAACCAGTCCCTTTAATCCTCCACATTAATAGTGGTGTAATTTACCCAATAAATTGATATATAACACCTGATGGAAACTCTGAAGTCTGCTGACATTATTGATTTTCCAACTCAGTTACGTCCATTCTGTTGTATTATTTCGTAATATTTTTAGACATGAGCAGCTGTGCGTTTTGTAGCTGAATATGAACAGAGAAGAGTTTCTCTTTGATAACACACAATCTATGATTGTAACATAACTATTTAAGCACAGCCAGGAATACAGTCCTTGAATAAAAAGTGTTGCAGTCAGATGTAGTTATTGTAACCATGTTTGAGAAGCTCTGCGTGGCTTCTCATTTCTTCTTCCTGTGGGCTTGATGCTATTTACTGCTGCTGCTGCTATCTACAGCTCTAACTGAATTAGATCACTGGTCTAATACACTGCCTCGTAATCAGCTGTCAGTCAGAGGGAACGCTCCTTCCAAGAAAATGATGCTAATCTGCTGGATTCCCCAGTCTTTCCCAGGAAAAAAATAAATAAACCCTGCTCTATATTCATCTCAAGTGAATATAGAGCAGCAGAGGTGATGAGGAAGTGTGTGATTATGTTCAGCATCTAACACCTGCTAATGACCTGTGTTTATGTGTTTTGAGGACATGAATCACTGAAGAGTAACTTGCAACTTTGACTAAGATGATTGAAAAAAACATATACACACTAATATTGTATGGGTTTCCTTTTAGATATAATATAATACAGCTTCACTATTATTTGACCTGTTTGAATCAACACTTTTGACTTAACCTGGCACAAACTTGACTTTTCCTTCTTTTCATACTCCTTCTGCACATAATCACACACTGATGACCTGTCATGAAGCACAGCATCAGAGCAGCTACTAATAATAACTCTGCAGTGAAGGCATGAAAACAGTGCGTCGTCGTTCTAACGCCAGGGCTCAGCGGGACTATTTCAGGTGCTGCTTCATTAGAGCCGACTCCTCCTCCTCTGGTTAAAACAGGCGTTGACTGACGGTGAGAGGATTTGACCTGCTGACGACTACCTGGCATGAACGTCAGTCACCTGTGAGGTCAGTGTGACTCGGTCTCACTGGGTCTTATTTTTGGAGTGCATGTGTTGAGCAGTTCAGAGATCAGCAGGAGTGCAGGAGTCTCGTCTACTCACTGCAGCCTCACTGTCTCTACAACACGTGTGATAATGTGGCCTGAATCTAGAAAAAAAACACAAAATGAAATGTGGACATACCATATTTGAGTCACTAGGTAGAGGTGTGGGGAAAAACTCACAATATAATGCAGATGAATAAATAACACAGGATATAGAGACCACAGAAATGAACTATTCTTACAAAAACAAGCTCTAAAATTTCCAGATCTGATTCAGTTTAAAACAGCACCAATAATATTCAAAGAAAAACATAAATCACTTCCAAATCTATAAAGCCTGATGATGTGCATCCTTGATTTTCAAATTTTTTGGAGGAATTTTAATTTTACCTGATTTATCGCTACACCAGGCAGCGGCTCATCAGCAGCAGCTGCGCTGTCTAGACCAGGGAGGTGGGAGTGAAGAGGCTGTCCTCACGGTGGGTGAGCCATTTTACACGGTTCAAAACAAAACATGGTGTTACACTGAAACTACGAAGTCGGTGTCCATTCACTAATACACAAGCACATATTTATTTTGTATTAGCATGCTACTGTTTTGCAGCTAACTTGGCGAACCTGTTCCCAAAGGTAAGCTAGAGAGGCTACGATTAGCATTAGCGTAGGGCTAACATAATACAACACTGTGCAACCTCATTAAGCACAACGCAAATGTTTTCATTTTCGATTAGCATTAGCGTAGCTAGATGTTGTGACTGTCAGCCACGGCAGTGGTTAGCCTTTCAAATATGTTAGCCTTTACGTTCCTTATCATGCATTACCCATAACTGAAAAATCTTCTTCAGCGCCCACTATAGGAATACATACTTCCTACGGGCACAGCACTAGTAAAATAAATACATTGTTTTCAGAACGACAACTGGGAGGATAAAATCTAAGAGGGAAACTAAATTAAAAAAGGCAGTGTTGCCAGGACAACTTTGAAAAGCATGCGTTTTTCAATCTTGTGGGTTAAATTACGTAACAGTCGGACAACAGATGAATTAGGGCAAGAGTAAAAACATAAATTAGTTTAAAAGAATATAAAAAAATAAAAATTTTACATAAATTTAAGGATGAAGAACAGCAAGTTTAATGCAACACATTTCGATGCTCATTTACTTGCCAGTTTTTCCAACATTGATCTTCCCACTTTTCTCTCTCTAGTTTCCTCAGAAGCTAATAATGTACAATGGCTTCTTTATTCAGAAGCATGAAGAGAGGTCAGTCTTTTTCTAAATTAGAAAGGCTCAGGAGCCAGGTCAGCACTACAGAGGAAGGACACCTTTTTCAACAGTAGAACACAATGGACAAACTAAATATCTTTTGAGTTTTGGAGCTAACTGAAGGCTTCATAGTTTCTCCAACACACTTGGAAGAGAAGCATAAGGTGAGGGACATTCAGCTGCAACATTCTTTAAATCTCATCTCCTCAGTCTTCCCAACAAAAACACAACACATTCATTATCTTAGTAAATGAGAACCGACTCATTAAAGGTCATCTCTGGATGTTGGTTTTCAGTTTTTTCAAGCTGAAAACAGATGAAGTCTGAAGCAGAAGAGCGGCAGCACAGTGATTTTTTTATTATTGTGAATGGTTAAACATGGACGGAGGAGTAGCGCAGGTTAAAGACAAAAAAAGGACGTCAGAAAGTAATGAAACACATTTTGCAGGTTAAGTGCAATGTGGAATGAGGGAACAGAGGTAAAATGTTGACTGTTTCATATACAAGACAATAATATTACTCCAGTACAGGTATCCAAATGATGTTTCCTTAACCTAACAAAATTATTAACATTCTATCATAAGAGCAAATGATGATTTGGTCTTGGAGGATGTTGACTTTTCCTTTTATTTTGACTTCTTAATAGCCGGGTCGACAATCTTTTGTCCAGTGAGGAAATGCCAAACGCCGCCTCGGTAAAACTCGTTTCCAAACGTGTAGAGGAGAGCGTTGAAGATGGGATTTGTCTTTGCCACAACAGGAAGCACCTGAGAGAAGAAACAAGGACCTCCATCATTTTTACATTATTTACATTATAGGTTTGTATAGGTTACGGCAAAGTAACTACAGTTTCACCAGATTATCTAAATTTCAATAAGGGTATAAAAAGAAATATCTCAGTTTGCAAATGGAGATATTCCTTCCCTCAGATAAAACAAAACGACTTCTCACCATTCGCAGCTTTGGAGACACAACCTTCACATTGTCAAAGCAGGCGTAGATACACATGAGGACATACGGGCCCCAGCACATCAACATCACCCTCAAGGGTATGTTGGTGTTGAACTAAAAAAAACAAAGGCTGTTACATTAGTACACATATACAATTAAAGTTAATTCAGATAGTATATATGTTAAATAACATGAATGAAGGTGCATGTTTCGTACTTCTATAGTCACATTTTGTAGTCATGACACAGATAAACGTTCTCATCTTCTGTCTTTATACTTTACAAAACGTGGTTTGTGAAGCTCGCAGCATAAAACAATGATGTTTCAACTATTAATTCAGGATAAAACAGTTCCAATATTTTTTTCACTTGACTGCCAAGAGATGAAAATATTCATATCACTTTCATAGCTGAATGTTAAAAGTAGAGCTGGAGCCAGAGAAGATGATCAATATGAAGGACTTTGGACGAGGCAAAAACATTCCAAAACACACCCATTCTGCACTTCCCACAGTTCAAAGTTCAGTTCAGTCACAAGTACAGCATTGGACTAACGTAAACATGTTCACAATAACACAACATTATTTACACACACCGTCACTGACAACTGTTCTTTCACACACGTGTCTGAAGATTAAAGAACAGTTACAGCAGACTGTGTCATTGAGTGAGACATTTACCCTGTGGTGATGGACTTTTTTGAAGTGCTTGTGGATGGCGCTGTAGCATGACCACATGGTGAAAGCGGGGAACATGAGGTAGAGCAGCACCAGCGTTAGCATGTACGTCACATAGTCCCTGTTGAAAAGTATAACAAACAACATAGAACACGGTTTCTGACAGCATGTGCTAATTTTGATGAACACAAACTTGTAAATGTGAAATAAAAGTGACGATAACAAAGTGGACATTTTGGCCCACACGTCCTTATGTCTACCTGTCCCCTCTGGTGTAGTCCAACGTGCAGCAAGTCCTCATGGGCTCAAAGTCATAAACGCCCCATCCCATCAGAGGAACAGCTGCCCAGAAGATGGAAAGAATCCAGATGATGCTGCTCATTGTGAGCGTCGTGCTCCAGAAGAGCTTTTGTCCTACGGAATAAAATCACACAGGAGGTCATGTGATGATGGTGATTAGAACAGAGGGGGGGGAGAAAAAAACATGCTTTACACCAGAAACAAAAGCAGATATGAAAGAATATAATACATTCACTTATAAACCACTGTGAAAACTAATAGAATTGCCCAAGCACTTTGTATATACCGTCATCAAATTGATGTATCTGGATCTATCTTATTCTATTCTTATACGGCCAATACTTTACTTTTCTGTGCAAGTAATAAGTGAAATGTGTTTACTATAACTTGAACATCAGGAAGTTAAACATAAATATGCGAAAAGTTTATTTTTTAAGATAGATAACTTGTATACTTACTGGTGCAGTACTGGTGGTATCTGTCCCAAGCAATGGTAGCCATGAAACTGATTGAGGCCAGAACTGCTATCATGCCCTGGAAACCATGGTAGGAACATCCGTCTTGTCCAAATGGCCAATATCTAGAGACAAGAAAGAATACAATCACTACATTAGCGCAAAGTAGAGTTGCCTTGTTATTGTGTGAATATGGCAGGCTGAAAATGCAAATTAGATGACACAGTGAATGATGTGGATTGTGGCCTGGATTGTGAAACGTAAAGGGCTTATTTGGCTTGCGGTACCAGTGGCTCGTATCAAACCCTAAGCCTTTTCTCAGGGGGTTGTTGGGATGAAAACCAGTGCACTACCCATAATCAGTAGAGGTGACGCGGTTGATACCTGATGTAACTCGCATAAGCAGCTGTGAGGCCGTTAATGTTCAGGCTGATGTCGGCCAAAGCCAGATTAAAGACAAAGAAGTTACTGGGAGTCCTCATCTCCTTCACTGAGAGGAAAGACACAATGCTGACGGCGTTGAGGAGGAACCCGAGCACACCTGCAAGAGAGAGAGAGAGAGATTTAGAGATTTTATTTTCATTACTGGAAATTCAGACACTCAATCAATGTCAATGTCCTCTTTTTAAAAAATGCCCATAAAAAAGGGCTGTGACTCTATCTTTATTTAAACTTCATTTAACAGCAGGTCCCTTGAGACACACTATATGGACAAAAGTATTTGAAGGACAATCTCAATCCTTCAGCATATCAAGACATTTTGGACAATGCTATGCTTCCAACTTTGCGATAACAGTTTGAGGAAGACACTTTGCTCAGAGCCCTGACCTCAATCCCATCAAGCACCTTTGAAATGAAATGGATCAGAGATTATGAGCCAGGCCTTCTCGTCCAACATCAGAGTCTAACCTCATAAATGGACACAAATTTGCATACAAACACTTCAAAATCTTGAGGAAAGTCTTCCAAGAAGTGTGGAGGCTGTTATAGCAACACAAGGGGGAACCAACGCCATATTAAAGTACTGTAGATGTATTTGAATATATCATTACAGTCCCTGTTGGTGTGATGGTCAGGTGCCCAAATACTTTTGTCCATATAGTGTATATTTGTGTATACAGACAAAATGATAAATAACACAAACAATACTGAATATAAAACAACAGTTAAATTCATGTACAATGGAGTAGAGCTGCAATTTAAGATTATTTTCATAAATAATGAAACTGTTGATTATTGTCTCGATTAATAGATTAGTTGTTTTGGTCCATAAAATCAGAAAATGTTGACTGATGTTTCCCCAACCTTATGATGATGAAGTTGTTAAATATCTCTCTCAATCTTTATTATTTCTTGGTAGTATGGAGTAAAAGATAGAAAAATAAACTAAAAATAACAATAATTCAGAAAAAAAATCACATTTAACAAGTTGTTTCAATTCTCATATCAATTAATCCATCACCAAAATAGTAATATAATAGGGGATTTAATCTGGAACACAGAATAACAGAATTTGGATGAAAACAGCTGCAAATTTTCTACCAAAAATACCTTTAAACTTTAACATCCTACTATGATCCCACTGTTTCAAGCTGATTTGATTTGTTTGAGTGATTTTGAATTTTATTCAGCACTTTATTATTGAGTTTCTATATAAATAACATGCATTATTATAATTTTAAGTAAAAATTCATTGGACTTTTGACTCAGCATATCAGCACAGTCACGTGACCTCATGTTGTCCAGAACTTCACTCCCTGACCCGTGGAGTATAGGTCAAAACAACAGAAACAGCTTTTTTTGTGAACAGAAGAGGGTTTTGTTCACTTGTAGTTTAACACAAAAAACAACAACAACAACAAAAACACTTAATGGTTTTAAGGTGAACTGTCCCTTTAAATCGTGTACAAACATGTCTGCCTGTGTCTTGTGTCCACTCACCGCCGACCAGAAGCGCTGTGCCGAATGTAAACATATCAAACTCCGTGAAACCCTCCGGTAGTGTGTACGCCGCCATGGTGAAAAGCAACAACTTCAACTTTCTTTTCCTGTCGCAGTTGTGTCGCGGGTCACACCGTGTGTGTGTCACACTGACGCCTTTATAAAGGCTCTTTCACGTGAAAAAGCATAAAGAGACTAATCTTTGGTTAAAAAAAAAAAAAAGCCCCTCGACAATCCTCGCAGGAATGTCCTAACGAGCTCACTCCTTTACAAACTCACTCCTTACAAACTCACTCTTAAGTTTCTGCGTTTGCTGCTGCGCAAAGCTTTGAAGAAGAGGTTAGTAGTTCAGTCTGTGACTTGACTCTTTGTTTGCTTTGAGATAAACGAGAAAGTTTGAATGAAGCTGCTGCACCACAACAACAACAACAACTTCCCACCACAGCGCTCATGTCATTCAGCAGCTGTGGTTGATCATAAAGAGAGAGTGGAAACATGGGAAATGTGGTCCTTATCTGGGGATCATGTGGAGACAAGACGACCACAGTATGGCAAGCAGTTCTAACATTTTACAGCCAGACTGGATATTATGTTATGTTATGTTATGATATTATGTATTATGTTTTACAGATATCTGTAATTCAATTCTTCCTCGTCAAAAATAACATTTCAGATATCCACAATGACATTCTTCCTATCCCCAATTGTCATTTCAGATATCCACAACGTCATATCTTCCTAGGACAAATGACGTCACTTTTGCCATTAATGTGTATTGGGCTTTCGATTTCAGATATCCACAATTACATTCTGGATATCTATGAACATTCTGGATATCTGCAATAAAATTCTTACTAGGAGAAACTCCCATTTTGTCCTAGGAAGAATGACATTGTGGATATCTGAAATCGAAAGCCCAATACACATGAATGGCAAAAGTGACATAATTTGTCTTAGGAAGAATGACATTGCGGATAGGAAGAAAGGCATTGTGGATAGGAAGAATGTCGTTGCGGATAACAAACTGAAAGCCCAATACACATGAATGGCAAAAGTGACGTCATTTGTCCTTGGAAGAATGTCATTGTGGATAGGAAGAATTGAATTACAGATATCTGTAATACATATACAGTCTAAATGTTAAAAACGGCTTGCCATAACCACAGACACACACTGATCTGTAATGATAAATCGGCAGTCGGTATAAAGTAACTTAAAGGGGATACTAGAGTAAAAGTACTTTTACTAGTATTTTACTAGAAAATGACTGGTAGAATTTGAAGTCACTATTTATAATATAACTTCTGTTTAAAGGTGAAGTAAGTAGTTTATAGTGACATCTAGAGGAGAGGCTGAAATTAACAACAAAGAACTGCTCCTCTGCTCACCCCCTCCCTTCCCTGAGCGCTACGGTATCCCTAGCTGGTCAAATGTTGCCTCGTCGTCTTTCTCCGTGTCAGCAGATGAGGTTCGTGAGGCGAGGGAGAGGGCGAGCTACCGCGGCCGTAGCAGACGAAGCGGAGAGAGAGGAGGCGGGACTTTAAGTAAAGAAACGCTTGATTTGTTCTCTCGCGTTTGTCCTTACAGGCTCCGGTAGAAACATGGCGTCTCGCTGCTAACAGTGGCTATGCAACCACGGCCCGCGACCGTGTTATTTTACATGACTTTTTGAAACACTACGAAAATGAAACAAAAACTATTATACAACGACTAGACAATGCAGGAGCACATAATATGTATAACAAAGTGGATTTTGGGTTATATAAACCCATAAATACTACATATTGTACCTTTAAGTAAAAGTATTTAAAAAAGTGAGGAGCTAAGATTGAGCCATGCCGGCTCAGTGGTAGGGTGAGTTGCCTTCTAACTTCGAAGGTTGTGGGTTCAATTCCTGGCTCCACACTTAACCCCAGGTTGCAGCATGTGAATGAGTGTGAAAGATCAATTCTTCTGATTTTTAAGTGATTAAACACTTACAATACATGCAAACATACTTATATACACAACATTATTGTTAATTAAATGCCTGCCTCTTAAATGTTACTCTATGGAACTTAAATTGCTTCAGTTAGTTAAAGAATTACCCAGATTTGCCAGAACATTAAGACCGGAGTCTAGTTTTAATATTGTGGTGTGTGACCTGTGTCCTCTTCTCACTGAGCATTACTGACATTATAAATGTAAGGATAAAGTAACTGCAATTCAGTAATAAAGGTCAAATAAGCCTCAACATGTTATTAAAAAAACAAACTATAATTGAAAAAAGAGGACACTGGAAATTGACCTTTGGCTCGCAACAGCAGCGTCAAGCTTTTAAAATGTAACATTTGTCTGATTGCACCACTAATCTGTCCACAGATTAACCACAAACTCATTAACGATGAAGTAATGATGTGTCCCAACAGACTTATAATACCCTTTTTCTGAAACTGCACATATTGTCCTGACTAAAAGCTCAGTGCCCCAGTGTCCCCCCTGTTGTTGTTTTGTAGTTTTTTTTTTTTTTGGTTCCAAATAAACTGATAATTTGTTCATCAACACGTCTGTCAACTGTCTTCAGTCCCAACACGAGGCCTCTGGCAGTGTCGCTGTCTGTAAAGCAGCAGGGAAACGCTTTCACAAAGCACGAACGTCTGTTAATCTATCGCAGCTAATGTGTCGACACTGATCCGGCACAATGGAGAACATGAACGCAGTGGATTGATCATCTGAAAATCATTAACTGTTAACCTAAGGAAGTCTGTTCATTGATTCCAGCATCTTTCAAAGAACTAACACCTCATGTAGTGACTGTGCTTTGGCGAGTATGGTCCATAGCATCGTCATAATCTGCTGGTTTTGCAATGAAACAAAGGTTTCACTTATGAAACTGTATTTGCACATACAGACTGAGACATGGGAGAAAGACAAGTGACACAAATGTTGCTCGTTCTCTCTAAAATAATATGTGAAGTTTTGCAGCAATCTGCCTTCACCGGTATTGCCTTATTTGGGGAAACACTATTTTTGAGGGACATTATGGGAATTTTTACTCCACTGCACATACAAAATGATTCTGTCGAGAAAGAAATATTTCCCTCTCTCTGTCAAAGGCTTTTACGGTAAAAACAAAAGAAAAAGAAGCCTATGAACAGAACAAATCAAGTTGATTTATAAGGATATCGACATTCGGTTTTTTAAAATAAAACACAGAGAGAATTGCGGGATTCAAAGCACATCTTTGAAACTGTGTAGTTTTAGAAAAAATAGGTCCCAAAAAAAAGTCCCACATCCATACTTTTTTAATCAAAAACATTGTCAACATTGAGACTACAGTGAAACGGTCTAGTATTTCCAGTATACTAGTAGTTACAGATGTCCTGAACACAACTTGTTGTTTCAAAGTTGATCATTTTCCGATTAAAAGTGTGAATATAGGACTTTTAACGTGAAATTTCTCCAAAGTTGTACAGTACAAATGTCTGATTTGCAGTATTGTTGTTGTCATAGATGTCCTGAACACAACCTAGGAAAAAAAAACCTACATCTTATAGATATTTATCATTATTATTATAATTAATTAATTAATTAATTAATTAATTAATTAATTAATTAATTTAAATTATTACATCTCATAGTTGTGAAATTGTTCAATTAAAAAGCGCAAATATAGGATTTTAAATTTCTTAAATTTACTGTATGGTGATTGTCATATATGTCCTGAGCACAACTTTATCAATTTTATTTTTTAAACCGTATATAGATATCCTTACAAATCAGCCTGACTCATTGATCCGCAGGGTTTTTACCATAAAATCATTTGAAAGGAGGGCGTTATATTTCAGTTTCAGATAGTTTGACCGCAGTTACAGACTACAGGGATCCTTTTTCTCTTCTCTCGGAATCTTATTTTTGTTTTATTATGAAGGATTTTTTTTTAAATTAACCTCCGGTCAAAGATGCATCACTCTGGAGGTCAAACAGGGTTTAAGGTTTTTTTTTGCTGGTCATCCCCGAGGGAAAAAATCCATTAATGAGAGACACAGAGAGATGACTGGATTAAAGGATTTGAAATCCTGTCAGACAACCACGGCTTTAAACCTCTGCACCTGTGAAAACAATAAATAATTGTCAGTGTGTCACATTCAAACACCGTTTCATGAAATAAAATCACGTGTTCATAGATATTCAGAAACAATAAACTGACACCAGCAAAATAACAAACACAAAGAGGATCAGTTGAATTAAACTGGTCTAATTCACGTGTAATTACAGATTAAAACTCACTGCCATCTAGTGGTGAGTTGCTGCGTAAACATTTCATGAATCTCAGAAACAAGAGACAAAAGAAAAGAGAGAAATCCACAGTAATGATCTGAGTAATTATGAATGATCTTATTAATTATCAATGAATGAGTAATTCTGCATGTACAGTAAAATTACTTTTCTAACTATAAACCCAACATTTATCCGTTTTCCTTGTTTAAAATGATGAGGAAACATTAAACCTTAAAATGCCTGATTTTGACCTTTATGTTTAACCTGTATTTATGTGCTGTTCGTCAGTTCTGTGCATAATTAACCACCCAGACAACTATTCGAAAGTAATTCCCTGACAATTTCAGGGGAAAAAAACCGTGCAGCCTATCAGCTTCTAGGAAGCAGCAGTCTAATCGTGTGAATGAAAATAACCCCAAGTCCTCTCTCCACTAATCCCTGCCTATCCTTTTTATCTCTGGATTCTGAGCGGTCGGAGCAGAGCAGTGTGGAGCCGTGAGACCTGCCGAGCAAAACCACCATGCATCACCCCGTGTCCTGTTAAGACACACTGTAGTTTAGTTGCATATAGCATTCAGTGATCTGCAGGAGAGGAAACATCATGAGTGGACACATCAGTGCTGCTTTTTGTCTGGCTTTAGTTCTCCTCCCTGTGCTGGGATCGTCGTGTCCTGCACAGTGCAGCTGCTTTTACCACAAATTAAGCGATGGATCAAAAGCGAGGTAAGAACAAAACACTCTGATTTTATTTTATTAACCACAGAATGCTTTTATTTATTATATATTTGTTTTTCTAAAAGCTTCCTTCACTTTAATCGCGGTGTGTAGTGGAGGGATTAACTTGGAGTTGCTCTTTAATCTCCTTTGCTTGTTACAGAACAATAGATCACTACGTTCCTCTAAATTAAACGCTGAACTAAAAAGTCAGAAAATCTATTTTGCCTGTTGCTAAATTCACTATTATACGCACACATCTTCACAGTAGCTGTATTTTCTGTATGTGTACATATATGTATATGTAGCTGGATAATTTAACACTACAAGTTTATATTTTTTATTCATATTTAGTCTTTTTAGAATAGAATGCCTTTATTCTCACTATACACATGTACAATGAGATTAAAAGCAACTCCAATAACAGTGCAAACTTGGGTTTATTCTTGGGTACAGTTTTCTTTATATTCTAATCGACTTTATTTACTCAAATTGTTATCTTCTTTGAGCACAAAAGGGGCGTGTTTCACTGAAACTGTACAATCTTGTGTGACAAATAACAAAATCTTAAATCCTTTGTCGTCTTCACGCAGAAGTGTGCTTTGCAACGATCCAGAAATCACCGCGGTCCCTCCAAATTTCCCCGCGGACACGTCAAAGCTCCGCATTGAGAAGACTGCGATCACGAGGATCTCCGGCAACAACTTCCACTACCTCAACAACCTGGAGTTCCTGTGGATGTCCTTCAACTCCCTGAACGCACTTAGCGTGGACAGTTTCCGAGGTCTTTACAACCTGGATGAGCTCAGGCTGGACGGGAACTCGCTCGACTCCTTCCCCTGGGAGTCTCTGAGTGACGTGCCAAACCTCAGGCTCCTCGACTTACACAACAACAGGATCTCCTCCATCCCCGCCGAAGCCAGCGCGTACATCAAGAACGTCACCTATCTGGACTTGTCCAGCAACAGCCTGACGACCGTCCCTGCTGACGTCCTGGTCATGTGGCTGAGTGTGAAGCCAGCGCAGGACACCGATTCCTCCAAACTTATTCTCGGTGAGGAACAAGCTGTGACATATTAAGATACTGATTTAAGCTGTCTTGCATGATGACCACTGCTTTGACATCAGTTAGGGATTAGTCTAATTATAGTTATTGTGTGCAGTTTGTCAGGATGTAGGACTCTGTAGGATTTCTTTACAATAAGCAGGATGTTAGTTTCATGAGTTGTTTCCTCTACAGGGCTCCATGACAACCCGTGGCTCTGTGACTGCCGGCTCTACGATCTGGTCCAGTTCCAGAAGTCCCCATCGTCGTCGGTGGCTCTGATCGACACCCGGCTGAAGTGTGCCGACCCAGAGAGTCTATCAGGAGTTCTTTTCACTGAGGCGGAGCTGCAGAGGTGCCAGGGCCCTCGGGTGCACACAGCCGTGGCTCGTGTTCGGAGCTCACTGGGCAACAACGTCCTGCTCCGCTGTGGCACAGTCGGAGTCCCCATCCCCGAGCTGTCCTGGAGCCGAGCCGATGGCAAGAAAATGAACGGCACAAGTGAGTTCTACTGAACTAATTGCAGATGTGCTCAGATTAGAACACACTCTATTTCTGTCCGAGTCAAAGTGTTAATGAGATTGTGTCAATGTTCCTTAACTCACTTCACCTTTCTTATTTCACAGTTCAGGAGGAGATTTCAAAGGAGGGAATTATTTGGTCGATCCTGAGTGTGCCGGCAGTCTCCTACCATGATTCTGGGAAATACATTTGCAAAGCAACTAATTTTGTGGGCACTGCAGACGCCATGGTTTCCTTGGTGATCACAGATACTTTCCGGTCAGAGGAGACAGGTGGTGATTCTTCAAAGAGAAACAGAGGGAAGAAATCTGGTGGCATGGGAAAAGCAGCATACCAGGAGAAACTTATCGCCAGATACATTCCTCCACCGACCTCCACAGCCGGACAGCCCATCATCGAACCTCTCAACGGCAAAGGTGTGACCGGAAAGTACGAGATTGAGAGCTACAGCGTCTCTGACAGTGCTGCTGAGGAAAAGGACAAAGACTCAGATTCCCAAACTCAAGAAGAGGAAGAGGCTTTGAGCAACTTAGCAGCCAATGCCTCATCCTTACAGCAAGCTCCAGAGAAAAGGATAGTGCGCTCAGTGAAGGTGATTGGCGACACTGACCACACCGTCTCCCTGAACTGGCGAGCCCCCGCTGCCACAAACACCACAGAATTCAACGTCCTGTATGCTGTGTTTGGCGAGAGAGACATGCGACGCATCAGCGTGGGTGCGGGGAAAAATCGGATCACGATCGAGGGCCTCGTACCCAAAACAAAGTACATCGCTTGCGTTTGCGTCAAAGGCCTGATCCCGAAAAAGGAGCAGTGTGTAATCTTCTCCACCGACGAGGCGGCCAGCGCAAGCGGCACTCAGAAGCTTATTAACGTGGTGGTCATAACGGTGGCGTGCGTGATTGCCGTGCCCTTGACGCTGATCGTGTGCTGCGGGGCGCTGAAGAAGCGCTGCCAGAAGCTGCTGGGGCGGGAGTCCAAAGAGATGCAGGACTCTTACGTGACATTTGAGACCCTCGGCCCGGGGACTAAAGCCAAAGGGATGGAGGGTGAATTTCTGACGAGGTTAAACCTCGATGAGTCCAACAGGCTGCTGTCAGCGCGGTCTAGTGTTGACTCAGAGGCCACAGCCAGGACTGAAGGGCCTCCCAATGAGTACTTCTGCTAAAACCCAACGTATGCCTCAACCTCCAGAGGATGCACTTTGTTTTCTAACAGCCTGTGATGTCATGATGCTCAGAGACACAGATTATTCTGATCATAATATGTGTTATTATTTTACAGCCTTGTGGGAGTAAAAACCACCGATCTATTGATGGGCAGCAACAAAGGGAAAACGATTTCAGTATTTACATGTAGTTTTAATGTGTAGTAAATCCATCATGCACTTTTAAAGGCGATGTTTTGCAAAGGGAATCGTCTCGACATGTTGCCCTATGCTGTAAAATCCAGATCATTTTTCCAATATGTAACCTCTGCACTGTGTTTAAAACTTTATTCAAACAATATTTAGAGAAATTATAATATAATTCCACAGTTATTAGTCTTTTTTTTTTCTATCTTGTTAATGTGCCAGGTTTAAAAACCTAAACCACTGTACATTTTGATATGGTGTCAATATTTGTTACCTGAAATATATACAGTCTATATATATATGTATATGTATGAATGTACTGCATGAAAATAAATATTTTTATACTGATAAATGTTTACAGGCTTCTTTTTTGGTTGCATCTCAGAATTATATATTTTTTTTGCAGAGAAAGGTGTTATTTACCAAACTAAATGTATTAAACCTAAATCCACTCAGAGCACAGATCGTTCTGTCCTTGTCTACGTGTGATGTAGAGAACTTTAATAAAATATAAATATATAAATATAAACACTTATAAAGGCTTTTTATTGGTTATTTTCATCCTGATAACTATTATGCATGACACGCTGATTCTGCCTTTAACAACCTGAGAGACGAGCAGTGTTGAGATTATTGAGGTCAGGTTACTGTCGTCTACAGACATCTGCCTCCCTCTCCCTCTCCGTGCTGCTAAGCCTGACGTGTCCAGCTCTGTTTATACAGACACGTCTCCTGTCACGTCAATGCTCCAACCTTTTGTGGTGGGACAAATAAAGTAAATTAGACTGATGCTATAAGCCTCTCCGGGTTTATACCTGAAAGCAAAGCAGTGACGACATTGCTCACTGAATCTGGATTGAACAACACAAGCTGATATATTGTTTCTTCTGAGCAGATTTTTCTTTTAGACTAAATGGTCCATCGCTATAAATACACCTTTCCTTGTGTTTCAAATGTTATTTGGTGTCTTAAGTGTTACGTCAAGGAGGATTAAGGTAATAGGCTTTCATCCATGCAGGCTATGTGCATGTGCCGCCCTCACAGGCCTATTTCACATGCTCCTCCAGGAATATGGACGCCTTCCGTGTCACATTGCATGTCTCTTTGTTATTTTATCTCATCGTCCTTGGATCGACGACCTGTCCGATTGGCTGCTCCTGCACAGATGATAACGTGGGAAGGTAAGCTATTGGTTTAACTGAGTAAATTCTTAAAATAGTTTAGCAGTGACCTCTCAAATATGTGTGTGAAAACTGAAAAAAATATGTTCCATCTCACCATCCTAGGTCTTTACTATGTATGGAAACCTCCATGGGACAAATCCCAGAAGATATCCCACATGATGTCACGAAAATACGAATTGAAAACTGCCACCTGACCGAGTTACCGCAGCAACCTTTCTCTAAACTTAGCGCCTTGGAGTTTCTTTGGCTGAATTTCAACGAGATCACCCTCATGAACATTAAAAGCCTGGAGGGGCTGGACAGCCTGACAGAGCTGCGGCTACAAGGCAACAAGCTGACTTCAGTGCCGTGGACGGCGTTTCAGGACGTGCCCAAGCTCAAGATTTTGGACCTGAAGAACAATCAACTCGACGTCCTGCCTGAACACGCTCTGAGACACCTACCTGCCCTGACCTATTTAGATTTATCCTTCAATCAGCTCGGCGTCATCACAAAAGACGTTTTTGTCAACTGGCCTCTTTACCAAAGAGCAGAAAAAGAGTGGGGGAAAGAAGGACTGGTGTCCAACGTGGTTTTGGCCCTGCATGAAAACCCCTGGTTGTGTGACTGTCGCCTCAAAGGCTTTGTTGAGTTTATCAGGATGATCAGCACTCCCATCATTCTGATGAATTCTTACTTGATGTGCTCAGGTCCAGCCTCCAAAGCCGGCAAGTTTTTCCACGAGATCCAGTTAAAGTCCTGCATGAAGCCGGAGGCGACTGCCTCGGAGAATAACATCACTTTACCTCTGGGAGCAAACGCTACTCTCACATGCTTAGTCAAGGCTCGACCCAGCCCGACCATTCAGTGGATGTACAGCCAGAAGATTATAAGAGGATTTACTGGTAAGATTTTTTTTTAACCCACTATCCATTAAACTGTCATGTACCTGCTGTGACAGCACTTATGTAGGAAGCTATTTCTTAAATCTTCAGGTTGCATCTTGTCTCTGTAAAGATGTGGCAACAATATACTTTTTACGATGAACTTACCATCTCTTTATAAGATGTAAACCAAGTGGCAACTGGTGCTGAATGTGATCTCCTGTTTTTGAAGCCTCCACATTCATAATTTGACCAGAGCCATATAGAGGTTTTGATGTGACAAGCTTTATTTTTTTCCTCTAAATGGAAACACAAGTTACAAAACTTGAACCTGAAATAAGCAATTGAGAACATGAACTCCTCAGGAAAATGTTGCCCCCTGGTGGCTATTCACTACATTCTCATTTCCGTATTGCCCTCAGCCAACAAACCACTTTATTTTCTCCTTTCAGCCACCGAGACTCACATAGACACCGACACTGTGACTTCCCAGCTGCTGATTCCCTCTCTTCGCCTGGTGGACCGAGGTATCTACACCTGCACGGCCAACAACTTCATTGGCAACTCCTCAGTGAGCATCGTGGTCAACATCAGCTCCTCCAACACCACCGCTCCACTCCCTCCCCCCGTCCCCATGTTGTCAACCGACGAAAACGCCTACATAGACATACGCATCGCCAAGCAGACCGTGTATGGCATCACCCTGGAGTGGTACGCAGTGACCGACAACCCTGCAGAGACCTGGTTCACCATCCACTTTGGCAAATATGATTTGCCTAAGAAAGAGATGATCTACATCGGCCCAGGCATCAACAGCTACTCTGTCAGCGACCTGCTCCCTGTCACCAAATACAAGGTCTGCGTGTCCCTGAAGAACCACCCGCCGAGGGAAGGCCAGTGCATCGTCTTCGTGACAGGAAGCGACATCAGCGAGCTGGAGCAAAGAGAGAGGCTCATCCACATCGTGGTCATCGTGTGCGCCATGGTGCTGGCAGTGCCGGCCGGCATGTTTGCCTGCACCACAGAGGGCAGGTTCAGCTGCGTGGAGCGCTGCCTGGATCTGTGGAAGAAGCACAGGCGGCGCGGAGAGAACCTGCAGGGAGCGGAGAGGCAGGGAACCTTTGACAGCCTGCAGGCCACCAGTGAGGAAGGCCTGTGCAGGGACTCAGAAGAAAGACCAAAGAAGAAGTCTGAGGAAAGGTGCAAAGGAGGGAGTCAAGTTCACTTGTACTAAAGAAATGTACGTGTATACATTTGAGTGTAGCCCCAGTGTGTGCCTCTCATGTTACCATACCAGTTCTTTAAATTGGTTGAAGTCACAAAAACATGGAAAATAATTGAGATTTTGTGGGGGTTCTTTCTTTTTTTAAACCCCAATATAGTGTAGCACTGTGACTTGAATGCATTTCAAAAACAGACACAAACTATATTTCAAATTTCAATGATTGGTTGAAAATGGAGAGGCCTTCCTCCCTCATTATACAGGGAGTTCGTTTTTGTCTGTGTTAATGTGCTTAAATGTTGTGCTTATATGAATAATAATATCATAAATACTATATTCAGTTTACTTTGTCAGTGTCTTGTGACTGAATACAGAGACATGCACGCTGAAATTAAACATGTGCATAATCAACACGGCACAGTGTCATTGCTGCTTACTTTGATATTAAGTCTATGTTTCAGTGGATTAATATTTCAAGATAAACATTTCAATTCATTTCCACTGTCTTAAGATTTGCAGTCATAAAACAAAAAAAATCATGTTCGGTGTGGATTAAAGGAAAGCCAAAGACAAATGCTGAGACATATTCTGATTTGTTTCTAAAGTGCAATCACTCAAAGGATTTGTTACATAAGCAGCGTTTTCCCCCGTGCATTTATACGTACACTCGTAAGCAGATTAGAGTGATTTTCGAGCTGAATCCTTCTCAGTGGGACATGATATTTCCATTTAATGACAGCATCTGGACCTCAGTTGTGCAGACACATCATCGTTGCGGTGGAGAGAGAACGTGGGAACACGTTACTTTGTTTCTGTCACAACATACAAATCCATATCCACAGTGAAATCACCGCATCATTTATCACATGTGGAACTTTAGATTTTGTCAAAATCCCCTGTATGTTGTTGTATAAGTTTGGGGTCACATAGAGATTATTTTATTCCTTATTTTTGAAGGAAAAACACTTTTTTTTCAATGAATTTAACATTAAATGAATCAGAAATACACTCTATACATTGTTAATGTGGTAAACGACTATTCTAGCTGCAAACGTCTGGTTTTTAATGGAATATGTACATAGGTGTATAGAGGCCCATTTCTCTCCAGTGTTCTAACATTGTGTTTGCTAATCACTTTAGAAGGCTATTGGACGATTAGAAAACCCTTGTGCAGTGATGTTAGCACAGCTGAAAACAGTTTTGCTGGTTCTTTGACGAAAGGGCAAAATTATTATTTTGAATAAAAATCATTATTTCTAATTTTGTCAATGTCTTGACTATATTTTCTATTCATTTTGCAACTCTTTTGATGAATAAAAGTGTGACTTTTAATGCAAAACACAAACTAATTATATAGGTGACCCCAAACTTTTGAACGGTAGTGCACTCAGAAAACAAGTCCCTTTAAAACACAGAAGAACAAACTCTAGACAAAATTTACTGCAAAAATAGACTTAAAAACTCAAAATGTAGCCTCTGAAAAAAGGGGAACATGACGAACATGTCTTTTTCAAATATTTATTCAAAATCAAGACGATACAAAGACGATACAAATATATGACTAGAGTTCATAAGATATATCATTTGTCTCAACTTATCTAAGACAGTCAATGAGTTGAGATTAAATTGTACATGATATCTATGACAGTTAATCAAACTGAATGTGCCTACATTTGAAGGCATTGGAGAATGTGGGTGGACCCTAAACACAGACTCTATTATTTAAATATCTCTAAAAGATTATGTCCAAGCAAGTTATTTACAATCCAAGTTTGAAAATAAAAAGGTTTATGACCACTAACCCATATATACTTCGTTAATATCCAATTTGATACATTGGAAATGTGTATTTTCATATACTGTATGCATATTCACAATAATGAAAATAATACAGTGCTGTACCTTTGCGTGTAAAATATATAAAAGCATTTAAACTCTACAAACACGCAGTCAGACGAACAGAAGCATCTCCGCTTACTGTGTTACTGTGAAAAGCTACAGTGGCACATAATTGTAATCATACAAAAGAGCAACGTCTCCGCTCTGGAGCGGCTGAAGTAACACAGTAAAAATATTATATAACACACGGGTCCTTTAGCACTTGATAACGAGCGGCGTTTGTCACCGGCGATATTTAGTTTGAGTAGATTTAGCGAATGGAACTCTTATTCTGTGATGAAAAAGTGTTTACGCTTTCCAGGGAGTTATGTAACTTGTGTAGACAGTGCAGTCTTTGTAATCCTCTTCCTGGGTAATTTACAGAGGTGCTTCTTACCACGAAGATGATGTAATCCCTCCTCAAGATGGCAGTGTTGAGAATGATCTAGGACTGCACCAACGGCAGACTCTGAGAGCTCTCTCCTCTCTTTATCTGAGCCAGTTCAGCTGAGAATGCAGTGGACCCTTCCTTGTTTTATATCTCACCTTAAGACATAAATATTTGTAAACCTTCCTGCTTTTTTTTTTAGCATTTACTCATGAGTGATGTAATGGTAGGTCCACTCAGAGCGTCCCGTACGAACTCTCGGGAACGACAGATGAGGTTAAGAGTCGTCAAAGAATGGACTGCAACCTTAAACCAGATGTGTCTAACAGTAATAACCTTGGTTGCTCTCGATGATTTTCTGCTCCAGCTTCATTTTAAGCTCGGACACTAAAGCAGAGCTGATGTTTCCCTCTTTTCGCCGGTTTGATTTGGCTTTCTTGGAGCCCAGTGCACCAGATATTGTTGGGACCGCGCGGGGCCTCTCACTGGCCCGCATGTTCGACGGCGGTGGAGGGGGAAGACAAGGAGCGCTGGGGGGCGAAGGTTTTGTCCGAGGGCTGCTGCCGTCCCGCTGAGGACTCTCTGGGTCGCTGATGAGGAACTTGTCTGAAGGGTTATAGAACTTGATAAGAGGCATCTTGAAGGTCCAGGGCTGCTGGTCCCTCTGTCGCCTCTTGATGACGCGACGCACGGGCATGATCCTGTTGGACTTTGAGTTGCGCATGTACATAGCCGTAGAGATCAAGACAGTCACCCCTACCAACACGCTAACGATAACAGTGACCATGCCTAAAGCTTTCATCGGATTGTCCCTACTTTTCATTAAAAAGGCCGCCATAGGCCCCTTGAGAGGCGTCTGTGAAAAAGCACAACATGAAATAGTTTAAATCAAGTCCAAGCGACTCGCACTCCAGATGTTACTGCAGCATTTGCCTTGAAGCATGCAAGCGTGAGAGATGGATGAGCAAAGCACTGACAGAGGAGGCCCAAACAACATGTCTACCAACACTCACACTCACTCATCCGTCTCCTCTGTCCTACCATCAAAGGACTGCTGATGCAAAGCTAACAAATCAGAGCAACACCACGGTAGTTTGTCGGGAATGTGTCTGACAGTGCGGTGCGTCACAGCTTCTCGTTGACATGTTAGCGGTGAGGAAGAAACGAGGATGATGACAGTTCATGAGACCAAAACAGAGTGAAGGGAATGGCTCAGTCTCAGTCGTACTCGATAAAAGGTGTTTTAAATCATTAAAGATGGAATATTTGAAGAATAGTACGTTTTAACAGACAAAACAAAACCAGTAGAAAAATAAATCTATCTTAAAAAGTGGTAGAGGGATCAGCAGTTTTTCACTTGATTCTGCGGATCACTTTAATATAGTTACTCTCCGGGTTGATTCGGGACTTTTTCACGGCGTTACAGTACAGGATTGTGGATATGCAGATTGTTAGTAAAATGAGGGACGTGACAATGCTGACACAAATCCCAAAAACAGTCAGCGGACGCTTGCTGAGGCCCATGATGTATGAAATAATTCGACCTTTGATCTGAAAAGCATGATACACAACACAGAAACAGAACCAAAAGTTATCTCATCATGAGGAGTGACTGAATGAACACACAATGAACACATGAAGAATTAGGAGAATGTGTGTAAATCAAAAATAATGGGTAATGTGAGTCAATGACAACTTTAAAGGATATTGTTTTGCATTGTTTGCATTTGTACGTCAAAACTACCAAAATGAGCAAAATCAGCATTTATCCTTCCAGGATCCAAGTTTTTATTTTTTATATATACACCCATCTTGCCTTTTTTTTTTAAGAAAAACTGAAGTTTCAGTGTTTTTGATTTAACAAAGAACTGACACTCAGCTGTTCCGACTAAAAATAAACCAAAAAAGAAAGTCATGTTAAAGCTTTTCCCAACCATTTCTAGTCAGAAAAGCTGTGACTGCAGAAACCAGTGTCTGCCAATGTTCACTGAAAAATGAAAAAAGGCACCAAATTGAACAAGCGCCAAGTTGCCACGACTCGTGTTTTTCAATGGCTGAAAAATCCTTTATAAATGCTTTATTGACCATTTATAAATGTCATTAGCAAGAGACACGTTTCAGTGAGTAAGTGCTGAAAAAAGTTCATCCAATATGTCCATTTATGAACTCTTAGTGGGTTAATAACCCTTAAGGGAAAATGTTTTGTCCTCTAATATTAGAGCATATATATTCGAGATTGCACTTTATGGTGTTTCCAGAAAATCTGTTTTTTCAAATTAAATTTTAGACAGACTGGCAAATGTCTTCTCAAAAATAACTAAATAGCTCCTTTAAAATTTTTAGGTATATGGTTTCATCTCTTCATGGGGAAAGTTGACAACATTATCCTTTAAAGAACATGAGGCAAAAGAAAAGTGAGGATGCTAAATTAGCAGCTGCGTAGCGTGACAATAATGCGTTTTATCATTAAACTGCTTCAATCTATGGCTCAGGCAAGCATGCTGGAGAGTCAGAGCGAGCAGGTCTTACCGCCTCAGTGATGTCGATGTTGACCACGGCGGTTGTGCTGAAGGACGGAGAACCTCGGTCGCGGGCCTGGACCACCAGAGACCACTTGCAGTCCTTCAGCTTGGTGATGTTCTGCACGATCTCCATGGACTTGATGTACGGCTTCAGCTGGATCTCGCCGGTGTCGGTGTTGATGTCAAAGGCGTTGTCAGGATCGGCCGTCATGATGTAGTACTCGATGACGTTGTTGGGAGACTCTGCATCGTCATCCATTGCCTGTAAAAAAAACAACAACAGTAATTTATTCAAGTTATAAAATTAGATACATTCAGTTTTGGAGGGTAGATGAGGGAATTTATGAACTGGTGAGCTGAAATTGTGTACATCTCTGTGGAGTTTCAAAAAGGCTTTCAAATATAAAATAATGAAGGATTATAATTTTGACATAATCAATTATACTTATTTTATTTTTTGCCAGACTCATATTCAAACAAATTGTTATACGTTGTTATTTATAATGTAATACGTAAAAAAACCATTGCATATGAAGTCATTAATGTATGATTAAAATGATCGTAAGAAAAGTATACGAGCCTTGTCAAACATTAGAGCTATTTTTTTACATATATGTGTATATACACATATACATATATATGTATATATATATACATACATATACACATATATACATATACATATATACATATATACACATGTACATATAATGAAGAAACTAGTCAGTCATGGTTTTAAAATACTTCATGGAAAACAACAAACACTTAAACAGAGAAACTGTTGGAAACTGTCTCACATTTCACTGCAATTATGTGTGCACTACACATGACATACTGTACATCAAACCTGTTGTATTGATGTTATATTATACGTTATACTGTATACCGTTATTGAAATAATTGCGTGACATACCTCCACTCTGACTGGCGCACCAATGATCATCGTCTTCTCCAGGAGTTCGCTGTCAAACTCTGGAGGGTGGTCGTTCATGTCGAGGACGGTGACGAACACTTCAGCCAGACTGTACTTCCCCTCCGAATCCTCAGCCTTGACGTAAAAGTTGTATTTGGATCGGACCTCGGCGTCCAGGCTGGTCCACGGCTGCGTGGAGATGAGGCCTGACGACGGGCTGATGGCAAACCTGCAGGTTCACAGCAGTTCCGACAGCGTATGAGTCACAACCGCAGCTGTGTGTGTGTGTGTGCATTATGAGTTCTAAACATCTCACACCTCCAGGTGTTTCTGTGATGGGCATCTTTAATTCACAGTGCAAGTGATATTTACATCATAACCTGTGAATCTCAACATGAGTCACTCCCTAATGGATTTATTGTAAAAAAGCTTCCCTTTTTCTTTTATTTTTAACTCTGGGAGCAAGTTGCAACATATAGTGATGTGTGAAGAAGTAAAGTCAGATGACTGAGCGTGCCAAAAATACATGGTTTGTCTGTGTAAACTGATGCTAAAATAATAATGATACTAAAAAAAGATCTCTAAGAATAAGTCATCTTGTTAATTTTTAAAAATAATAATATAATAAATTAAAATAACCACAACAGCAGCAGCAGGGACCACAGTAACACTTCACAAACACCTGGAATATGCTGGAGAGTAACTGGTTAATGTGGGCTTTGCATTTGTTAAGTTTTTATTGGAGCTGTAATCTAACATTTAAGGTATGCAACCTTAAAATTGTCAGACACACAATGGCAGGTGTACACTGACAGCTAATTTATTTAAGTCATTTTTACTTTTTTCATCCGTAAAATGTCTCCATATTTTTTTTTTTCCATGCACAGAATTTGAGATTTTCAGATTTCAGATGACAGACCGCACCAGTGTTCATCAAGATTTTCCCATTCAGTGAACAAAAAATGTGTTTGTCTTTAAATCCATTTAAAACACGTTATTATAATCAAATATTATTTTACACATGAGGGCACTGATGAACAAAATGTAAAGGCTCGGTTTCGTGCCTCTTGTTCCAACGTCGTGCTCATACTGCTGTTTTATTCATCCGTCTTTCTCTGTCTGTGAAAATTCACAAGTTGCCTGGCTCCTGATAACTTTCGCACAATTAACTCAGCTCGCTGCCTGCAGAGCTGGCATAAATTCGCACTTTTCCTTCATTGCACGCTGCCTTGCTTTTCAAAGCTGTTTCTGTGGCTCCAGCTGTCACACTGCATGCTAATTGGCTCTGCCTATATGAGACGGGCCAGGCGTACTATTTTTAACCCTCCAATCCAATTAGAAGATTAGTCAGTATCTCGCGGCCATTTTAGAGTGAGGTGTTTGTGTAGCAGTGGGGCCAATCGAACCCGGTTACCTGCTTACGTTCGAGTTTGATAAACACGCTGAATCTCGGAGCAGTCATGAGACTTAGCATAAAAATAGCTTAAGAGGTGTTATGTGGAAGTGAAAGGATCTGATCAAAGTAAATACAAAATGGAAGGTGTGAAAGTTTTTTTTTGTTTTACTCACAAATCTGATCCTGATCCATAAATTGTGTATTTGACTTCACCCCAAGACCCTGAATCTGGATCATGAGCCTAGAGGCAAAAAAATGTAGAAATGGTTAAATTAGAAGCACTGAAAAGATAATTACACATTACACAGGGATGTTTTTTTTTTAATCTCATGTATGGGACAGGCTATAAGTCTCTTCCTGTATGGAGGTGTCGGTCAGCATGATTAACCTTGGGGTAAAACAAAGCTTTTTACTCCGCACAGCTTGGCTATATTGTCTGCTGCAGGATTTAAACAGTATAAGATTAGTAGATTAAAGAAAACGTGTAAATGCTATTATTAATACTCTGAGAGCTCCGTGAACACAAAGCATAAGCCAACTCGTCACATGGAGACGTGAAGGAAACACACAAACAAAGCCAGAGAGAGAGGATGGGTCTGGGCAGCGACCACCTGCTTTCACCTAATGAACTGTGCAGAGCAATACACACTTATTGGAGGATTGCTGGATTATATAATCACTTTGGTCAGAGTTTAATCGTGACTGACGTACCGTCACAGAGACAACGCTGGAACCTCCAGGGGAGTTTTCAGGGACTCTGGCCATGTAAAAATCGGACGTGAATTTGGGCGTGTTGTCGTTCGTGTCCAGCAGGTTGATCAGGATGTCCGCCGTCGCGCTGAAATGCTCCGGAGTGTCGATCTCCACTGCCAGCAGCTGCACACAGACAGAGGCAAAGTGGGATTAAATCACTGCGGTCAATCAACTGATCAACATGAAGACTTTAATGCTAATTTTAGAATCACTGCCACACATCAAAATCACTGTAAGAGTTGTTGTGTTGGAATAATTATGACTACATTTAAAGGGGACATATTAAACCCTATTTCTCCAAGTTAACCTAGTTCCCTGGTGTCCTAATGAACATGTCTGTGACATGCTTTGGTCAAAATACCATAAGGATGAAGCACCACAGCAGTTCAATTACCCTGCCAAAACAGCCCTGTTCACAACGCTCTGTTTAGTAGTATCTCTTTAGGTCCACCTTAAAAAAAAGTAAAACGAAACAGGAAATGACATCAGCCACAGAGGCTACTGGGAGCTAACAGCAGTTTGCATTTGGAAAAGTGATCATTTGCAGGCTCTAGCAGGCACATTGCTGTCATATATAACATGTATCCACTGGACAGATAAATCATCTGACGCTGGAAGTTTGTGTAGGACTCTGTGCTGCACTGTGGAGACAAGAATAGAACTTTTCGTGGACTTCCATTTCTGCCCTCTGGCAGCACTCTTGTGTGTTTTACGGACAGAGCGGAGCTCTGCGAGACATTAATTCATGAAATTTAGCGCATTGTGACGTCCCAATGAGTGCGGAAGTCAACATCGCGTGTTTCATCTCCTGTACTCAGACTGAGGAGGACCACAAAAACATGAGAGAGTCATCTTTTTTCACACTTTGCTGACTGATAGGGCCTCCAGAGTCCCAAATATAAGGATTTAAATAATTAAAAAGTTGATTTTGCATAATATGAGACCTTTAAGTGCAAGGGATATAACGACACAACAGATAATATACAGTTCATATATGAAAGACGTGGACAAACTAAATTAATCAACGTTTTGATACAAGCCATTATGAATCACTTGTGTCAAACTGCAACAAAAAGGAAAAGTCCTTTGAATATTCATACACATCAAAAAATATATCAGGAAAAAGACATTTATTGTAAGCTAATAATTGTAATTGTAAATAATTGTTTAAAGATTAAATATAGGTGAGTCTCACCTTAAAAGCCAGAGTTGTTCCTTTTTCATAGTCGATGCCAGATGTGTCTTCCACAATGATGGTCACCTGAGCTTCATTGAGGACAGTCTGGGGAACCACTCGCAGCACTCGACTCGGTCCCACAAGTCTCAGTTTAAATTTAGCATTAGCTCCCTGCAGAGACAATGAACAGCGGGACGTAGGTAACTGTGAATCATTATAGTAAACATGAGTGGAGCTGCTGAGAAACATTATGTTTGATTATGATGTGTGATAGACAAAGGCAGGATGGAGAGGGGAAACATGATGGCATGATAGGTCTTGAGTGAAAGAAAAAAAAACTGCCGGTAGTAAGAGTACATTTAAATCTAATCTCGAAATGTTTAGGAGAAGTGTGCACACAAATAAATCAAATGAAATGTGGGAATAAATCTACCTGATCGGAGTCGTTGACAGTGATCTTAAAGCCACGGAGTATTTCTCCAGCAGGCGGATGCTCGTACATGGTCACCTCAAATTTGCTCTGTGGTCCGTTTTCTCCATAAAAGGTTGGCGGGTGGTTATTGAGATCCACCACCCGGACGGTCATCGTGGTGATGTCGAAGTCCAACAGCTGGTCGTTGGGTCCGACCTCCGACGCCTGAAAGAGAAAATGTGACGTTGAGTCAGTAAGAGAAGCAAATGAACAGATATCACAGTGTGATTGATTAAGAAAAATAAACTTTACCTTGACTTTAATTTCATATAATTCATTCTTCAGAAGAGATGGATAAGTTGTCAGGGTGATACATCCGCTGGTGCTATTGATGTCAAAGACGCCATCACTGCCTGAAAGGCGATGACACAAGAACTGTTTGTGTGTCCATGAGACGGATCACAATGTTTAAATTGTATGTTTCTTACCATTCATGATGGAATAGTGTACGGGACGAGGACAGCCTTGATCTCCGTCTTTAGCATACACAGTAAATATCTCAGAACCCTGGAAGATGAACAACATTGACTGAATGTAAATCAAGTCAGAGCCTACACAGATCTAACATAACTGCAGCGTGTACAGAGTTAAAGAAACAGGACTTACAGGGACTGAAACTTCATAGACGTAGCCAAAGTAAGGGGTTCCAATAAAGGACGGAGGCATGTCCTGGGCATCGATGACATTGACTGTAATGGTGGCGGTGGAGGTCAACACCTGATGCCTCCCTTTGTATTTTCCTCCTCCATCCTGAGGAAAACAATGAGGTAAGGCTTAGTGCATCCTTCTTTTTGCATGATTTACGATATACTGCTACACTATAGTAACAATATAGTTCTGCCATTCATACATGACATGACTTTACAAAATAAACCAAAAACAACCACATGACATCTGTTTTATAAGATAAGATAAACCAACTTATTTATATCAATGATTAAACCAACATTGTATATGTATGTGTGTCTTTTATTGGCTTCAATCTCCCAGTATCTGATTCGTCTACAGATACAAAGAACTGAGGTAAAGTGTCTCATGACCTTTGTTCCTCAACAGATTCTTCAGATACAGTAATGAACACCAGTTGATTAATAAAGGATAAATCTGAAGCCTCAAACACTTGGTTGAATGTGTGTGTGTGTGTGTGACAAAAACAAACAAATGCGGCACCTCACCTTTGCAACCACCGTCACAAAATGCGTTGGCGTGGTCTCGTAGTCCAGAGTCTCACCCGGTTTGACTCTGAGGATCCCACTGTGTCCATCGATGATGAACTTGGCAAATGAGGAAGTCTGAGGAGATGTTTATGACAACAACAACAACAACAGATGCATGTTTTATTTTTGACTTGTGCTTCACTTTTAAACACATTTCCACCACGAGAGTTTTGTCTCACATAAACAGACTGCACCAAACCTACGGTAAGCTCTTCTTGAGCCTTCAATGCCTTGCTTAAATGTAATTGAAATTTAATCCACAAAAGGTAACACCATTTCCAGACTGCTCGATCTCGCACACGTGAGCGCCAGATGGAGCGATTTGACAGAATCTATACGAGTGTGACATTAATAATAAATTATAAATAATAATTTAGATTAATTGCAAAGTGTAAACAGGAAAAAAAACTTTAAAAGTGTAGCCATAAAAAGAAAGTGTAAGTGAATGGATGAAAATAGTAATGAGTTAAATAAGGGTTTAAGAAGTGATAAACATGTTGTGAGCAGGTAGTTAATGACATAAAAACTGATGTAGATAAATGACAAATGAATTTAAATGTAAATAAATAAAAATTAATGGGGAAAATACAAACAAATGTCTTCAATGTTCAATTTGAGTAGTATTTCCTTTTCTTTCCATTTGCTTCAGTTTGTCTTGTGTTTTATTTTATGTCTTTGTCTTGCAATGTCAAACTACTTGTCCTGCATTTATGTTTGTAATTTTTAATGTGTTTCATTGGCACTCAGTTGGTGACTAAAGAAATTAAACGTGTGGCGATTCAGCCCGAGGCTAAATAATGACAGGTCCATTTGTGTTTAGAAAAATCTTAGAATCACATCTGAAATTGTTATTTTCGGTCATTTTTATGTCCTTTTATGTGTTTGCTTTTTTGTATTGTTTTGTGTATTAATGCAAGAGTAAAAGCGGCAAATATGCAGTGAGTGAAAAGGTATAAATTATGTTTTACAAACAACAGGAAATAGTCTGTTCTGATTGAATACAAAGGAAATAGACATGTAATATTCATATTTATATTTATTATAAGATATCTTTTTTTTTACCTTTGTATTCGACTACTTCTATTCAATAAAGCAGATCAATTACCTGTAGATGATACGAGACACTGCCTCCTGAGCCCAAATCCTTATCTAATGCTTGAACTCTGTAGATGCTACTTCCTGGAGTGGTGTCCTGGTAAAGAAACAAGATATTTTATTATTGTCCTTAAAATAAAATAACTACCATTTATTATTTGCTTGACTCAGAAAGACATTAGAAACATCATAATAAGAACATTTTGTACCTCCGGGACATCGACGAAGAAAGGCGGGTTTTGAAATTCAGGAGCTTCATCATTGGCGTCAGTGACAAACACTCTCACTGTCTCAATAACCTGAAAGGACAAATAATATATCTCTAAATAAAGCCTGTGTACATACATTAATTTTCTTTCTTGGAGTAATTATCACACGAGTATCTTTCACAAATCTGTCTATTTATATTTGATTTTACAATTACCACCTAGGGTTATACCAAAAACTGTGAAAATGTAATGCTGTGTCGGTATAGACCAAAAAATGTCACATAAAAATGTGAGAACTTACTTTATTTCGACCATCTGTTATGCTCACGAGCACTGCGATTTCATCTTGTTTCTACAAATAAAAGGACACGCGCGTCACGTCGAGCCACACCGACGACGACAGATGCTCAACACAAGGGTCTCATTAAACAGTCTCACCTCCCTGTCGAGCTCCTGAATTAGAGTCACGTTTCCAGACTTGGGTTCCACCCTGAAATATTCTGTGGAGCCCAACTCAAAAGTGAGCCCGTATCGCACCGAGTCGCCCTCTGGATCTGTACCGTTCAGGACGTATATGTGTGCGCCTAAGAGGACACAGGTGACAAAGTCAAGATTTAGTGAAAAACAGGGACTTTTTTTGATTTGTAATTAATAAAAGAACTCTGTTCACATTCGGTGTGAATGACACATTTGATAATCTAGTCAGATGAGCCACCACCCTTATTGTTTTTCTCCTCCTAAGTCTCGAGGCACGTCACAATCCAAAAGGTGTCACAGTGATTAGCAGGAGCCTCAACCCAGTGCCATCATTTCATTATAGGATAAATATCTTGAATATCACCTCACAGTGAAATGAACAGGACCTCCTTTTCTTCTTAAAAGCATCATCAGAGATACATGTGACACTTACCAACTGGTGTGTCCTCGGAGATGCTGAAAAAGGCCATATTCCCACTGGTGCTGCTGGGTCCATTATCATAAAAGTACGGAGCATAGTCCAATTGCCCTTAACAAATAAACATGCTCCGCGTTATTTGAGTAGAATGAAAATTATACAACCTTTGCAGCAAATGTACTGCACATAGTGTGCACCACATACATCATGTATGGTTCACTTTGTAAGGGAAATACTATGTGGTTAGGGGATAAATGAAGTGATAAAGGTTGCACTCACTTGCTAAAAAGGGCAGGAACCGAAGGCAGGGAGGAGGAGGAGTGTAGACATGAGTTATACATACACATATTTCAATTTCTACTATCAAAATACAAACACACACATTGAACCACACGAGTAGCAAGAACAGTCCACACTAAGATGGACATGCCCTCTGAGTGTGCAGGAGGATTAACCAGATAAGAGCGAGGCAAGGAGTCTTAACCACAAAGACGAAAGGCAAAAGAAAAACAGCACCTACCAAAGGTGAAATGAAGCAGGAGGAGAAACAGTAAAGCATTCGTTTTCTTTTCTTTCTTCATCCTGGTGGGGAGGTAAGGCTTGGCTGGCTCATGTGGAAGGCCTGGTGGAGGGAGAGCGAGCTGTGAGCGTCGAGCACCTTCTGAGAGCGTCTCAGTCACTCAGGAGGAAGAGGCTGGGACGAGATTCTCAGGCACTAATCCCAGTGACGCATCCCTTTCTCCGTTCCTCAGGCATCTTCCACGACGCTGCTCCCACTCTCATCTCTCCTGGAAAACTGGAGAGTTCAAGTTTTTCACACAGTCCGTGAAGAGGTGTGAATAACACTTCTCTGCACACATGACTATGTTCACTCAGAATAGAACTGAAGGCAATAACAATTTAGCTTGAGAATACTAACACAACGGTAATCATTTTGATACGGTGAGGTAATATTGTGGCAACACCACCCTATTTCTACAGCTTTGTAATGCAAATGATGCATGCACATTCTATTGATAATACCAAGCTACTACAAGGTAATTATTATATATATATATATAGATATATATATATATATATATCTATCTATACAGATATATATATATATCTATCTATATATATATATATAGATAGATATATATATATATAGGCTATTACTTCCTATTACAACATTATTACAGTGCCCAAATCCATGCATTAATCAAGGGCTCTATAGCGCCCCCCTAAGGTGAATACAGAGCCAAAATTGAGTCCCACGAATTTCATGAAACTTGGTGGGAAGATGTTATAGCCCAAGAAAAAACTAAATAGTCTAAGGAACATGAAGTCTGCCATTTTGATTTTTGGCATCCATTTTGGCAATTTGCACCCTATGTAAATGAGCGAACTCGTCTGAGCGCCTTCACATTAGCAACATCAACGTGACGTTCAGGTGACGCACATGTACACGTCACTACTCTGCAGCCAATGACAAATCTACTATGTTCACAAAATTAAATGCTGTACCCAGTACTAGGTTTACAATTTTTTGCTATAATATGTGGCTTATATATATATGTTATTAGATAATAGTACAGATCTAACGGTTATCAATTGGTCCATAGGTGGAGTTTATTTGTCATTTTTTCCCCGACACTTTTAAAAAGCTAATCTGCTTTGTTTTAATTCAGTGTGAATTGCACAGTCTGGTCAGATGATCGATTCTGACCAACTTTCTTTCTTGTGGCCATCGTTTTCCTCATGCTGGCGTTTTAGAGGTCACATGAGCAGGTCCCACTGGCATGAGCTTCAAATGGCTGATCTCTTTGACAGCGGCAGCTCAATGACCACCACAGGTCTGAGCTGTCTTTGTGGATCTCTGATGCACTCATCGTCAAGAGGCTTGCTTTGGCTTTTGCAGTCTTACTTTTCCAGGGAGACCCAGGGATCTGTCAATCACTCACAACATAATGTGACCCAAAATGGTGGGGGGGGGGGGGTTTCGATGCAATTTTCACTTTGGCCTCAAAGGAGTTTTTTCTTTGTTTAATTAATAATATCAATCACATTCAGCTATGGGCAGGTATCATGTGAGTATATGTTTGGCTGCTGGTTGAGCGTGATTTTCTCACTGTGTTGACTTACTCACTTTGAGGTGTTGACTTGTGCCTTCCTGCATTTACACGTACAAAAATAGCATGTGACGTTCAGGTGACACACTCGCCCATGTCACTGATCGGCAGCCAATGAGAAATTTACTCTGTACACAAAAATAAATACTGAATCCATGCATGGTACACACTTTTATAGTGAGATGAGTAATACAATTTTACTATTTTATTGATGTTTTACAATTATATTATGATGACAGATTTATTATCAAATGGGTAAAAATAATGTTTTGTGTTGTCTGTACTTTATGGAAGCCATATTTTTTCCCCTTGTTGAGGGTTTGTTTGAGGATGATGAGTAGAGCCTCTTTGATTTAAAACACTGACTGTACACGGAGTATGATGTTGTTGCTATTTTGTTTTGTACGTCAGAGCCTGTTTGTCTGTTTCTGTTCATATATTTTAGTTGGTGGGTGTTTCTATATGTTTTTTGGACAGTAAATAACTGCTTTTATTAAATCCAGAGAGCCTCAAATATGTACTAAATTATTTAATAATAGTATACCTAAGTTGGTCTTGGTACAGTTGTTGTGTTCAATTGTTTCTTGTTGAGGTGAGCTATTTTGGCCAGATGTCCCTTGAAAGAGATTGTAATCTCAAGGGAATGTCTGGTAAAATTAGGATTAAAGAAAAGTATTTTGTTCTCTTATTTAAAAATGTCCATCATCATAGTGTGCGTATCTGTTGGTTTGATAGTCAATGGCAAACTGCGAGTGGATGCAGCTGATTATTAGCTGCTAAATATATAACAAATTTAAATTTAGACTTGTAGGTATGCAAGTATATGGTAAACACAGAAATGTTTTGAAAGTACTTGTGAAAATCCTTTTATTTTGGGTAATTTTTGGGTTAATATAGTAAAATTGTATAACTATAACACACTTCTTTTCAATTAGCAGTGAATACCTTGGTCATCAATTTGAAAATGACACACAGAATGTGACTTTTATCTGCAGTAGATTGCATTTCCCATCTCATCCAATCTCACTCATCGCTGTGTTTATCCCTCCCGTCTGCATGGGATTTTCAATTCACAGTGTCTATAAATCGCAAGCGTCATAAACACAAACCTGATCTAAGAGATTGCCATCCGTGTGTATGTGCTTTGATGAAGCACCTGCATATTTACAGATGTTAGCATCTGCTGCAAGTGCCCTGGCTTGTAGGTTTAATTCTAGAGGAGCAGGCAGATGGTGGACAAGAGGATTACTGCTAAGCCTTTGTCGTCTGCTGCCACACACTGACTGTTTGCAGGCGTAAATACAAGGTGGACTCCCCGCTGGTCCCAAACAGTCATGGTCGCTCCAGAAACTACTGTTTGTATGCATGTACAAAACAGCAATAAATTAACACCAACATTATTGCACTCATTTTGGACGCAGCTCACTATTGATTATACTTCCTGCTTAAGTTTTGAGTACTGGAAGCTACTTTTGCACAAGTACATTTGAAATATCACTGCTTGTTGAAGTTAATAGACTAGCCCATGATATAACTGGTCTTCTTCCAAGTGCTAGAAGCTAGCTATAACATAGCTAGCCTTCAGTTAGCATCAAAGCTCAAAAAGGTGTTTCTTGCGGTCCATCGTAAATTGTCACCATTATAACATTGTTGAAATGATGGTTACAAAAATTGTTAATATGTTCGTTGCCACTTTGCAAACAGAAGAATATAAAAGGAGTTGTAATTTAGAAAGTACATTTATTTATCTTTTGATTCTAAGGTGTTGTTTGGAATGAGTTTCTGATAAATACATGGACTAAGCCAACCCAGAAGTACAGAAGTGCAATATCACTGGCATTAACTGCGAGTATAGTCAACATTAGTGACTTTCTGTTTCATACGACTGATTCTTGAATTCTTGAGGAAAATAAATAGAAAACATATAGAGGAATACAAAGGACAGGTTAATACATGCAGACAGATCAAATCCATCTGTAAACCCTCACATAAACTGTGTGTTACCAATGTACAACATTTCTTCTCAACTTGGACTGGTAACCTGACCCACAGAACCCATTCCTCATCTTCACACAATTGCACAGCAGCCATGTTTATTTACTAGTTTGATATTAACTGCCTCTCAAATGACATTTGGCTTATGCTGCTGGTAAGAAAACATGGCTTTGATCTGTTATGTGTAGGGTAAAACTGAAGCTAAAGTCAGAGTTGTGTCATTCACTTTCTTTTGCCGCCACCACCGTTTGCCAGAATCATCACCAGCCTCATGAAGATGTTCAGTGTGTCCATGTAAATCCCCATACACCTGCAAGATGAAGAAATGAACATGCACACTTAGTCTAAGATCATGAATACACATTTTCACAAGGTTTATATGGTATATCTGAAATCCACAGTAGAAGATCAATTGTTTATATGTGCTGGGAGAGACTTACGCGTTGATGGGATCAAATTTCTGTACAGCATAAAGTGGATATGTTTCTGCCTTCTTGATGACTTTCTGTGTATCGTAGAGAAGGAACATGCTGAACAGGACCAAGCCTCCGTAGATGGCGATGGAGTACAGTCCTGCTCCAAAGGCCGAGGTGGGAGGCAAGAACATTGATCCTGGAAAAAAGATGTGAAATAATCAGCTCCTTAGGTTTTTACATCGACTTAATTGACACCATTATAATTTGCATTTTTGCACAAATTGTCCTACAGTGTTCAGAAACTGAGCTATCCAAGAAAAAGCACTTAGTCATAGCTGCAAGATTTTTTGTCAACACAGTAACTGCCACTATGTATACATGTTGAGTCTAATGCATAGAGCTATAGTGTTTCTTCATGGAAATTAACATTTTAAAAACCTATCATTCATTGACTTTATTCAGATCGCTGCTTGTAGCACAGCAGAGCACTTTCACTATTAACTGTAGCACATCAGAGTGAGACTTTAAGAAGTAAAACTGAAAGATACTCACCAATAGAGGAAGCAAAGACCACTCCAAAGCCGACAGCCAGTGGGCCACCCATATTGAGGAACTTCTCGCTTGGGGCACACATGGCTACAGTAGACAGACCTCCCACAATGCCTGCTGTGTACCAAGCAGCCCTCATCATCAGAGGCCCTCCCAGGAGAGTGAGAGGCGCAATGACGGCACCCATGACACCTGATCAAAACAATTAAAAATCACATTCAAAAACAAACAAACAGACCTGTGCTATGCACCTTGATCTTTGTAGGTGTTTTACATACACGTGCAGTTGTTTCTAGCTGATGTTATATGTGACTGCCATCTAGTGTTTAAAAGAGGCAACTACAAAGATGAATTAAACTGAGTAGAACATTACACATTCATATTACTCCACAGGACATTGTGTGACAAACCTGCATGCAGCATCCAGGCGAGATGTTTGGGCACAGGACTATGCTCATATGAAATGGATCGGACCAACATGCCGGCACCAATCATGGCTGCAAAAGTCGCTCCAATTGCCTGATGTCAGAGGAAGGAGCCATTAATATTAGTAACCTAAATATTATTGTAAATAAGTCGAATATCTTTTAGTTATTATAACAAGTTATTTGGTGTATTAGCTTCCTACCTGATGTAAAAACAAAAATGTAACACTGAATAGTGAATTCAAATCTTCATCTGTGTGTTATTAAACTTACGATCCAGGATCCTCTCATCATCAGACCCATAATTGCCGGGGTCCTGCTCACAGCTACAGCTGACAGAGCCGTCAGTCCAATGCTGCCTGCAAAGTACATGTAGGTGGAGTGAATCCTGTCCTTCACATACTGAGGCCAGATCCTGCACAAAGGAGGAGTCAAACAAAGGTTAATAGTGGACATATTAAAATTGACCTTTGCGTCAAAATCCAAAAACAGCCAATAACCTGGCCCAAAAAGATTACTCACATTGCTTTCTCAATGGCACCGACTTCACTGGACATGCCAAGTCCATAGTAGCACAAAGCTCCAAGGCCAACTGCTGCACCTCCAGCCAGAAATATTCTTCCCATGCCGTCAACTAGGAAGAGAACAAAAATAATTGTATACATTTTTCATTATCTTTTCACATTGCACTATACTGCAAATTCAAATACTTAATTGACAGTGATAGATAATGTTTAATTTGTGCTTCATCACAAATAAGTCATTTTACTCGTATCAAAGAAGGCTTCTGTCAATGAGATCTAGTTTTGAATATAATTTTAAGTCATTTAATGGAGAAAGAGTATATGTCACAGTATTTACTTCTAATGGCTGTGTCTGTCGCTGGCTTAAAAGCAGCTTCTTTGATCTGGTCTCTGGTCGTCTTCGCACGACGAAAACCAAATCTGGCCTTCGATGAAAAAACCTGGTTCAAGGAGAACATGCATTAACAAAACAACAATGACAGATCACATACTGCAAATCAGACATTTTCAATGTACAGTTTTAGAGAAATGTTTAAATAAAAAGTCCCATATCCACACCGTTTATTGACCTAGTCAGTCAAAACATTTTCCATGTTTTGACTGACTAGGCTGTGTACTACTACTACTATTTGTGCCGTACAGCTTTAGAGCAAATTCTATTAAACACCCCATATTTACACTTTTTAAATGGAAAACATATAAAAATCAAGGAATGACAATCATAATAAGTCAATGTATAGTGACAACTTTTCAACATTTCATCAAGAGAGAAGATCAAATGAAACCAAAATACACTAGTTACTCAGTTAATCCAGTTTGTCATTAAAACATTTATATCACTGCCAATATATCATATTAGTAAAGATGACAATTCATTTATTTGCTAAAGCCCTTGAACCTGGCTGAAGCTAATGTTCAATTAGAGACTTCAAACTTGCAACAGGGAATAATATCCTGTTTACAGACTACCTCACATTTACTATACTTCTAGTGAAATTGTTAACTTTGTTTCTTATGTAAATCTATGGTTTGTAAATGGTAATGCAGTTTTTGGTGAACACATGTTCAGAAAACCTTGTGTGTTGGTATTCATAATTCTACCGTACCTGCTGGGGCCTGATCCCAGGTGTACAGGTCTTCAGGATGGGTGTTCTCAGGGCAGAGGAGCCCTGCCTCAGCACGGGATGGAGCCCGGCCATGGGGAGACTCCTCAGGCACGTCAGCCTCGCCACCAGCATGTTTACTGTCGATTAACCTGAGAGATTGAAACCGCGTCACTAACGCAGTATAATTCAATGTTATGATGAGACATTGCTGTCTGTTTGAGCACGTGACAGTCACAAAAACAACTGGGCTACAAAGTTTAAAATAACATTAAAATAGCACGGGCAAACACGTGGAGACAATTAGGTTTTTATCATCACATTACACAACAGTTAAGTAAGCTAACCGCTAACCAGTTAGCTAGCATGGTGCGCCAACGTCCAGACACATTTACGGCTATAAAGTCCCTTGGAAACGGCAGATATTGCGGTTTTTATTAAACAGTATAAACGAACTAAACATCACCAACACATTCAATGTTCGACCATGATTAGTCTCAATGTAAGTAGTTGTTAATTTAACACACTTACCCGAAGAGGAGCGTTTGTTGTTCACCTTCCTAAATGCAAGTGCGCAAGAATCTGACGCAACTGTTTTGCAACCTTCCTGAAAATTCTCTCTACGTCATCTTAAAGCGACGGGGTTACATTACATTTACAATTGGAATTTGGAAGCGTTTCAAAGTCAATCCGCGTTTAAAAAACCTTGAATGTAAAAGCATGATCGTGTCATGAGTAAACGTCAAAGTAGCACATTGATATTAGTTTTTATTACACAGGTTTAAACCGTTAAATTGCACCATTATGTCAATTGTCTTGCTCAGGGACATATATAGACGTGCATAGATAGGAATTTAACCCACAACCTCAGAATATGAATACTTTTGATACTTAAATACAGTAAATGTCACAAACAATATATAAAGTAATGTTAAAAAAAAGTCACTTCAATTTCTACCAAAGTCATTTTCTAGTAAGATACTTTTACTCAAGTATCCCTGTAAGGTACTTCATACAAACCACACACCTGCTCCCACAGGACGCACTAAGTGTTTTTTACCACTAGGTGGAGTGCTGCCACTTTTTTCCCCCTCAACATCAACTCCAACACAAACATAAACTTTGCCCAAATAACTACGGTTTCAGGACAAAACCCTGTTGTTTAGTGGGACGTTACTTACACGTAGTGATGTAGCGTGTTTGTGGAGCGTTATTAAAGACTACAAAATATGCCGGGTGTGTGGGTGTGAGTGTGAGGGTTCATATAAAGCGACGCGCCTCCAGTCCTGTCTTAAACTCCGCTCCTGTCCAAACTTTTCCCATGTGATTCCTAGTGTTGGACGTAACGTGGAGCTTCAGTGTGTCGCGCAGCCTCCTCAAACATGATTCCACCTGATCAACAGGTTCCACACACACGTTTAAATGCTCTGATTCTTATTTTTTGCATTGGATTACTCTTTGGTGAACAAATGGAATACGCGTCTGTCCGGAGTCGCTTCTGGAGGAAAGGCTGATCAGCTTCACTGATGAACCAAAAGCGGGACGCGGCAGCTGATTGTTATGGTCTGTATTATGAAACAACGAGTTAGAATAAAACTTTTTTTTTAATGTGTCACTAAATCCTACAAGATTTCAAGGAGATTCGTAAATAACGAGGCTCCTGCAAAGTCAGTGTAGAGTGGGACTCTCTGACAAATAAGTCACTTAAGGGAGATGATTTGCATTAAGGAATCTCCTTATTATGAAAGCGTGACTTTGTTAACTTCTGCATGACTTAAGCTCCTCATTTACCCTCTGTTGAACTTAAAACATGACTTAATGGCAAGTTTGCTGCTCTTAATTTACAGCACCATTATGCATACACATGTTTTTGACTTTATACTAACCAAACTAGTTCAATATATCTCCAAATATTCTAGTAAAATGGCATTATAATTTGATCCCACACAGTTGTGAGTGACTTCATGAAAGGGCTTGTAACCATAGCCCTCTATGTGATGATATCAGATATGGATGAAAAAAATAAATACATGTGGAACTGACCTAGTAAATAAGCGGACACAAAACTTTAGGGATGTGAATCTTTGGGTGGCTGACGATTCGATTCAAAATCGATTAAAAAATCGATTCTCGATTCATACGATTCTCCATTCAAAAATTGATACAATGCATAGTGTGTTAAGGCAAATTATGGCATCAAAACAATACAGTTTGTATAAGATAATGTGATCACACAAAGGCAAACTTAAGACGAAAGTTAACATTTATTCATTCAAAACAAATAAAAACTTACTTACTGTACCAAAAAAAAGCTTTGGCTAGCTGCCTTTTTCTCCGAGAACTGTTCACAAAAACACAAACTGGTGTTTTGTGTGGTTTTTCAAAATAGAAACTTTTAGTTGTCCTTACATCGACAATAACGCTTTATTATCACGGTATAGTTAATATGTGGAACCCCATTCATAGATTAGTGCATTGTGTATCATATATCACAATTGGAGGCTTTCTGTTAGATTAACTTGAGAGTGCACAAAACATAATAACATAAGCCAATATTTTATTTGTTTTAAAAACCACCAAAAGACACAAAGAACAGTTTTTGTGACCCGGACACACCCCTCCCGGCCTAAACAACCCAGACACACTTTAGCTTTCATTCCAACAATTTCATAGGACCAATAAAGATACGTTATAATCATATTTAATGATTAAGTTTGAAATGCACCCTATTTGAGGCCAATACGTCGGTGACTTATCGTGGAAAATCACTATATACAGCTACCACATGTATTCTTATGGCATAAAATACAGAGTACAACATTATAGATATTAACTTAATGCAACCGGGAATATTACGAAGATAGACACCACTGTATAAGAAGAAAATAATATTTACATCTGACAAATTCCAATCACACAAAAGTAAATTGTGACCCAACACCCTCCTAATGTGAAATAATGTAAGGAAAAATAAAACCTTCATGGTGTTGGGATGGGACATTGAGAGACATTCACTGCACATTCACATCACAGTCCCAAGTAGGATGTGCTCGGCTGAGTGCCGTTTAATTTGCCTTCGTATGTGATGTACATTAAATAAAAGGCAGCTATTAAAAGCGTTTGTTACAAGATGATAAATAGTGCAGTGGCGGTTTTGTTATGAGCTGATGATCAAACGTGTCATATGCCTCAGTGGTTTGTGAATATTCAAGAATGTCAGCTCATGTGTGTATTTTTTCTTCTTTTTTTTTTACTTTACACAGCAGATGTAATAAGCCAAGATAATTGGTCGACATCTAATTTACCGTATAAATGACAAAACCTCAGACCACTTATTTTCTTGATGAATTGATGTAGATTTTTCTTATTTCAGATCATATTCAGAGAAAACTACAACTGCTTCAAATATCGTGTTGTACATGTAAGATGTTTGTTAGTAAGCAGTCCCTCATGTCATCCCTCCATGGACAGTCAATGGAGAAAGTAAACTGCAGAAATACTATGAAGTACAGTAACTGCTATTTTATTCACATCCTCTGTCCATTCACCTAAATAACCTGTGATTGTGTTCACACAATGTGAAATGACAAGAAACTGAGCAACTTCCTCTGATGCAGCCGACTGACTGACCAGTTCCAGTTCTACATGACTTGTAACATCCAGGGGCTTAGTCACTGACCCAAGTGACGTGTGAATGACCTGGGAGTTTATGTTCTGTGATCTCAATGCACAGCTGGGTTTAGACTCACTCCTGTGTAAAGGGACCTTTTGTGGTCGAGGCATGCGGCAGGGTGGTGCAAGATGGAGCTTATTTTTCCTCCCGGTGAAAACGTGTCCCAGCGTACCAGCTGCTCACCTTTTCATTACAAGCCGTTCCACGTCAACAGTGCTCTATTGGAGCCCGAAACTTACCATTCCCTCCCAGAGAATTTCACAGGCAGCAGCCAACCATTCCCCATGTTTAGACTGTAGTCACTCAGACTTGCTTCTGTGCTCAAAACTCACCCAGGACAGAAAGCTGCTTTGGGATGTCAGGACCTGGGCCTCCAGATGTGTGACAAAGACAGACAAAGATTCACGCTTATCACAATCCAGAAAATAATGGTTATGTATGTGGCTTTTCACTTCTGCTGCTTGTTTCGTGTTCTATGTTGCAGTTGTGACTTTAAAGGTTGGTCTGCTGATTATTAGCAGCAGCAGTTTTACTAATGAATCAGGCCTGAGGCAAGGTCTGCTACTATTTAACAGTGATCCAGACACACTCAGGATTCTGTTTGCCCCCTTTCAAAGCTGGTACAGACATCTGTCCTTCCAGATTCAATTAAGCGCAGGTCTGAACACCCCCATCCATCCTGAATGCGACCCCAGATCTGATCACAGAAACATGAGGCCACATTCCTGAGCTGCATGACAATCTGCCCTCAGAATGCAACAGAATTGGTCTCCTGAGATGACGTCATCTGCCCAGGACTAATCAGTGGCCATTCATTTATTTGCAAGCACTGCCAAAATATGAACACTGTTGTCATATGATTTCCACAAAAAAACATTTCAGCTCTCTATCACTCACTTATTTGCAGTCAGACATGGTAAAAGAACATTTTGTTCTTGCACACAGTAACGAAATCTGTGTACAGTCGTCGTTCATTTGATTGGACAATAGACCTGTATGCTTATTTATATGAATTCCGAATAGTGACATTTCCACTTTTCTCTTTCTTGTTTCACGACCCAGGAACACTGGAAATAAAGTACACAATAAAAGAGCCAAATCTGAGCGAACCTCAAGAGAATGTTTAAAGTATTTGCTAATAGTCATAATGAAAGCCACCTTCATCCTCATTAGACTGCCCACTGTCTGCCCTCTGCAAACTTATAAATGTACAGAAAATCCTCCAGGCTCACTGCTCTACAATTTATGACTCCAGTTACAGCACCATGCAGCTTTACATTGTTCTGCATTCGAACATGTGTTGCCTTCAGTCTCAGTCTGTACGTTAAAAGCACAAAGGAACATTATGGGGAAGCAGCAAGTCATTAGTCCATCACCAGCTGGTCTACTGTACCAGGAGCGCACGTTGAAAAGATCTCCTCCCAGTGTTGACTTAGAGGAGCAGCTGTTTGGACCACAGACCACACTGCTACCTATCAGCGGGAGGTAACGCTATAACTGTAACACTGTGTCAGACACCTCTGAACCTTTTTAAGCAAACACTTACACAGCAACAGATAATTCACAAAATTACCTTTTTTTTTCTTAAATTCTTTAACAACTATTATCAAGCATTCTTTGAAGGTAAAACAGATGTGACATGGGCAGAGTATGAACCATGAAGCATTTCTAAACATACATTCAATCTTCTTACTTACCAAATATATTGTTCTTCTGCAATGCTATTTCTACTTTCATAATTTTTTGAAATATTTGAGTGTTTGTTCCTCCATTTAGAAGGACTGAAGAGAGCTGCTGCGTCTCATCTTCCTCATTTACATTTGATCTGTACAACTCGCCAGCAAAAGAAAAAAAGTTGTGCACTGCATTTTCAGCAGGAAACTACTCTAGTTGTATGACCATGTTTTCTTGTACACACTTGTGGCCTTACTGTTTTTTCTGCAGTCGCTTCTGCAAAGACTGACTCATTCAGTGCATCACTTCCCAGTCTAGCGTGGTGGGTGGGCATGTTCCTAAAATGCACCGACGCTCTTAAAGATAACAAGGACTTCTTTGTGGGATAGACTGGTTTAGGTTCCACCTTTTCTATTTTTATCTTCTGTAGATATATTTTTAAGGTAAGTCTTGGATTTTGCACGGCTAAGTAAGGAAGACAGAGACCACACCAAAACCTCAACTTTGACACAGCATCACAGTGCAGTTCACCACATGCAACAATAGACTTTCAACTTCCTGTTTCCAGCAAACGGTTGAAACTAACACTAACAGCGTTTAGACAGAAAGAAACCAAGCAGACATTCACAGTCATACTCAAATGTGCAAAATGTGTAACTGACAGGTTGATGTGCATTTCATTTACAGGGTGAAACATCCCCTACAGCGGGGAATACAAATAACTGGAAGGCTCTTTAAGAAGGCGACTGGAGACTTGTGAGATTGGCAGAACCTATTAAGAAGCAGTCTGTAAGAGCATATCGAGACACAGCTACTTCCAAGAATGAGGATCAAATACACCATATCCATTGTCTTTTTTGTGGCACTTGTTATCATTGAGAAGGAAAACAACATTATCTCAAGGTAAGTCCATTTTAGTGAATCAATAGAGCGTGTTTTATGTTTTTCAGTAGGATTGTGTGTTTATTTTCCCCAAACTTTAAAGAGATATAGTACAAAAGCTACTTGGGAAACATAAAATTGCCTCAGATGTGGAGTAAAATAACAAAGTAATTTATTTATGTTGATTTTAAATAAGTGTCCATGTAACACTTGCAGGGTGTCAGATAAGCTGACCTTAAAGGAGACACCTCAGACTCTTCTACAGCAAAATGGCTTTTCCCGCATAGTGCTAAAGGACGTTTCCTTTTCTTCACTCAGCAAGATGGACTCAGCCCGGATGATGCGGCGTCTGGAGAACTACAGCGAGCACCAGGAAGTGAACCCAAGAGGCAAGAAACACATCCTCTTGTTAGCCGCCACAAGGACAGGTTCTTCTTTTGTAGGTGAGTTTTTCAACCAGCAGGGCGACAACATGTTTTACTTGTTTGAGCCACTGTGGCACGTGGAGAAGATGCTGACACTGGACACTGGAGGTACCAACGCCACAGCATCATCCAAGGCTTTCCGGGATGTGCTCCATCAGCTCTTACTGTGCGACTTCTCCTTCCTGGAGAGTTTCATCGAACCCCTCCCTGTGGAGCATATTACCACCACCCTCTTCCGCAGGGAGTCCAGCAGCTCTTTGTGTGACGAGTCGGTCTGCAGCCCCTTCGTCAAAGGGGTTTTTGAGAGCTATCACTGCAGAACCAGAAGATGTGGGCCACTTAACCTCACCATGGCGTCTCAGTCCTGCCTCCAGAAAGAACACGTAGCCATCAAGTCAGTGAGGGTGCGTCAGCTGGATACCCTCCGACCTCTTACTGAGGACCCGCGACTTGATGTGAAGTTCATTCAATTGGTTCGGGATCCACGGGCTGTACTGGCCTCGCGCATGGTGGCCTTTGCTGACATGTACAAGAACTGGCAGCAGTGGGCCACAGATGGGGATGGAACCATTGACGAGGATAAGGTGAGGAAGCTGAAAGGGAACTGTGACAACATCAGGATGTCTGCAGAGATCGGCCTAAGTCAGCCACCATGGCTGCGTCAACGTTACATGCTAGTGCGGTACGAGGACATTGCTCGGTTTCCCATGAGGAAGGCATCGGAGATGTTTGGGTTTACTGGAATCCCGTTCACTCGGAAAGTGAGACACTGGATCTTAAGGAACACTCAGGCTTCCAAAGAGGCAGGAGGCCTTTACTCCACACATAAAAAGTCTTCAGAACAAGTAGAGAAATGGAGGTTTAATATACCTTTCAAAATAGCCCAGGTAGTACAGGATGCTTGTGGACCAACACTGAAACTTTTTGGATACAAATTTGTGAACAGTGAAGAAATGCTGATAAATAAGTCTATTAGTTTGATTGAGGACAAAGTGTTCAACTTTTCATAGACTAACGAACATGAACTCCTGATGCAGGAAAACCAACATTTCTGAAAAGTCTTGAATTACTGATATTTATTAGGATCTTTTAACCTGATAGAAGTAAACCCGTCCCTGAACATCAAAACCGAACCACCAACCAAGAGTTAAATTATAATGACTATTAAATCATTAAAGAACAAGAAAGCTCCTGGATCAGATAACTGGTGACTGGTCTGAAGGAATAATCATCAAACTCCCAAAGCGTGGTTCCTTACGAAACTGTAATAATTGGAGAGGAATCACACTCTTGTCAATCCCCAGAAAAATCCTAGCAAAGATAACTGTCAATCGTATAAGAGAGGCTCTTGACAAACAACTCCGGAAAGAACAGGCTGGCTTCAGAAGGGGAAAAAGTTGTTTCGACCAGATTTTCACTCCAGTAATATTATTGAGCAGTGCACAAGAGTGGCAAAGGGAACTGTATGTAAACTTTGTCGACTCTGAAAAAACCTTTGATTCCATCCATCGTGAATTTCTCTGGAAAATACTGTCCCAGTACAGAATACCAGAAGAAAATGTCTTTCTTTTGATTACAATAACTATTTAATAGTTATTGTAATCAAAAGCTTTTACAGTAACTTCACATGCAGAGTTGGAAATAGTTCACGAAAATTCCATGTTAGATCAGGTGTTAGACAAGGTTGTGTGATGTCATTAGATGGACACTCTTCTCAGTTCTGGAAGACTTGGATTACGCAGACTATCTTGCTTTGTTTACGCATACCCATCGCCACATGCAGGAGAAAACATCCTGTCTTAGTGACTTTGGTCAAACAATTGAAGATCAGCCAAAAGAAAACTGAGGTCATGACATCCCAAATCCTTCCCACATTCAAGCTAATGGTGAAAATCTGTCCCATACTGAGACCTTTACATATCTGGGTAGTACTGTCAGTTATGATGGAGGTGCAGATAAAGACATCAATAACCGTCTCAACAAAGCAAGAAATTTCATATAGCATTTCATATACTCAATAATATATGGAGGTCACAACAGTATTCTACAAAAACAAAACTTAAACTGTACCAAAGTTGTGTCCTGTCAACCCTATTGTATTCAGAATATTATCATCATGTTATATATTATTCAGAATGTTGTATATTGAGTTATGACCAAGAAAGATCTGCAAAAACAATATATTTCATACCAAAAGTTTAAGAAGAATTCTCCACATCTTCTGGCCAAAGACTCTTTCAAATGAGGAATTGTACAACAAATGTAAAGGAAGGAGATGGAAATGAATAGGGCACGTGTTGAGAAATGATCCAAATGACATAACAAGAGTAGCACTACACTGGACGCCAGAAGGGAAGAGGAAACAACGCCGACCGAAGAATACATGGCAACAAACTTCGGCGAAAGAACTGGAGTGCTTTAACGATACTTAGAATAGTATCCAGAGGGTTGCCCCAGAGTGAATGAGCTGGCGATCTTTTGTTGCTGCCCTTACTTAAAGTAAGTTTAACCTGATACAAAGAGCTTTATTTAAAGTGATTTTTCACTGGTGTAAATAGTAATGTCAAAGAAAATGTTTCTTTGAACTATTAAAGCGAGAATGTTAAATATTGACAAGTGTATGATGAAAACAGAACCAGAGTATATATCTGTTCTTTGTACTCCGAATTGCTTTGTCGCATACAGTGTTGTTGGCTTGAGCAAATTGAGCAATTTTTTATTCCTTAGGTAGTGAAGCAAGCTGTTTATACACCAAAAAAAAACTTGAAATGACTTGGAAAGCCTTGCGATACAGAAATTAATAAAAAATGCTTTGTAATACAATGGCCATACCAGAATGAGGAAATACAAATGTTTTGCTAAGTTATTTCAACATAGACAATGTTCCATGCTCAGTATATTTAGTTTTATCTTGCCAAGAAGTCATAAAGACTCTAAATCTCAATGTGCTCCACAGGATGTTTTTTTTCCTCCTCTGTAGATTTACTTTTCTTATGGATATACTGTAAATGCAAGTATATGACTGACGAAAAAATTGTTTGAATTTGTCCTCTGGATTGTAAGGGCCCTTTCTGTAAAACAGATGTTTACACTGCTACTGTATGCATGCATTCCAACTGCAGCTGGTTTGCAGGATTGTGTGAGGTTTGTCAGCAGGTTTCTGTCTGTTGACACAAGTCTCTTGGCTGGTGATAAAAAGGGGGCCCCCCGATATTCTGGCTTGCCAGATCTTCCTTGACACATTTTTTTGTCACACACACTTCTTTAACTAACTTAAAGGTGCTTTATGTAAGAAATGTATATATTAAGATATAAAAATGACTGTGCTATGTCATCGGGATTAAGAAAACTGGCTTCACTGATAACAATTGTGCAGGTTGTATTTTCACAAAATAAATGTTTTATTTGTGGGCCACAAACTCTCTTTATGTTTTGGTTTGATGATCTGCCAGCAGATTGAGCAGAGAGCAGCTACATGTTAAGCATCAGAAACGATCAACAACATCAGACCTAAAAGGCTTCAGTACCCCTCTGACAAATGTCTCGACCAGAGGAAGAGAAAACATCAGGATCTACAGTGGAGATGGCTGAAATTGGAGAGTAAGCACGGATGTGCTGGTGTGGATACTTAAATCTTGATTAGGAAAGCCAGAATGTGAAGGCTGTTCTTACATTCTGTCATTGACCACACTAAAATTAACTAAATAGATAGATTAGAATACTCACAGAAATAAAACAGATTGAAGGACAGCTTGTACACATGCAAGGAATCACCCAAGTCAGAAAGATGTTATCCTTTGGCCACTCTGGATATCTGCAACACATTTTTAGACAGCAGTTGTCAAAAAAGTTTTACTCAAACAAAAATGTGACCTCATGGAGGTGGTAAAGGTAAGTACAGGTGGTAACAAAGTCAATAGGATTCATGATCTAGAGACCACATCTGTTTTACAAGGATTTCAGCCTGGACCAAAGCAAAGGACCAGTTGTTCAACGTGATCTTATTGATATAAGACCATTTGCAATTATTAAATGTCCAGAGGGAATGAGAAATGAGTTGTGATACAAGCATACTGGGACCTCAATGTCTTCCTGTTTGTTTGCTGCTCAGTATCAAGTAAGATTTAATTTGCCAATCAGATAATGTTGACCTTTTTGTGTGTTTTGTGTAAAAGGGAATCTATAAAAGACATACACCACAGATACTTTCATATAGCTGCAGTTGTGAAACAACCACACCGATTTCCAAGCACCTTCAGTGCACCTCTTGCTTTTCTGTTCCGAATCTTAACCAAATGCTTAGGGTTTCTACACACTGGCTGGTTTGTCTCTGAGGTGGTGAGAAGGAAGGATACTGTGGAGGCAGCAGCCTTGACATCCAGTGTATTTACCACTGTGGGCCTGGCTATTTAAGTCTCTAAACCTAGTAATTACCCCAGCTTTACATATAATGTGGTCCAAGTCATTTTGGTCCACCTGACCCCACCCACTTACAGAAATACAGTTTGTACAATCTCTTTCTTTTATCCCTCTCTCTCAGTTCTCTTTTTACAATCACTTTTTTGGTTGAGACTTCACTTTAACACACTGCTCAGGTAATGTACATCAGTGCACTTGAAGCGCATTCACTTGAATCAACAGATCATGATGTGATCAGTCTGAGCAGGTTGTTTTATTTTTGTCACAAGTGTTGCCAGGTCTGCCGCATCTCAGCGTAAACCTAATGAGGAGAGGTTCAGCGTTCATAAACTCTTATATTGGAATGGCTTTATGTGGGACGTGTGGAGGGTGGAGTCACTGTATGGTTAAGCAAAATATAGAATAACCACTTTCCACTGAATTAAAGCCTGCTCAACCCCCTCCAACCACCCCCACTCAGCAGTGAAATGAGGGCATTTAGGTAACCCCACCCTCCCGCTCTGTTATATGGTACCCTGCCACATCAACCAAACGGGGGTTTGAATTAAGTTAAACAGCCTGAACCTAAGACCTGAATGATGCCATGCTGTAAGAGCTCTGACAAACAGGCAACAACGTTGATGTGGTTCAGACTCATTGCCTGGCTGCACATAAAACTGTGCTCTCGTAGACTGTAATGATGGCTCCAGAGAAGACATAAATCTAAATTCACACTAAATTATCTCACACAGAGGAATCCAATAAAATCAGGTTGTTGCATGTGATAATGAGCGAGGGTGTATGGTGTGGGGGAAAAGACTTTCATTGCACAGAACTAACGTACTAGCGTACAACTGATGAATGGCGTGCAGACAGATTAGACACTTTTCCTCCTATGTAAAGTAATATACTGGAAATGTCATGTTATTCAATCCTCTCTCTCTCTCATCTTTGAACTGTGCATAATATCTATAGAAGCGAACTTCAAATTCATCAGCAGAAGTTGCTCAGTTGAAAACGTTGCATAGGAAGCACTATCATGCCGTTTCAAATAAAACACTGGGGATTTGTCAGCGTTTATTGACACAAGATCACGTGTCAAATAAGTTTCTCGCCGTTATTAAAGCCAGACATTTTTCAGATTTAGTGCTTGAACAGAAAAGGGGTAACCTGGAGATTTATGACTGCTGTTAATTTTGGTTGTTTTTTTTTTGTAACCACATGCAACCATAGACAGACATCAAACATCTAATGTGGTTTGGCTTCGCTGCCATGGCAACAGTTTCTCAAAGCAGTACAGAAACACCAGTGTGTCTTTCACACAAACCAACATAAAAGCCCAAACTTATCAATGTACCACATCGTGTAACCTCCTTTCATCCTCCATTATTTATTTGTAACTCAATAACTGAAGATTCTCAAAGTTATTGTTGGGCAATATTGTAATAAAGACATTAATACTGAGCTTATTTTCTTTGTGACCTGACATCTGACACTTTTTTTTTGGGAGCTCTGTGGATGGAGGTTCAGTGTGGTTGACCAACCCATAAAAGCTTTTGACAGAGCGGAAATGGACGCCTCTTTTCTCTGGATTTAGATTCAGCTTAACACATGAAAAGTGACGGCAAGATGTGGACAGAGGTTTAAGCTGTCTGACCACTGCAGCCACTGAAATGTATTGTATTTGTAATGTCAGGAAGATAATACACAGTGACACATCAAGATCCTGATTTTGATCCGAAATGTTTTGTGAGGTGTTCAGAAAACCGTACTATTAAAAATAACACTAATGTCCACTCATTAAATGATAAGTATAAAGTGCATTTTTAGTTATATTTCTACAACTTTGCTGCAGAAAAGATACAGAATGCTTGTAAACCAACACTGAAACTTAACAGTGAATAAATGTTGGGTCTTTTATCCTGATACAAAGAGCTCTATTTTCCTGTCAGTGTGTTATTTAAAGTTATTTTAAATAGTTTGGCAAATGTTGACATGGGCATAATGAAAACAGAGAGTCAGTATCTATATCTGTTCTCTGCAGTCCAGATTAAATTCTCTGTCTAATACAAACACTGGCATTGGCTTCAGCAAATTTCATTCCTTGTAGTTTGTGTTCTTGCGTGTAGTATATGAGATGTTATTCAAACATTACAGTTCCTTCTTTGGTTAAAGTTTGGCCAACAACTCCATAGGTAGTAATAATGCAAGCTCTTTATACATAATAATCAAATGGCCCTTTCTGCCCAAATAAAGTAAACGTCCTCTCCCACTTGGTTTTCTCTTGATTTGCCTTTGTTTTCACTGGACCGTACGTTATCATTTTCATTATGAACTCAGTGTTTATGCAGAGTATACTGCCAAGCCACTCCACTCAGTCCATCTCGAAAACCTATTGTGCTACTTCCACCGTTAAACCCTAAGAATAACTTCAACTTCTCATGGGTTTATAGCATTGAGCCCCCTGCAACAACAACAGTAGCTTTGTGGGTTAAGGAAGAGTTTAAGTAAATAGCAGAGGTCAGGTCAGCAGGGGGTGTAAAGTCAACTGGATGACAAAGTTCTACTCCGTGAATAGGTGTCATTCACATATTTACTGACTGTCTCTGGCTTTTGTTCTACAGGTAGAAATATACATATCTTGCAGGTTTGAACCCAGACTTGCATTCCTTTGTGAGGGAATTTAAAACCATGAAAAGCAAATTTTTGTGATTTATTTGTTTTTGACTTGCTGCTTTAGGCCTGTTCAAGTATGAAAATTAAACCCCCAAAAAAACAACACAAGACAAAAGTCGTGTGTAAGGGCACAGACGTTAACATACACTAAGGAGGATTTGTATTTTCGTCATTCAAGCTTATCTCCATTTTCCATAGTACAGAAAACGACCATGTCTATCATTTCCTGTCTGGCGTGTAACTAAAGTGCACAGCTCAAAGGGCCTACTGTAGGTTTGCAGTACAAGATATGCCACCATTTGCATGTTGAATGAAAGGTTTTTGAAAGAACTGTTTCCTCAGCTAGATCTGGTGAGCATACTAATACAAAGCCTCAGTCTTTCCTTACATCAATACCTCCTTTTGTGTCAAGCACCAAGCTAGAGCGAAGAGGTCCTTAAAAAAATTTAGAGCTACTGAATGGGTCGCTCCATTTGTCCCACTCTGATGGCTTTGCTCCAAACTCCAAGTAAGTGGCCTTCTACTGCCACTACAAGGCACAATAAAACAGACATTACAGTTTAGGGCTAACAGGAGCAGATGGAGTGGGGTGACTAATGAGGAACATCAAGCATTGGAAGAGAATCTCCTCATTTGCTATAAGATGTGGCACTTATGCATTTACCCATTATAGATTAATCTACTTCTACAGTGCAATGACAGGCCTTTTCTTGTTTGATATAAAAGATGCCATGTGAGCACCAACCATGTGATGCTGTTGCGTGGCTGTTGTTGATAGAAAGATCCAATAAAAGTGCAGAGAAAGGTCTGTACAGTGGACCAGAATGACCACTGGAATTTTTTTTTTTTTACAAAAGCAGGAAACAGAACTGCAACAATCCAAAGAGTCAAAATTGTCGGCTTTCATTCCCACCTTTCTGCTCACTTAGACGTTCGTTTCTTCTTAAAGCTACAGAAACAAAGACTCATTTGTGTTCCTCAAGGCACAACATGCACCACTGACTGAGGAATGGAGACGGTTTATTTTGAGTTCAAGTCGAACAGTAATTATAGACTGTGGCGTCCTGTTGTTGGACTCTGAATTTGGAGTTGCCATAGCAAACGTGGAGAATATTTTTTAATATATTTATTATACAGAGATCATTTTTATATCGGTCAGTCACAAGAATAGAGCTGTGTGCTGTATGAAAGATATGCCTATGTACACATCTGACCAATGACCACTGTGCCAAATAACTGAACTCACCCTCCGTCACCACAGCAGGCTAGCAAAAAAACAGAAAAGACAGCTTTAATTTTGCCAACAGCCGCTTGTATATAGTTGTAAGTTTTGATGGAAATAAATAAACCACCGACTACAGTGTGAACTAAATCTGTGCTAACAATAAATCTGTCAGAGCATGAAATCCCTAAATGGTTTTCTTCTCCTCTCAAAGTACACTGTGAAAAGCCTTGAGAGAAGTAAACACCACAGGAAACAAGGCAGCTCTTTCCACAGCAGCCACTCGTTCCCTCTGATTTAGGCAGCAGGAAGGGAACATTTTCATACCTTTGCCTCAGCCATTTTGCGCACACAGAGCTGCTCTATTTCTAGCGCACAAGTCTGCGGTCTTACATGGTCAGAGGATGCAGATAAGGTGCATCAAGAGGCCAAAGCCTCTAAAAAGCGACTATTGACAGACTCTTACTGCAAGTTTCTGATGTCGAAATGACAAAAAGCAATATTATGTAAGCACAATGTTCCCATCAAATCTCAGAGGAGACAGAGCTATTTCTGTTTGCTGCGCTGAGATTGTGGAACAATCTCCCACTGCATTTTTACTCTTTGGCTTTCGACCCAGTATGAAACGTTTTATCTTTTTAATTGTTTACTTGTTTGTGTTGTTTTTATACTTTCTGCAGTATATTTTTTTGTCTTTTTAGGCCTATTAGGCTCTGTTTCTGCTGTTGTTGTTTTATAAATAAACTTTATAAATAAAGTTGGATTGGATTGTTCCCATCTCGAGAAGCACCTTAGTCTTGTATAGGTCAAGCTGTTTATATTACTTACAGAACGAGTCATCGCATTTGATACGAACAGAACTAAAGGTGGTTAAAATGTAAAATGTAAAAATCTGAAGACATAACAGTATATGGACGAGGAAATGTGTTAATTGAAATTGTTGATGTTTGTATGGGGATGGATATAGGGTAACTTTCATATGCTAAGTGAAAGAGGGGGTAGGAGCTAATAAGTACTTCCTTCTCTTTTCAAACATGTTAATAATCAATATATAATTGTGTTATTTGACTGTATGTGCTATTTTACATGTTCAAATTAAATTAATTAATTACTAGCTTAGCTCTCAGATAGCCTCATAAAACTGACAGAGGTCACTGCACTACAGGAAAAGACAAATTGCACTGTATTTTGCTCATGTGAAACTATTAAACCTGAAAAAGGCATGTGATAAAGTCATCACAAACAATCTTTGATGCAGTTTGCCAGACAGGATGGAAACTTTGGGACAGGACAACAGGATGGGAGCCACAAATCCCACACAGGACAACAGAGCAGCATGGCCTGCAGCTACACAAACATCTGTGTGGCACCAGAATGTGAAGAACAGGTGGTAAGGCCAGAGCTCTTCATTAAAGCCTGATGACAGATAAGCACAGGATTCAAACGTTCATATGACTAACAATGTATGGTTGTTCTGTTTAAGGATGATAAGTGAGCATTTACAGCCAGCACTTTATCATGTATACTTGGTTAAAACTAACAGGCTGGACTGTTTAATGTGTGAATTGCATTAGTAGTTTATTTCACATTTACATTTATCTCTGTGACACCACCCTCTCTAACCGATGGACAGGAGGTGTAACCAGAGCTACAGCTTCCCCTTCATTCCTATCTTGGCCAAAAAAATGTTTAAGTGCCTCTCCCCCCAGCTCCTATTTACCCACCTTCAACCATGTTGGTACTTTGTTAGCTTGTGCAGGAAAGAGGCCCTTCAGAGGGGGAAGACACACCTCAACACTTTTCCAAGGACGGGAGCTGAACTTCAAAGATACTGTAAGAACCTAAGACAAAATCTAAATGTTAAAAGAAGAATAAGCTGATTTAATGTCATAGGTTTTATGGAATCAATATTAATTTAAAATGCACAGCAGGGTGCATCATAACATCAGATTTTCTCATACGATACTAATTGATATATAAATAAATGTAATTCATTCAACAAATGATAACATTTTTCGTCATACAATCCTCTCACCCGGGTTGTAAAATGTGAGGTTGCTAAGCAGTAGACACGTCAGTTCCCACGGTTGCCCTCGACCTGCCCTGCTCATCAAACCTCTGACAAACTGACTGTGTAAACCCCGGTGTCTGATAATGAGACGGCAGCAAATTAAAACATTAAATACTGAAGTTGTGAGGTCACCGCAGCTGGAGTTTGGCCCTTAGAAAGATGCAAGATGAATGATTTATAGGTAAACACACAACAGCTGCAGTGAACCCTGTCCTCTCACTCAGTGTCAGCTTGGCTGCAGGTCCCTGCACAACTGTCAAAGGAAAAGGGCAGCTCTATAGATAATGGATGGATGGATGTAAGGAAACATACAAATCTGTTACTGACTGGCGCAAACTAATTGCTGAGGTTCTATTTTAATTTTTGCAGGTCATTTTAGAGAAAAATCGTGGAATTTTCAGCTTCAAAAACTGGAATGAGTTTAACTCTTCAATGAGCTGCATTTGAGAAAGCAACAACGATGAATGGTAAGCTCTGCCATCATCTATCTATAAAGCAAGTTGTGTCTGTCTGTCTGTGTGTCTGTGACAGGCATATCTCACTGACCGTTAGTCAGATCGCTCTAAGACTTTGGATATGGGTTGAGCATGGCCCGATTGTGTGCATCCTTGATGTTCAAATTTTTTTGAGGAATTTTAATTTTCGCTGATATGTCACACTACACCAGGCAGGCAGCAGCTCATCAGCAGCCGCTGCAATGTCTGGAGCGGGGAGGTGGGAGTGAAGAGGCTGTGCTCACAGTGGGTGAGACATTTTCACACGGTTCACCACAGAACATGGCGTTAAACTGAAACGACGAGGTGTCCATTCATCAATACGGGAGCACATATTTATTTTGCATTAGCATGTTACTACTTTGTGGCTAACTTGGCGAACCTGTTTCCAAAGGTAAGCTAGCGAGGCTACGATTAGCATTAACGTAGGACTAACATAATATAAACACTGTGCAACCTCATTAGGCACAATGCAAATGTTTTCATTTTCGATCAGCATTAGCGTAGCTAGCTGTTCAAAACGTTCCTTATTATGCATTACCATAACTGAAAAATATTCTTCAGCTCCCACTATAGAATACATACTTCCTACGGGCACTGCACCAGTACTGTAGATGTGAGAACATGCATGTCATCATTTTAAACATGTGGCTATAAATGTGTAAACTGCAGGCTTATGTATTACACTAGAATAGCTATAATATATACATATCAATCTAATTTTGATTTAAACTTCCGAGAGAGACCTGACAAGGAGAATCACAATGGTACAACACAGAGGTACAGACAGAAAAGATGCCCTCTTCAGTGACTCCAAAAACAAGTCTAAAATCTGCTCGCTCCAGGTTGAGGGGGCAGTGTAATGCCTTTCTGCTAAAAGTCATGAAGTCCTGGGAACGTAAGCTATGACTGACCTGAGAACGTAACATGTAGGAGGATAAATATGCGGACAACAAGCCTAGGATAGATTAGTAAATAAATGTCTTCACACAAACAATGATGACCAGCTGACCAGAGTACAAGGTGCAATGGTGTGTGAGAAGCCTACAACGAATGAATCTTACCCCCCCATGATAGACGGCATCCAACAAAAGAGAAGAGATTGAGCAGAAGCATTCATGTAAATGATATCTCCATAATCAAGAAGGGGCAAGAAAGTGGCAGCAACACCAAAAAATAGATCCAAAAATCGCTTTTACTGTATACTGGTATAACATAATACATGAAATGTATACTTATGTTTACACATATAAAGAAAATGTGTGTTGTTTCTGTAAGCAAGCTAGTAAATCTGTTCAATATGCAGCTGAGCATGTTTTTTTTTTTTAACTTATATTTAAAATGGTATGATCAATACAAAAATTGTTAAGAGTATATAATACATTTGGCTTTCTAGACATCACTGTGGGAAAGTGAAGAGAACTCTGTTATGGCCGAATTATAAGATTATAATTCATATGTTTATGTTTTGACTCGCCCATCAGAAAAGCAGCGTAAACAACCGCAGCACAACTGCAGCCCTTAAAACTACCCTCAAAACTCTCAGCTGACGTGCAAACTTTAAACACAAGGGGAAATCTCCAACCTTCAATTTAGCTTTACAAGTCAAACCGAGCAGTCTCTGGTTTTTAGAGAGTCAGTGATTTTTCAAAACAAAAATACAGAAAAGCTCTGGTACAAACTCCCTCACTGCTATATACAACACTGTCGGGTTGGTTTTGACAACATGCTAACACTTTTCCAGGCAGACCACCAGAGGAAAGTGAAGTGAAACGTGTAAAATCCGCTCCTGGTGTGGACATGACATATCTGTTCCAAAAAAACTGTTATTGCTTGCATTGATAACACAGCATATTCCTCTGTATGAAATGAAAAAGGCCAGGCTGCTCCTGTAGAGGTCAGTGTACTCTAACATACACAAGTATTGGCTGAAACTGGTCATCCTCCCTGATTCACAGGCAGACTTAACACTCACTAACTTGTATTCTTAACTTCTCCGTCACATCATGATGTCCCACGAGCTTGTAAACAACGAAGGAAAAAGAAACCATGACCCCTCGTAAGTTAGAGGTGGAATTATGTGGTATGATGGGTCAGAAGAATTTTCTTTTAATCGTCATAGGTTACAAATATGCCACATTTGCACAAAGGCAGCAGCTACTCCTAGTCTTAATTGTGACTGCTAAAAAGTAGTCATGGCTTCACCCCTGTCTGTCTGAGCAATCTGCATGGTGTCTTCTATGATTGTGTCCCTGATTTTCTTTGGCGAGGAAGTGTGAGGAATACCTTCAAAGGCATGTGCGCCCCACCAGCACTAATCCCCACTTAATGGCCAGCAGAAGCAACAGACCCCAACAACCTCACATTCTGCACAAGTCTCATGACCATAATTCCTTTGCCAAGTGTTTTTTTTTGTTAAAAAAGCATTCGGTAGCCTAAATTAAAGAAGAAGAAAAATATCTGCATCAGCAAAACTACTTTCAGCTGTAATGATGATTACTGAATGAATAATAAATACTATTAAACAATCTAGTAAAAAAAAGTATGAAACATACAATTATATGAAAACCACACAGCATATTACTATAAGATACTGAGGACTACATAAAAGTGCAATACTGTGTATTTAAAAAAAAGAAAAAAATATATCTATATATCTTTAAAAGATCTATTGTTTTTTGTATGTACAGTTTTTATCTAGTTTTATTTAATTCATACTGTAATTCCACAATATGAAAAAGCAGGAATACAAGGTGTGGGAAAAAAATGGAACAAAGTAGTGGCAGATATTATACAGAATCAAAAATGTATTTTTGTATACAGTTAAAGATGCCAAATAATAACAAAGTGTTAAAATATACTTTTTTTTTTTTTTTACTGGGCCTGTTTGTTTTCTGCACAGCCAATAAAAACGTGTGCAGTGGTGATTAGTGATAACTTCCCTGACGGCAGGGCTGAGGCTGTTGAAGTGGTTTGTTCCACTGACGCTGAGAAACAGACGTAGCTCTCCCTGCTGGCCCCAGGCTGAACCAACAGACCGTAATTGGACTCACAACCTACCAATTTACAGAATTAAGGAGACATCAGCCTGTCTTATTCTGCTGATTTGTGCTCAAGACAAACACATTTTTTTTACAAGAAAAGGTCTGAGGCTTTTCTTGTTGACAAAAAGTACAACTGAGCTTCTGATAGATATATATATATATATATCTATATATATATATAGGCGTCACTGCTGTGAGGAAGTTTGTGTAGACCTTTTAATCAATTCCCAATTAAATAACATCCATTTGGTTGTGGAATACTAACGCATAGATTTCTTTGGAGGAAGGGGGGAATCCCCCCCTCCCCCAATTAACGCTTTAGCGCTTCAAAGTCAAATATTTACACCAATACAAGCACAATTAATTGGGATTAATATAGTGAAGCATGCATGTTGTTGCTGCACACATGTAGAACAGATGCCACTGAGCCTTGGGGAAGCGCAAACACTTCACTTTCACGTCGCTGATCTCTCTGGCTGCTTTGCAATGATTTAGCATTTGTTCAAATTATTCAGACATCACAGTTTGTGCCATGTGACCTGTCAGCGCTCGTTACACGGCGGAGACGCCTGAGGAGATCTGACACGTCCAGGCCAATGTAGACACTCGGATGGCTTGATATCACTAATGTTAAAAAACAAGTTGAAGATGATGTGTTAAGAAAAATTGGTGGTTTAAATAAATTATTGGTAAAAAAAAGAAAAAAAAAAAAGCTCTATACTGGGCAAAGTACTTAGTAGTTGAAATATTTCCATAATTTAACCACACAAATAATTTAACACCGCCATGCTTTCCAATGCGTTACTTATTTATTGATGTATATAGTTGAAGATTGTGGCGTTGATTTTGGCAAAGTAATTTCTCTCTAAGGTTGCAAACGGTTTGATTGGTAATTTCTGAATTATTTGTTCCCCCTCTTACAATATTTATGCCGTCTGAAATGGATATCAAGACAGTTTCCAGCTAATGGGAGCAGAGATCGCGCCCAAGCTCAGCAAGGAGACCGTCTATTGGTCACACTGCAAAATTGTTGAATCTTTAATCGCTTCACCTTTTGGCTAATTCATAATTCAGTGAAGTGGGAGTGAGGCGTTTCGCTTTTCCTGGCTATGGCCCGCTAAGTGAAATGGTGTGGAAAGTGTGAGGTCATTAACCTGTGCCAGGTATGTTCTCTCCCTAATAGTGGGGATAATGTATTCCACCCAAGTGTGACAAAAAGAGCAAAAACTTTCTTTTGGTCTTAATATTAAGTTGATGCTCGTCTTTTCTCCATTTGCATATATTCTTTTATTTTGAAATTCTGTTGTCCAATGTACTGTGAACGAGTGGAACACTTTTGCCATCATTTGGATAAAAATTTGATTTTTCATTTACAGTGTGAAATACAGATATTCATTTTAAACATTGTGGGCTTACGTATGTTGTATATAACCATACATGTAGATCTGTCAGTCATATTAGGTATGCAATGCTAATTTTCTTTATTATTACATGAAATAAGTCAAGATCAGCTAAAAAAAATAAAATACAGCAACCCTAAAACAATAGCTCAGTTTTCCATTGCTAATCTGAGTTTACATGTATTTATATATTTTGTATGTATTTATTTTTTTTCTGATTCTATTTCACTTGTACATAAAATACAAGAACATAGTAATGTGTGAGCTAAAACCACATCTGGCCTTCATGAACGATCCCTGTACCTTTTTACTGTATGTATGTATTCACATCAATTATAGTTCTATGAGATCATGCAGATTTGTGTTTGCATAATATCATATTTCTGCTGGCATCTTTTCTTTGCCTTAGACTCCTGCATATTATTTCAATATGTTTAATGTTTTCACAGAGCCCCCCCCCGCGTGTGACAGACGAGGCCATAACTCTGATGTTTATCGATCCTTCAGCCTTTGTTGAATTTATTTCTACAAGTCTATACAAATCTGTTTCTGTGCAGCCTATTGTACCAGAGGGGTTAATGTATTATACAAAGTGTTCAGATCAGGGATTAGATTTTCCCCCAATTCCATCAGTCAATTCTCGGTGCTCTCCGGAGCATTCATCATTTTGACAGTTGCAGATAAGGCAATTATTTTCCTCGAGCAACTACAAAATGTAGACAAGTGCTTCTTTGACAGTGTGTCTGTTTGAGGGGGGGAACACAAATATTATTCCACCAGTCACTGATGGCACATAGTGCTTGCTACAAAGCGATATCCTCTGTAACACAAAGGAAACAGATGTTACAATCATTTGTGTGTCCTAATGCACAAGTGCATTTCTTCTTCTTTTTTTTTTACAGTGAATTAAAGCTCCACACTGCAATTCAATAAGGCATTTGTTGTTGTTGTCTGCCTCTGTAGTAAATACATATTGGCCATGACTGTTTTTAATAGCATTCTGGACTAATTAGCATTAAACACCAATTTGATCAATTACTGCTTTCTCCATTTAAAAAAAGAAAGAAAAAGAAACGGATAAAATGTAAATAAAACATATCCACACTTAATACAAAATGCAGTATAATAAAACAATATATTTTCACACAACTGCACACACAACGGTCACAGTGCTGACCTTAGATCTGTTTACTCAGCAGGATCTGACAGACAAAAGCTGTACCACATCAAACGAGTCCTACATGAAGCAAAGAGCTTTGTGCAATCTGCTCGACAAACCCCTGGGGGGCAGCAGACGACCTTCATTTCTACACCAGAGCGACTGCTTATGACTGACTTACACCACTGCCACCCACACTGCTGAGACTCAAGCCAAGGGGACATGATTCACTCTGCTAATAAATCCTCCCAGACCAAAGTTTGCTTCTGCAATCAAATAATCAAAGATGTCAGCGACAGAAACTTCTGTTTCTCCCTCTGTCTTTAGCAGATGAATCACCAGCAAGCTTGAAATAACATGTCTTAAATCAAAGAGCTTGTTTCATGTAGATAACTAAAGAAAATCTGTTTATACGCACAATAATGTCAATGAATCCACGGAATTTGTATTTTTTTTAATTGTAAAAAGCTGACACATAATAAAGGATATCAGTGTGATACTGCACAATGATAACGATTGGTGTTAGTCATCACATAGAAAGAGGCAGAATTTTTATGTGTAATTTCTAAATACATATAACTGCAAAATATTTAAATACTGCCTGTACATTATCATAGTAATAGTTCTTTGATGTTGCAAAACTGTGACTCAAACTGGAAAGTTAAGTGTTTTCCTGACAGATTCTGCTCCTGTAATGATATCATACCCTCCATTTAAGTATTTTTTAACAGAGCTTTTGCCAGATTTGGTGAAGCAAACGTTGCCCGAATCTTTCGACTTAATAAAGAAGAGATAGCAGAAGCAGAGTAGGAGGATGACGTGAGGCTGAACTCAGATCTGTCATCAGATCAAAGTGGGAACTTGTTCTCTCGTTGCTGTCAACACGTTTTAATGATAGTTGACCCGGCCAAGCCGTTCCTCCCTAAAACTTTCCCATACCAAGTGTCTGATAGGTTCAAAGCTTAATCATTAACCTGAAATTAATTTATTCTCGGGGATTTTGGTCAAGGTCAGTTTCATGCAGCGACCACTTTTGTCACAAAAAATAAAAACATACTATTATATTTATAGAATCGGCTTTAAGATTAAAAGACCTTGGAAAAAATCTTTGAAAACATGAGACCCCGAGAAATTCATTCAGTCTTGACGATTCAACCCAAACTCCATAACTTACCCACAAGTCTCCAGTGAGAATAATTATTGAAAAGGAATAATGAAAAGAAAGAATGTAACATATTGAACATGACCTCAATTTTGTTTCCTATGTTGACTTGACAAACAGGCTTATTTTCCTGGAATAAAACTTTGTCATTTATAAATACAAAGCAAAGAAGAGGAGTGTGCTTTGTACTGCACGTCTGCTCATGGGAGATAGTAAGTAAAACTGCATGCTTATGTTCTATTGTTAAAATAAAAATAGAATTGTCTGAAACTATGACAGCCCAGACCCCCAAACAACAGAAAAAGTATTTTTTATCCAACAAATGAAACATTTACATGCGCGCTCTAATCTGTCCTACTCACATTAACTGTGTAGTTGTGGTGTCCTTCTTCACCTGATCTCCTATACTTTGTCTTTTTGAAAAGATTTAATACTCTGCTCTTCTTTCCTCAAGGTTTCTTGCTGAAATAAAGGCTTAGGTCCTCAGTTATAAGTCACTTGGAATAAAAATGAAAAACTGGTAAAGCGGTAACTAAAAAGCACCATGCTTATGTTTATGCTTTTATCTTGATTTTATAGTATTATAATTATGATATTATTTTACTGTATACAACAGGAGAAAAGGGACTTCTTTGGGGGCCGTAATATAGGAAAAACACACGTTAAGACAGTAACTAGGCAAAAAGAAGATGAGAATGATGATTCAAATAACAAAAACAGTGTCATTAGTGACATGACAAAGGCTTCATGGTGCCATCTGAGCGAAGATACAGTGACAATAAATCAAACACAGAAAGAAGGCCAAAGCCTTTATGGGGAGTGCCACCCATATATTGACTGCACATCACAGCAGCACTCATGTTGTGGGCTAGATTATAAATCCCATTTCTAAATGATATATGGGACATTTGATGCCTCAGTCGTTCGTTTTTTTTTGTTTTTTTAAAAGCTAAACCATGTGCTTGATTTTTTTTTTGTTTTTTTAATTGACATTTACAATCCCATTACTCCCAAAACTGCTCTAAAGTCAACAAAAGTTATTTGTACATGCAATTCACATTTAATCCACTTTTACAATGCAAGCCATTAACATTGCTACTGTTTGCACAAGTACAGGGTTAAACACTGTAAAACACTTGGAGTAGAAGTTGTACTTTAAACTATCTTACCCCCTTTTGTGCGAAAGTGTCCTGCCCATCTGTACGTCTGACAGGACGCATGGTGCATGTAATGAATGAGCCGGCTGCTATAGGCTTCTATAGATCTGAAAAGTAGATTCAGGGGGAAAGAGAGCGGGAGAGAGAGCGAGAGAGAGAATGATCAGTCAACAGATGAGGCGAAGACGATCCAAACTGAAGCTGGTATCAGCCTCTTTAAAGGGTCCGGAAAAAAAATGACCTTCATCCCAGCAGAGACCCTCGTCTCTCCAACAAGGACGTAGAACTTTACAGTACGTCCATGCAAAAAGTCTACTTTGAGTATGATTCTTCCAGGCTTAAAACTGCCTTTTTAAAAACGTTTTTAGCAGATACTAAGGAATTATATTTAGAGTTGTACGAGATCGACTGGAAGAAACACACCACGTCATCTTTCTTTAGGCCATAAAAATAAAATAAAAAATCAATCAATGGTTCTTTGAAAACAATATTCTGACCATCTCTGTATGTGCAACTTAGATCTATAGCATTAAATTTGCAGTATATAAAGCTAATAAAGAAATTAAGCAATTAAATACACAATAATCCAAAGTACTGTGCTGTTATTTACCGGGTAATCCGAGTAGTAAAATAACAGTGTTGTCTCTTTACAGTCGCCTACACATTAGTTGTTTGAGAAACAAAGCACTTTGTGACAGTGTCTCCGAGACTCATTTGCATGAAAAAAAAATATATTTGAAATTTCCGAACAGCATGGAGTGTGGTGAAAGTATTACGGTGTCTACAGTGACTTATGGGGAGTTTACAGTCAGCGCTTTGGAGCACAAACACACAGAAAGAACAAAACACACACACACAAGCACAATCCTTCAGAACCATTGATTCTGTTTTGAATGGTGTATTTCCTCCTCAGTCTAGATAGTCTTGCTACTGCCCATGCTGTTAGTGCGGCAGGCATTTTCAAACTCTTTACATCCATTACATTCCACTAGGTAAATACCTAATGCTGGAAACATTTGTCAATGTATGCGCCTGGCTGAACAGAATAGATTATTGGGGGCTGAGTAAAATACACTGCATTTCCAAACAGCACTATGCCTGTGACATATTAAAACTTCACACAAGACCCCCGTGCAGTTTCCCCCACTGCACCAAGGATGTGTAATATTTCAAGGAAATAAAGCGGGCAAACAATAGTAAACATTCTGGGTAAAGAATAGAAATGTCAGTGTTTCAAATAATAACATGAGAATCCAGGCCATTTATGCTATGTTCCATTTTTGGACTATAGACTAATATTTAATGGGATAATGAGCAAGAAACTATTTATATAAATCAAAGCACTGTTTACTATAGAGTCATTGTTTTTTCTGGTTTTATGTATAAAACTTTTAAATGCCATTTTATTAAAAGCTGTTGTCTTTTTGGAACATTTCTCATCAACTCACTAGTATTCATCACTTATCACACCTATTAGGAATAAATGACCAAAAACTCTAAATTGCAGAAGAAGGTGATTTCTTCCATTAAAAACACATCACAGCAGAATTAGAACATTGTTGTGGGGAAAAACATTGCATTACCACTCTCTTCTATTTTGACAGAGCCTGTTGCAGAAGCATTTTGGAGCTTTTTTTTCTCCCCTTTTATTACCACAACATTCAAACAGGGACTCATTTTGGAGCATGAACACACCTAAGTAGTAATGGGAAAAAGACCAGTTTGAGCCTCATTAATTGGATTAGCACTTCTCTAAAATGGCTGGTATGAATATGCATGGAGCTGTGGGAAGTCTCCTCGGTGTGAGTTACGGAAAACAATGCAGATTTTTCTTTCATTCCTAGCGATTGCACTGGCTTACACCACATCATGCAAAGAGTTTAAGTGACAGTATTGGACACAAACATGGGCATTATGTTGCACATAAACTACTAACTTCATTAGAAGAAAAACTCTACATCAGAAACACTTAAGTAGTTGGAGGGAAAGACAATATGTGACCTTTTAACTTTGGACCAGTCCATCCCAATGGAGGGTGCTGGAGTAAACTTATTAAATAAGTTTACTGAAAGTCAAATCCACAGTTACTGAAACCCGATGCTGGCATAAGAGCATTATGTTGAAATTAAAAGGGTCTGTGTGGGGATGCATGAGGAACACCAGAAATGCTATACATCTTAATATGTTTGGCCTAGTAATTAAAGTTTGAATGCAAACACGTATATATACTTCATATATCATTAATTAATGAAAGCCCTGTATACTAAAGCTTCTATGTACAATGCCCACTGCAACATCCACTAACCCTTTCAAAGACTGTGTTTTCATGCAGATACAGGGATCAAAATAGAAGAATACAAATCTGAAGCATTGTCAAATATTAAAATGACATTGAGAGGATTGAACAGCTCTGGTGCTGATTTTAGTTGACAGTTTTGAGTTTGCTGACCATTTATACAGCTACAACATTGCTTTTTGCATGGACTTAGTTTAAATCTCACATCAACACGTCTCTTCTCTTTGCCTCTTTGATCCTCAGTAATTGATAGAGAAAGGGACTCCTGTATCAGACCCTCTTTGGCAAAGATAACCAATAAGAGTGGACGGGGGCCGATGCTGGGTCTCTTATTTGGGTGTGTTTCCATTCATTCCTTCAATATTGTATCCCCGGTTCTGCTTCATAGGTTTGTCTATTGTTGAGCACTGAATGGAAGAGCGCAGGAGCGACTCCACTTCCGTTAATTAGAGCTTTTTGCAGCTTCTGTTTCTTGATGAGTTTAAGTTTAAGCAGTGGGAGAAAAAAAAACTCCAGTCCTCCATTTTGGGCTCCAGGATATGAAAAGATATAGTTTACCAGTGGGCTGGGGTGTAGGTGGCTGCAGTGATGAAGCAGCTGAGGCAAAGACAAACAGTGAAAAGTGAGATTTTCCACCACATCGTAGGGTGTGTGTGATGATTTGATATTTTGTATTAAGTGCTGCAATGATATTTAAGTGATGTGTAAGGGGTTAGGACATTTCAAGGACTATTATATGCATACTGACTGTGTAGGAAGCCCTCCTTGTCTTTACACATGAAATGACCAATTGTTAGAGCCGGTTTAAGTCATGCACGAGGAACAAGAGGTAAAAGAAAAAGTCCTGGGGTCTGTTATGACATGTGGCTATGGGTGCCCTTTTATACCTCGAGATTCCCTTTGCCTCATTAGTTAACACACTTTCTTAGTTTTGAACAATACCTTAGCTTGAGTTCTCCCAGCAGAAATCCCCCTGCTCAGTCGATATTTCCAGGGCCTGCAGCAGAGTTTCAGAGAGAGGGCCCTTTCCCCCCTGTCCTAACAGCTTTAATACTTGTAATTATCTCTTGCTGGGGGAGGCTGGAAATTGGATTAGGGTGGTGAGTCTCAGCTGAATGAATTACCTCCATCTACCCACTTGGTGGGCCACACACTGATAAAGTGCGGAAAAACGGATTTGGATTCAACCTTAGCATTGGTGGCTTCCTTGTGGAAAAATGAAATTTTCCAACAGAAGGGGGCCAGTGTGCCAGCAGTATCTGTCCACAGCATGTTTCATCTGCTCCTGCTCTTCTGGAAATGCAATTACCTGCATTATCGGGGCCTAAATGGTGACAGTTTGGCAGGGTAGCAGCTACTGCCAAAGGCATCATTTGACAGTGTTTTGCTGCATTCTGTATGCCTTCATTTTGAAATGATCCCCCCCTGTCACTAGTAAAACAATATGTTGATCTGTTTTTACAGATAGAAGGATGCTGCCGCTGGTGATTCAAAGCAAAAATGCACTGTAGCACTCGATAATTGTAATTTTATCTGTCCTTTAACTTGTGTACTCCGCTCATGCTCACATGTTTTGAAAATGTAAGGAAACACGGTTAAAAAATATAATAAAAATGTAGTTAATGCCACAATTTAAAGCTTGGAGTCACAGAAGTACAGAACACTGAAGCGGAGAATAGAAACAACTGGAACAGCCAATAATAATGTTTTATTTCTGTACTGTTACCCCAGCCTTCACTTGAATGACTGCACATACTGTATTGGCTGATACTAAATTATTTAACAACATCAATTCAGCTAATGTTCTACATGTGTTGTTTCTCTCGAAAGAGAAAAGCTGAGCTCTTTCAGGAGGTCTGTTAAATCAATATGTGGGAAGGCTTGCCACTGTGGATAACTCACCTCCAATACATCACACAGAGCACAAGTGAGTAATTAACCTGCTCGATTTTACGCTTCAAACCATCAAAACGCAGTGCAGATCTTGTGTTCTGTGCACTGCTGTTGGGAGGCATTTGCAAGATAAATGGATTTAAATTGCGATTTTATTACAAATCATCAAACACTTCCCTAAATGTTGTGTCTAAATGAAGCAAAAATTACCTCAGACTAAGCCGAACTAAATAGATAATGCTCTCAGGAGAAGTTAAAGACCTCCACTTAATTTGGAGCACCGCCAACTTTGTTTCCCTGTTGTTCATTATGCAGAGGCTTAAGATCGGTTTCATATTTAATTTCCCGCTGTGTCATTGTAAGGAATCAGATCAAACAGAGGACAAACTAGCCCTACATACCCAGCACTTGCTATCAGACACCCCCCTCGTCTTTTCCACTTCCCATTCTTTTAACCCCCCGCTGAGGACAATCCTTGAAGGTAGATAAAAAGAACAACAAAAGATAATTAAATCTAAAAAAGGAGGGAAAAATCTCTGCTTTCTCACTCAAACAGTTGGGGATAGATTTCAGCACAGTAAGGGTTTGGCTAATTTATACAAAGGCCTGATGGGAGTCCTTCAACATTTACACTCTGCCTGGGACATGGATGGGTAAAGAGATGCTTCCCTCCAGTTGTTACATCTTCCTATTTTTATAGTTTTACCTTATCACACTTACCAGCACAAATAAAACAAACTTTATTTGCATTTGTCCGATTGCAAGACCACCAAATGCCAAATTCATAATAGCTCATGATAAGATTGTCAATTTACAGCTCCACTGTTATCAGAGGAGTAAAGATTTCTCTGACGTGCCTCGTTGTTCCAACTCAAACCTGCATCCCATCAGTGACAAATCTAAAATTATAATACAGTAATGCTTCACATAGACCCCAGCTATTTAGGCATGAATTTAATATTCATTGCTTTTGCAGCTTGGTTGGTTTTAAGGTGCTATCACCCTTATCCACCCTCCTCCCAACCCCACCCACTCCCCAACATCGCAGCCATCTACACTCCTACATCCACCAAACAGGGGCAAATGGGAGTGACTGGGAAGGACACACACATACACACACACACATACACACACACATGCAGCCATCTCTTTGTCCCCTCTCCTTCACTCATTTCCCCCATTCTCTGTCTCTGGCTGCCTCTCTCTGTCCCCCATCACTCTCCCTGTCCTTGTTTTTGATCTTCAAACGCTGGTAGGGATAATGACTACAAATCAGGGATGAAGGTGAGTGATCACAATGTGGCCCACCCATCCCAGCTGGCCTTTTTACTCCCTTCATATGATGCATCTTCCTGACTCTTTCTGAGAAGCCGCTGAACTGCAGCACGAGGATTTCCTATGGAGTTCACAGGGGGCTGAGAAAGCAGTCGGACAGACTCCTGTGTTCAAGGCTTCCAAAGTGCTCGGATTCTCCGTGAGCAACACAGAAACGACTTAAACAAACACAACTTAACAAGAGGCCACTTAAATTTAACAGCGTGTGTCTTACTGTCATAGTTAGGCTCATTGTTTTTATGATTACTAACCAAGTTATTGAAGAATAATGAAAAACTGCAGCACTACACAAACAATTTAATAGTCTAATCCAACTTTTTATATGGGGGCCCACATTGTGAAGAAGACAACCCAGAGTGACCTAATTCACAATATAAACCATGACGAGAGCAAATATGTACTTCAACATCCATATCTGTCAAATTAGTCACAAACATAACACGTCCTGTTCCGGCTTCAAAGTAAAAGCACTCTAAATTTGTGGTTTCCTAATTGCAGGACCATGAGATACAGTGCTTCATATTTAAGGGTCCTGGCATTCAGTTTAGGAGTATTTAGAAGTATATTATTCAGGGTATTTCCAGAATATACTGTAAAGCAGCTTCACAGCAGACAAGCAAATACAGGCAGTTCAAGCAGATGGAGATGGAGGCTGAGACATGCCGGCAGCCACATGAGGCACTATCCTAGCATTTCTAGGTCAAGTGAGGCTATGAAATGTTGTGGACTCATTAAACCTGATCTCCTACATCAGTGATTACCTCAACACAGAGGGTAAATTATCTGAAGAGTTTTGATGAATGAAGGTCATAAGAACTTTCTGACAGCATGTGTCATGTTGGAGAGTGTGTTATTATTTAGTATTTTTGTGGTTATTTAATGTGCATTCATATAATGTTTATTAAAAGTCGGAGCTGTTTAAGAATGATTGCCAGCAGCGAGGATGAGAGTGAGATATATATATGAAAAAATCAGAAAGTAAGTAAACTAAAATGACCTTCACCCTCTGTTAAAACATTGATAAAGTGATAAACACTCAGTTTGGTGTGGTTGGGTTTGCAGAAATAGCACAAGATGGGACATAAAAAAATACCACAGGGCAGGGAGGGGTAGAATTCAACTTTTAGACATTAAGTCATACATTTCCATGTTCAAAAACTATGCTCTGAGATAAAATTTGAAAAAATAAACACACCCTAAATTTATTAAACATTAAAAAAATGTAGTCAGTGTGGTACCATGGATATCTCATTGTTATTTTCGAATGATTATCAACATGAAAATGCCACATGATCAGATTGTCCTCTGTTTCATCATCAAGGACAAATCCCTTATAAATGAAGCTAGTGCCACCTGCCAGAAGAAACCAGTAATAACCAACGAACCAGAAGACGACATCAGTCATTGAGAAGGAGAAGAAGAAGGAAAGGAAAGAGAGGAACAAGGCATATTTATTAATTTCTTTGTCATCTGTCTTTCAGCACATACTAAAACGGAGGTTTTTATATTTTAAAGTCACTGGAGTTAGCCTCTGGTTTTCAAGTTTTCTTCCAAACTGGACTAGGCCACAGAGTGCACCACACTTTTGATGGGCCGCATATCATCCTCAACAAGCTTCAAAGACAAATTTGGGTATAGGAGACACTTCAAGGCCACAGACTGCCACCTGCAGATCACACATGCACAGACTTAAGAAGCAGGAAGTCCATGGCTGGTTGTTCCCACAGAGATCGATCCGACACAGCTATGGTGGGATCCTCTAGTCTCATTGATTCTTCTCTCTCTTTGTCACTCAGTAAACTTGTCAACGCTGCTAACCTGCTTCAGAGGAAGACATGCTTAAAGCCATGACGTATCAGTCAAACCTTCAATATGACACTATACAATACTCAAAGAAGGATGTCCACCTATGAACTATACCTGATTTTACCATCTAAACACTGGTCACTACATTAAGGCAATGCCTCAGGTGATGAGAATGTGGAGGGTCTCATCAACATGGATACTCCTCCATTCACCTCCTCAGTGGATAGTTGAGAGAATGAAAGAAGGAGGATCTTTACTTGGACCTCCTCCTGAAAGCCTGAGGAGGATGGATGTGCTCGGTGGTGACGACTTCTTCTCTCATCCACACACATTTCTCACTCTACAGATGACCACCCTCCTCAGACAGAGCAGGTCTTCTTCCACTTCCAAGGAGCTGTGACTATGAGGGAGATGCAGACTAAGGAACCACCAGACCTCTGATGAACCTCAACAACCATCTTGAGAGTGTAGGATACAACAAATGTCCAGACTAGTTTTCTCTCGATATCCTAGCCAGGTGAAAATGTCATAAAGGTTAGAGAGTGACTGTCCAGTCGCAGAGAAGTTCAGACATAGGGGTGGACACACTGGACAGAACAACATAATGCTGATTACAAGTTAATTTCACAATATTAAAATATATATATATATTTATTAAGAAGATGTTAAAAGTTTCTGATGTTTAGAACAAGTGATGTTGAGTTTCAGCTGAACTGTCGGCCAATTTCTCCAACTAAATGAGAGCAAATGCAGTCATTCGTTCACCAATGTTTAAATACAAGGGACATATAACAATAAAAGATTCATCCTAAATTCAGTGAAACAGAAACATGCTAAAACAATTGAAGTTCATTAATTCAAGAAAAATATTTATTCACTTGAAAATCACTACAATTGTATGCAACTTCAATTAAAACGGAATAAAAACACGTCAACAAATCTGTCAAATTCTGCTACAGCGACAGTGGAGTACGACCACTGGAGTCTAATTGAAAATGCAGCCTTTTCAAGAACTCCTTTCTGTTTAGACGACAAATTAAAAGTGTCCTAGTACCAGGAGTCCTATCCTTTCACATCATAAGTTTCTAATGGGCAGTTTAGATGATTCATGCCAATCAAACATCTGTTCAGCATTCCCCATGTCAAGAGGAGCACCTGTTGACCTCTACCTGACCTCCATCGGTAAGCAGTGTGGAGGGAGAGGGGGACTATGGTTTCCTATTTCAGGCAGGAGGACAGAAAAGACCAGGAAGAGGTATTTTTATGACCACTGTTTACCTTAGTGGAGGCCTGCCTCTTTTCATCTTTTTTTTTTTTCTCCTTAATGTGCCTGGCAAAAAAATGTTTCACTAGGGAGCAGGAGGTGAAATTTTTCTCATCCAAATGGATGGCAATTTCCCACCATTTAGCACCTGAAGGTAATTAGCTTGAAGAGATTGCGGAGTGAGAAACACGTTCATGGAACATTAACTTTCGTACATTCTCCAGTTGCAGGGAATTAATAGGAAAGATTAAAGTTTAAAGAGAGCAAATGCCATTACCGCACAAACCACCTCTCTGTGGCACCATCTTGGGCTAACTTTTCCCCCTCTTTATAATAAGTCTGTATTTCACGATGGCATCGGGGTCTGAATTACAATAGCAGGTAATAAGTGGTGGAAATGAGTGAGTTCTGCAGGTTTGCAGTGCGATTGTAGATGAGACAATGAAAAGCCTCAATAGCCTGCAGCTTCATTTTTCTCCATAACACTTTCCTGCCTACGTTCTGCACCTTCTGATGCGATATGCAAATGACCAGCTCTGCATCCTCCTCTCTCTCTGTCTCTCTCTTTCTCTGCAGCGTGTTAAGCCAATGTAAATGCAAACCTCAATGTAAGGTCTTGATAATAAGTTATTACCGCACATAGTGGGTCTTGGTAATTACACAGCATTTGTTTAAGCAGTTCTTTAGACAAATCATTGTCTGAAAACGAGCTGTTTTACAAATGTGTTCATGAGTAAAAATGTTTTGGTTTTTTTTGCTGTTCCAAAGTTGACGGCAGCAAGTGTATTTTTAGTATGATCAAAATCATACCATCAATCATATATTGGGGTTTAAACTAAATTAAATTGAGACATGTTGGATTTTATTTTCCAGAAAATCCTATTCTGCTATCTGATTTGAAAAGTCTAGTCCTCCAAGCTCTTGAAAATCTATTTTCCACATTTTAATATCCAGCATAGGAGTCCTCATAATTCATTCGAGTGTGTTAAGCACAGTTTTATTAGATCTGAAACAAATTTTGGTGGGGGATCCTATAGGCCATTAACCATGGAGTAATTTTATCCTTGTTTCCTTAATGATGCCATAATGGCAAGTGAATTTCTTAACTAAAGACCAAAGAACATTTTGAAGGTCAGCTTCATCTGCAGACTCCTTCATGCGCTTCTCTGAGAGATTGGAAAAAGTCGGAGATTTTTGAGGAGTCATTAATAACGCTAAAGCTGAAGGCCTATTTGTGTTCTCGCTTTCTACCTTTTAATGTTACATTTTTTTCTCGGTCTTCCTCTCTTTTTTCCTTTATTCCCTCTGTTTTGCAGTGTCTCTCATGCAGAAAGAATGGAGTGCTGAACGAGAGGATAAAAATGGCAGTGCAGAGACGTACAGATCCCAGATGTGGTGCCTCAATAATTTAAATTTTATGCCTTTGTTATCACTTTAATCATTTTCTTTATTCGTTTTGTTTCAGCGATCGGAGAAACAGTTGATAGGCCAAAATGCCAAGGGAACAATTTTTATTTGGTGTGTGGTGCAAAGTCTAATTAGAATTAGAATTCTGCTGAGCCTTGAAATGGTTGGTACTTTATCCTGATCGCCTTAGATATTGTTCGAAGTCAGTCATTTGTCATAGTAGAGCATGCTGGGAAGGGTGCTGCTAATCAAACCTCCATCTCCCCCCACTCTTTTTTTTTTTGCTGCCATTGCACCTCTGTCCAAATAAATGCTGTTGGGTAAGGATGAATGGACTCTTGGCTCTGACACTGAATCTTACAGGAGCTTGTGATTCAGCTCTCACGCCATGTTAAAGCAGACTTCAACTTTCAGAAAAAAAAAAAGACAAGGCCACTTTCTTGAATGGCTTTAGTTACATATCAAATGTCCTACTTCCTTTCTGAGAATCCAATGAGGGCAACTGTAAATGATGAATGGAGGAATGAGGCGTGACAGGTGATGTACAACATCACATGTACAACTTTTACATACTTTTTTTTAGGACAAGAGGTGTCCCTAAAATATTTCTGGTCATGTCACCGCGAGCTCAGACAAATCATGTGTGCTAATTGAAAAGAATCAGTCAGTTATGGCAATGTCTCGACAAGGTCACTGATCCTTCTGGCGGGTCTCCCCTGTAAAATGACACACCTCTGAGCACGGCCGCTCCACCCCCTGAAGATTAGCCACATAAATAAATTAGACACAGGCAAAAGAAGCCCTCGCTCCCATGTGAAACCTCAGCGCTGGTGGCAGAGGCCACAAGCTGTGGTGTGTTTTTGTGTCACTGTCTGTCAGAGGACAGAGGAGGATTCTATCAGAAGCACGCAGGCATTTTTATCCTCCCCCAGGTGAACCAAGGGTCTTTTAAGAAATTGAACCTGACAAGCGTTAACATTTAGATGTGTACCAATAAATGGCTTTTATGCAGACATATCCCAGTGGCTTGGTGGCGCACACTGTCAGAGTCAGAGTGTCAGGTTGAGTGACTCTGACAGAGACGAGGAAACTCTCACAAGACCGAAAGCATCTCTAAGTCCTTTAGTAAAACCACACTGTTGCCTATATTTCTATATGGACAAATATACTGAAATCATAAAATTAAATGTATTTGCACACTTGTTATGTATCATTCAGTACAAAGTATTAAAACACTGCACTTGTTTTTACTCTAGATTCTGAATTGACATTTACATTTTAACCTTTACAACTACATAATAGTTATGATGATGATGACATTTAAGGGTAATTATTACAACTTGCGGCTCTAATTATGAATCAATAGAATATGCTATTGATCTTTAGCTTAAAAAGATGTACAAAAATGAGCACGCCTTTGTTCATTAATGGATATGCAGTTCTAACCTCAAAAAAAAGAAAGTCTGGTTTTCTCAGATCAGCTCGACATGGAAGAATTGCCTGGAAGCCACAGACTCCCCTGGGCTCCTTTCTTCCAAATGTTCACAGATTACCTCTAAAGGAAAAAAAAAAAAGACGTAACATGGCAAAATGTGCCCTAATAGCCAGATGCATTTTCTTTTTCAGCAACAAGTTTAATTGGAAAGAACTAGAATTCACTTTGAACGGGCAGAGGGGAAAAAAAAAAATCGGTGTGACAAGATGATCGATTACCTGTAACTCTACCTGACACAGAAATTAGGGTTTTTTAATGATGGGCTGCCTCCTTCTTGGACATGAAATTCAAATGCTCTCCCAAAGTCTACCTTCAGCCATCACTTGTCTCTTGCGCTTGTACGCTCCAAACGCAGGCACTTTGTCTTTGTCACCGGAGAAAGGACATTGTTATTACTGACATGCCTTTGTATTAACCAATTTCATTCCTCTACAAGTTACATCTCATTGGCTGCAGCTCACGCACATTTATCTCCATTGTGGTCTTATACATTCTGTTAGAAAATTATTTTCAAAATAAGTATATTTGATTGTTTCTTGGCGGGGTATACTTGAATTGAAATTTCTTTCATATAAGTCCGTGAGAAGATAAACAACTAACTAGAGTGCGGTGTATGGAGTCAGTGACAGGGTGCAGCCTCTCCTTCCTATCTATTTAATGTATTTTGACACTAAAATAACCATCCATGAAGGGGCACTCATTTACACTTCATAAAATCCACATATTTCTCATTTATGACCGTGAGATCTGCTTAATGTGACACTTTTCCTGATCAAATTATAAGATGAAGTGTATCAGAGGAGTTGTGAAGCTCCGACTCGGTGGGAGGGGGGCAGGTGTGTGGGGTGGGGAGGTTTTGAAGTGTTTGCAAGTCGGTCGCCTGTGAGAGTAGTGATGCAGCTCCCAGCCGGCTGTCCACATGGCTGGAGGTATTGATCCAGTTATCATTGCTAGATCATCACTATATAGACTCAGCAGCACAGAGAGACACTGGGATGCCGACTGGCCCAACTGATGGCAAGCTCAGTGACTGAGTGACTGCCTAGAGGAAGAAATCCAAGTTGTTACACTGTGGTCTGGACAAACACGAGCAAAACACATGAGCAGCATCCAAGCCAGGGCTGGCTCCAGTTTTTTTTTTTTTTTGGGGGGGGGGGGGGGGGGGGGGGGCTTGTTATCTCCCCTAAGCCCTCCTGCTATCAAAAAAGAATAAAAGAAATACAATTGCACTGCAATATTGAGTTGTAGTTCTCCCTCATTGATACAGAATCCCTTAAAATATGTTTGTTGATCATCATCATAGATCGTCATAAATCATATTATTAGTAATAATGTTTCCAATTTTGTAAAAGCTGTTCTAAACTAGGGCTGAACCATTTGAGTAAAATATAACAATTCTGTATGCAATTATGACATTTTTATTCCAGTTGCAATAGAATGTTCTTGGTCAAGCTACAGTTTAGTGTTTTTAATTTTTTTTTACCATGCTATACATTTAAAACAAGATACCCAAGATACCATTAATATCAAATCCAGGGATGAAAATATAAAGATATCAAGTGTTTCTAACATTTATGTATTTCATTTAACCAGCTTAAAACAGAACAATCAAACAATTAAACCACAATTTTAAATTGAATAGTTCAGCTTTACCCCAAATCACCATGTTCCTTATCAAAGTAAATTATTGACACTTTTATTATACAAGTATAATTTGTTTCAGCATTCAGTTAAGCCATAATTAAACATATTCCTGCATATTCTAGTTATTAAGCCATACTTCTAAAAATGTCATGCACTGTAAGGGCACAAAAGCAAAAATCCATTAGAAAAAAGTCAATGCGGGTTTTCATTCGTTGGTGACTAAAGGGGCAAAAGCCGCAACCGAGGAGGAAATGAACTTCCTGTTTTCTAGTCGACTAACTTGTCACTCAGGTGATAAAAGTTGTCTCAGAAGATAAAAAATAAGTGCATCCAACCAGTTTATACTTTGAACATATTTAAGCATCCAAACAACATCGCAGGGCTCTCAAACATGTAACGCTCGCATTGCCAAAACCTCTCAGAATAAAGACAGAACATGCAATAATAAGAGGAGCAAATTGCCCAGGACATGCAAGGTACGGCTCACCTCGAGCAAGGGCTATAAAGCCCACCTCGCCGAGTTATATGCTAAAGGCCCTGATATTTCATTTGCTTGATCACTTTGCCTCATCATAATCACTTTTTATACAGATTTATTGCGGCGTGGGTCACAGTGCAGTGGAGGTGCAACATTCTCCAGCTGTTTATGCCTCCTAAGAGCTTTCTGCTCGCCCGGCTCACATGGTCTTTGTCTTATTTAGAATGGAGAAAATGTGAAATATGACAGGCGATAGTGCCCTCATTTGTTCTGTAGATTGCCTCACACACACCTCCCCACATGTCGGTGAAAGTCTCGGTCTACCTGCGACTCATATACCCCACTACACCCAGCTGCCCCCCCCCACCCATAAGACCCCCCCCCCCCCCTGCCTTCACTTCCACCCCACGCACGGCTGCCCCCCACCGTCCCCCAGCTCTCCCAAGTGTTGTGTGTTGTCCCTTGCTTCCACAGTGAGGAGGAGGTGGGCACAGGCCCGTGGCGCACAGCCGCCACCACCGCCGCTAGCATCGCCTCTGAAGGATAATGCTGTTTATTGCATTTGTCAGGCGAGCGCTGCAATACTTTGTAAGTCTATTGCCCACTTACTGCCACGTACTTTAAGCTGGTACTGATGTGCCTCTTTTGTGTGGTTCCGCTTGTGTTATTTGGCAAACTGACTCATGGCTGAAGGTTGAAAACAGTTACATTCTCCTGCTCTTTGTCTTTCTTTTGTCATGTCTTTCTCTTTCTGTCTCCATTCTTTCTTTCATCCCGACAAATATTTTTCCTCCCTCACTTCATTCATCCCCATTTTTTTATTTGAAGAGCTAATGATTGAGCTCGGACTAATGACTCAAAATAAGTAATTCCATTATTTATTTATTTTAAGCCACAAGAGCCAAGATCCCCAGGGTACTATTATTGATGATGTCATTATTATGTATAGGATCTCTCAGTGAATAATAACCCATTATCTTTCATTTTTCCTGTTTTTGTCACTGGATGTTGAAAAGGTTAGGCAATTTATTCTAATGTTAAAACTGTCAAGCACTTACACCGCCATGTCTTGGTTCCCAGTACATTCTGCACTTGGGGCCATGATTGGTTTTAAACTAGGCTACATCTCTGAACAAGCTATTCCCAGAAATCTCAATGCAATTCTTTTCTGCTGGGCTCTTACTGAACTGACTCTATGTCACATCGAGACAAAGAGTTACAGCCCTATTAGTTCATCTTATTGTGAATAATTTAGATCTGAAGTGTGCGAGCCCTACATACAACAAGAATATTATGTTCTTTAAATCTTCATATTTAATCTTGTGGTGTTACAAAAAAAAAAATGGAGGAGTTTGATAATGATACACATCTACTCCCACCCACAGACAAAGGAAGAGGGGAAAAATGCTCTGAACGCTTCAGTGCATTTAAATTTATACAAACTCTCTCCTTGACAGTGATGAATGTTACACTGTATTCTACAATATGTTTAATGCATAGGTCTGTTAAGTTAAGTTTTCTATTTCAGTACTGTGCGGCAGAGTCACCTCTATAGTGCACAATAATACCAACACCACAACAAGAATGCATAATTCAATATCTGCATTATGGCGGTTTTTATCTTGTAAATATCATGTATTTTCTCTTAAGTTGTATATATATATATATATATATATATTCACAAGGTAGACTGTCACTGTGAACCGAGAACGATCAAAATGTCATTTTGTTGGCCAGTTATGTGTATAAACATTTTAACTATGCTCAAAAAAATGTTTTGTGTGTCAAGAAATTGCTGTTTCCAGCGTGATAAAAACATAGTTTTTGTCTCATATCACTAAATAATAAATATTAATTATAACCTTAATATTCATTATTAATATATTTTGTATGAATAAGGGGATTGATTCACAGAGTAACCTTGAAAATAGCTATTCTGCAGTTCATAATTACACCATTTTCTGCTCTTTTATTTCAGAATACATACTTTATGAATATTCCACTTTATTTGACATTGTATTGTTAATCTTTATAATGGGCTTTATATTAGGACATTTAATATATTTGATTTGTTAATATGATGTTTTATTATTGTTGACTATGTGACAGGTATAAAATAAATTCCCCTTGACAAAAATTACAATCTAATTTACAAAGTTATGCATTGCATCAATGCTCTGATAGCGTGCACAATAATGAAAAGGTACAATTTGATATTTGATATAACTTCTATGGATGCAGGATTTTCTACTGCGTTGTTTTAAACTGCTGTTTGCCGACTTGCTGTTTTACAGGAGGGAAATATAAATACTTCTATCAGTGACGGTGGGTATAAATATTACATTTACAACATCTCCATTGCTCCAACCGTAAAGAAAATTACACAAAACCATAGAATTAAATCGAAACATATGAAAGACAAGATGATACAAATGACCATTTACCTTCCTCATTTATTTTACAACCCATTCTCAAGAAGAACATGTTCCAGTTGCATTTTAAATCCCATTTTACTAGATTCTTGAGATAATAGGGCTGGGGAGACTAATTCAAAAAGATACGGTTTAACTGCCTTTTTCATTGCATTGGTCTGTGGTAGAGAGTACGAGGAGTCACATTACGCTGACACGCCTTCGATAACTTTGATAACTATAACGTCACGCCTTTATTATCTTCTCTCACTGCGTTTCCGCGCGGCGACGCAAAAATGTCAATGCTGAACTGGCAGTTTTCGGCGAAGAGGCCCTACAGTGTACGGGTTTACATGAGTGATAACGCAGTTCTTTAATGTAAAAGTCCAAATTGTGAACGAGTTTGACAGTTCATCTGCATCACAGCGGCAACATGGCAAAACTGAAATGTAGTTGTTGGAACACATTGTTGGTGTGTTTGCTCAGGTACCATGCATGCACCATCAGCAATGAATGTTTGTATAGAAGAGAGGGAGCGGGGGGGGGCGAGGGGAGCGGGAGTTATCTGTTCACACAATACATACTCACTCAGGCAAAGCTTATAGATTCAGGTAAATGGATTCCATGTCAGGATATCACACTTACCAAACCTTTAGAGTGTGGCACCTTGTATCCTGGCCTGACTTGACGTTGACACAAATACTCTCTGGCCCATATAAAATAACCTCAGCAGACAATGTTTCACAGATGACCCGTGACTACAGAAGAGCATAAGAGAGGTCAATTAATTAGATCCTGCGCAATAAAATCAGCTGGATGAGAGAGCCGTGAGCAACACGTCTGGAAGTCCAAGTTAACAACCAAGTTTTATGACCTTGATACTGATCCAATATACTTCCACATTGCCAGTGTAAATACAATTAATTATGGACACGCAATTAAGTAAAACCTTTAAAAAGTGTTTTGATTCGGGTGTTGTGAAACGGGTGGGCATATATTGCTAAATACAAACTTTTTCGCACAGGCAAACTTGAAGGTGACAGCAATAATTAGTGTTTTACAAGATTACACAGATGTAATTTATTGCGCGTTGAAATGAGTAAACCGTCGTAAATGTAAGAGGTCGAGTGTGGCGTGACCTCTTGATGAAGGGACGGAGAGGTAATGGCAGCAAACAAAGCCTAATTTTAGATTTTTCAGCAGTATGTTCTCACAGCTGAGCACAGCAATTTACCGAGGCACGGCTTTAAATTTCACCTCAGTAACAACATTTAAATGGTCACCCATTGAGATAGAGAGCTAGTGTAATTCAAACACAGTGATCTAAGAGCAGCGGTAGGACGTACACATGAGTTTACCTGCTTGGTTTAATACAGGTGACTGTGAAAAGTAATTCCGGTAGAAGCTATTTAATGAGTGTGTTGGTGCACAATAGCACATGCTAAAGTTCAATAAAAAGGGATCCTGTATATTAACCTCTCTAGATTTTCCCCCTCTAGTCTCTTGGGGGTTTTTTTAAACTGAACACTACACAGACCACCTTTAAGTCCGTTTCCAGCCACCTACAAATTGTCCAAACACGCAGAATCAAATGCCTCAGAGCTTATCAATTCCTTTTCCTGACAGTTGCACATTGAAAAACAATGACATCAAACTAATATGTCTGTGCTGCTGGGAACCGGCATCAAGTAAGAGTCACGACAGAGAGGAATAAATGGTCCAAAGCTTCATTTCACAAACAAAGCTGCCTGTGCTGGTAGTAATATATGTAATGGTCATTTCAAGTCAGGGGGAAGAAGTAGCAATATGCTGAAACATAAACACAACATCCAAGAATACCTTGTATATGACACTCATTCTTACATGTTTGACATCCAGCCCTATATTTGCAGCGGCACAAAACTATTTTCCGCTTGTTTGTTTGTTGCCATGTTACACGGGGATGTAATTCAACATATTCTCTGATGTTCGTGATGCCACAACACTCTGTTGAAGCAGCAAACCACACCAGCGTTATATCCCTTCTTTAGTTTTATGAGCCATACACAAATGCAAGGTGATATAAGGGCTGTTGAATCCTTCAGACTCGGGTAAAGAGTGTAATATGTAAACAAAGCAGCTCATAGGCACACTGATTTACAGTGGTCCCTCCCTATGTTAAGAGCACAAAGTCTTGCTCCCTGTAGAATTGGTTGCACTGCTTTAGTGACAGTACGGGCCCTGATGTATTTTACCCCTCACCAGGTTTTATGGCAACTTCTCAACTTCTGACTGAATATGATTTCACCACAGAAAATGCAATTTTTTTTTTCTACCACCCACCCACCCACACACACAAATACAGAGCATCAACCCTCCCCAACAGGGAAAGCACCTCTGTTGTCAGAGATCAAGCATAACCTCAGACTGTTGATATGCCATCTGTATCTTCACCCCTCCTTAAGATTAAGTAAGGTAGGGTAACCAAGCCGCAAAAGGTTTTTAACATCTGCGCTGGGCTGCTGTAAGTGATACTGAGGGGTTATAATTAAAGGTTCCGACTGAGGGAACAGTGTTTAATGTGGAGCACCCCTCTGCTATCCATCTGAAGTAATGGGGTGCAATGCAAGCACCCGACTGCCACTCCCCAGGCCCCGTCTCACTCTCTCATCTTTACCCCACCTCTGATGGATAGGGAGGACCCGGGGCCAACTCTACAACCACTGCGACTGATAGATCTCTCTCCCTCTTGCTCTTGGCTTTCTTCTCATTTAGCTGCCATTGTGCAGTGCGTGTACTGTAATGTGAATTATAGCTCGGGGAATGACTAATTCCAGATTGGGCTGTGACTTAATTGAGAGCACGTTAGAATGTGATGAGGACGATCTTAAAGAGTCCGAATGACAAATATCGCAGGAGCCGTGTTTCAGCAGCTTGACCTTTTCCAATGATAGCGCAAGAAAAATAAACGTCATAATGCAGGATAAATCAAGCGCAGATCATTTGCATTAACATAAAGATGTGCTCACAGGTTTGATGGAGCCTGAGGATGAAGTCTGTGATAAACACCAGCTCCTTATATGAACATAATGCACTCCAATGATGCACATATAAACCTGCATGCAAACATAATGGGCTGATGTGTGATTACCATGATGCCTACAGTTATAGCATCCGGGCTTTGTAAGTATTTTTGACTATTCAGATGGATGTATTGTGTAATACAAGCAGGAAATGTTTCACATCCTCCATGCCATTTTCATCTGATCTGCTCTTATTTCCACACCGAGCGCAGGTTCACTTTGCTTCAATTGCTTCAAACGCTGTCGCTCATTTTTCATGTCTGCGCCAGACAATCAGTTGTGACAGGTAAATTCTGACAGTACAGAAAATCTAGCCTCAGTCATTAGAGTTAATATTATGTTTCTTTGGCAATCCCTCATAATTTTTGGGCCTCATTGACTATTTTTCTTTATAAGATATTAAGTATTCAAACCTCATTTACATCCTTATTTTTCAATTTGCTGCCGCAGTAGTTTAATTTATTCCATATAATTTCTTTTTCTGAGAGGGACATTAATCATTGCCTGTTCCTTTTAGTGCCTGTGGGATTTTTTTTTTAAATCAATAAAATAAAGGCTCTTCCTTTGCTGAATATGATAAAACATTTTGCCAAGGGATATCAGTGTCCCAGCCAGCCAGCTTCTTCCTTCGTGTTTTATTCATTTTAAATGCTAGGCTTGTTTATTTATCTTTTGGACTAATGCATGTGCTTGTCATACATACCTTCAGTACACAGACGGAGAGTTCAGTCCACTCGGCTCCAAAAAAAAGGAAGAAAGAAAAGGAGAAAAAGGGGGGTGAAAGTGCAGCCAGTCGTTTTATCATTCCCAGCGAGTGGCCTTCCCCTTGATCATCTTCATAAGACGCCATGTGAATTTTTTTTCTTTTCATTTTTAATAGCTGATGTGGGATAGTCAAGTGTGAAGAAGGGGGAGGTTGTTATAGAAATTTAACTATCCTTTACAAATTGATTCACACTTCACCAGCGCACAAGGTCCAGTAAGTAAATTACCAGGAGGACACAATCTTAATTCTCTTCCTCCGTGGCATTACTGCTCTGTCCGAGGATGATCACAGCATTAGTGATTGTAGACTCTAGTAGGACAATACGTGCCTTGGATTTTTCTGAAAAAGGGGGGGGTTTAATACTATTTTTTAATGTTAAATATTAACTGTTATACAGTCTTTACTTTCACAGGAGATTCCACCAGTTATTTCATCTCGCAGGACACAGCACTGTCCCTCAACAAAAAAACAAGTGAATGGGCAATCAATCATGAAAAAAAAGTTTTCAAAGTGTACGGCTAAATGAATGGTAGAGTCTTACTTTAAATGGTTGCCCCCCTCACAGTCAAACTGCTCATTACTCCGGGGCGTTAATCTATATTAAATCATTATAAAAATGGTAGTCCAAAAGAGTTCAAGTCAGCATTTTTTCCGAACATCCACTCCTAATGACATCATTCTTCTGCTGTCATTAAGGATATTAAAAATTCATTAAGAAGAAAAGTACTGCTGAGTGGTAACAAATCAGTGAGCATTGCCCCTTCAAGACTAAAGAGTAAAGAGTGTGACAAAGTTTGGGGTGTATTTTTAAATGACACCACGTGACTTGGCGTTAATGCCAGGGAGCTTGTCACACAGACAGTAAGTGCATTTGTTGAGGCAAAAGACGTTTCTTGCACGTAAATTAAAATAACCTCATGTCTAAATGTCAAGTGAGTGCTCATATTTAATGCCATTTTTGGAATTTGGTAAATAACAAGCAGCAACTGAGAAATAAAGTCAGCAACAATGTTGAATGTGTTCAACAGGAATAATTTGATTTTCATTGTTGAAATGTCAGATTAAAATTGTTTTGCTGGCATGAACAAAAGCACGTTTTTTTGCACATTAAACATTAATGTTGTCAGTTGTAATTCACAGATTCTGATGCAGTTTACTTCCGATTCCGGTACAGGATTTTTTTTACCCAAGTACCTAGGCCTCTAGCAGGCACACTCATATTTATAATCTGCTGCTGTCCTTAATCACCGATATTACAGTTAGTTCCTTAGTTACATACAGTATAAGTTTCTCTTTCAATGGTCTGCACATGACATGACTGCATCACACGCAATACGCCGACTGTGAAAGTCAAAATGTTGCCACGTCTTCCTGAAAGCTAAAATTTGCGAACAAAACAAGGCTCAAAAGGTTGTATTATGCTGTACATTTCAAAACAGGATGATGTATTTCCAATGCATGAAACAACTCTCTGCTTACTCTTAAATGTCATGACATGACATACTGTACACTTTTTTTTTCTACTTTTTGTCAGAAAGCAAACCTTGCTCTGTTTTATTAAATTGGGTAAAGGTAAAGCAGTGCAAGGACGGTTCACATTCTTCTCGGCTTTGTGGTATTTTATAAGCTAATACCTGCCCATAATGTGTTTGTACTTTACATCTCACAGTACTTAACATTTGCACTCCATTTTGTTGGTCAGGGCCCAGTGAGTATGTACAACAATTTCATTTATGCTATAGGGTTCTCTTAGCATTTTAATGGTTTCAACTGAATACACATCTCGTTGGATATATACTGTATACACAGTACGCTGCATTTTATCGATGTAAGCCTATGTTCAGTGCCACCACGGCCCATTGCTCTATCAAGTTTGCTATCAAGATGCTGAAGCTTCGGTGCCTCTAGTAGCCTGTCCAATTCATCTGAGTAAAACAAGTGAAGTCCTCGACCTCCTCAGTCTCTCAGCCAATACCAAACACATTACACTCTGCCCACGGTACTATCGGTTTCTACAGTGAAGCCTCTCCACAATGTCTCCAGTTCACAATACAGCAGCTTTCCATTAAAGTGCTGTAAACATTAAATTCTATTAAAAATATAGGTTGAATGACATTCACATTTCATATGTATATCAGCACTGCATACAGTGAACACAAGACATTTCTATACAGTGTTGCAACCTCACAAAACAGTAGTGGATACCTGTCACATTCTATAGTAGTTTAACATGCACTAGGGCTGGGCGATATATCGATATAAAAAATATATCAATATATTTTTGAACTGGGATATGGAATTAGATCATCAGGTAGTAATATTGATGTTATACAGTTTACATTTTATTATTTGAACAGCTGAGGATTTATTCATGAACCAGGTTAAGAAACCTGTGTTTATTATTTATTCACTTGATTTTCCAACTGTTCACTGAAATAGCCAGTTTCAATAAAACCACTTGTGACATGTCATATTTGGCTTTGACTTTGACTGAATATTTTATTTCACAGCTCTCACTTTGCAGAAAAAAAATAGCGGGATATATATCGTATATAGATATTCTAAATATATTGGGATTGACTTTTGGTCCATATTGCCCAGCCCTAACATGCATCACTCACGTGCACTCTGACATTTGAGAGCGTGAAACCAGTAAATGTTAGGCCTCTTTGTTTGCACAATGACTCCGTAAGTTGTTTCAGGACTAACTAGAAAAGCACTTGGCGAGCGCAGAACTCCGCCAATGCAGCTCAGTGCCTACAAAATACACCCTGTTGTAACCAGTGATAGCATCTACGGATCACAGCCAAATAAAATCACTTGTTTCTGGTCCCATTGCGCACATTAACTGAAAAATTCATCCAAATCCGTCTGTGACTTTTCGAGTTATGTTGGTCACTAACAGACAAACAAACTCCGGCGAAAACACTGTATACTGTACCCCGTTGGTGGGGGTTAATTAGCGCGACCTCTCATGCAAAACTGTGTTTCACATGATGACATTGTGCCTACAGGTGGCACTCTTAACATCTTAATCTTACAATCTCTTAAAATGTTACAATATTTCCTTGCACAAAGCTCCAACATTTCTTGAGTGTCATGGGCACTATCTATTCTTCAGTGCGAGTGTCCATCACCATCGCCATGGCATGGATTTAAAGCAAATCAATCATTTTTGTTATTTGCATAGCTATTTAAACCCTCATTTGCGAAGTCTATATTTTGGAGCAAAGCAATCATTATAGTTTTTTTTTGGTTATAAAGTTAAATCCTCAATACGTGACAGTATTTTGGTGGATACTTATTCCAAATTAAAAAAACAAACACACAGACAACACACATCAAACACATCAAAAAGAAAAGTAATAGAAGAGAGCAAAATAAGACAGAGCAACAATATTTGAGGTCCTATGATATAAAGAGAGACGTGGTAATGACTGAGGAATGAGTTGATGCAGGCGCCTGTATTGCGCAGCAGGACACACATGGACAGTGGAGAAGGAAGTGGCTGAGCACAGGAGTAATAACTCTGATGAGATCTTAGCAGGGCGATCTGATTCCAGTGTGAATTAGAGTTAAAGAGAGCTCCCTGCCGGGCTCATACTTAGGACAATCTCCTTCACTACCAGACATTCATTGTTAATATGACATTCCCCGAGATCCTGGCAAATAACAATCTCAGAGGGTGGGGTTTTGATGACTGCAAGAGAGGAAAAAAAACACACAGCCGTTCTGTGTTTTGCTTAATGTTCATCTCTCGGGAATTGCACAGTGGTATGGCACACATACAAGCTCTTTTAATTCTCTTTCTGGTCTGTTTACACTCAGAAAAAGAGCATAGACATCAGAGGAGTTTAGGGGGGCAGCTAATATTTCAAGGCCATTATATTCTGTATTAAAATAAACAAGTAGAAAAAATATTCTATACCAGGGCTGTCACATTTATCCAAACGCAGTGTATACAAGCACATCAGACCATTTGAATTAATTACGATGTGGTCCAGCAGAGGGTGCTGTGAGTGCAGCTTGACCATAGATAGCAAAGTAAACACAAAAATGTGGCTTGGCTGGAAATGGCACGTCAATGAGGTGGTGGACAAGGTATCGCAACCAGAGTTCAACTTCACGTCATCGTGAGGTAAGAGTAATAATATATAGAATAATGTCTCAGTGGGAACCTACAATTTTTATAAAAAGTGACAGCCCTAGTCTACACCAAATTATATGCTGCTGAAAGACACCTGTGTTTCAAATCTAGCACAACTTCACATGCTGCAGATGGACGACGGCTGACTCTGACATACGTCACGACTCGAGCAAGTTCTAATCAAGGCCTTAGACCTCTGGGATAGTTGGAGATTTTCCCATTTCTTTCTCTTCACAAATTAAGTACATTATTGAATCACATTATCTGTTTTTGCTTGGGTCCCATTACTCACAGGGAACAATCTGTAATGATAGTCTATCATCAACGTGGTGGATCGCATTGCACCATTGATTACAATCATCCAAACAGCTTTTATGTTTATGAGAAAACCACACAAGAGCAGTGTGCATCATATTTGCCCCTTATTTGGTTCATGCAATTACATATTTAGGCCTGATTACAGACAAAAATATACTATTGATCAGTGTGTGCTGCACACACAGAGATAGAGAGACAGGCCTGCATGGCTATCTCCTTAGCTTTCTCTATTGTCTGTAGTGGGACAAACAATACGGCAGAGCTGAAAATCCATCAGAGTTGACAGGTCCATTACACCCCAACATCAAACTGCTTTTAGTGGCCTGAACCCTTTTGTCCACTGTGTCCCACTTGAAGTATTACAAGCAAGCTGAAATATTACACAGAACAATTTGTCTGTAGCAAACACTGAAGTTTGAATTTCTAATCCCTTGTTGTTACAAGAAATAATGACTGCCACTGATTAGAAGTAGGAGCAACTTTAAAAGAAAAAAAAATTGTTCAGTATGTAATAATGAGTGGTATTAATAACACTTCACTGCACATACTGTTAAAAGTGCTGAATTTGAATTTACAATGAGGAATACCCATGACATTCATTATGAGACACTGTTTGTTATTGTTGCATACAGGAGCGAGCCACTAAATCAGCTCCCACAGGACAACTGCTTCACCAGGTCGCACACTGCTCTGCTTACCCTTTGATATGTCTGGCTATAAATTCTGAGTGCTGCTCATCTGTTCGTGGTGAGACAGTCTGCTTAAATACAGGATTGGACATTTAAATGATTTCACTTGTGACAGGCCTGCTGTGACAGAATAACAGATTCTGCTGAACAAATAGGCCGTGGAGGCTGCCGGGGTCCCAGGGGTGGGCCCCAAGCCCTCAGGCTCTGTTTTGTAAAGGACTTGTTTCAGTATGGCAGCACTTCTGGAAACATATTGGTCTTGTTACATTGAATGAAATGCTAATTCTCACAGACTGTCTGGATTGCGGGTCTTTGTGTGAGTGTGTGTGGTCACACATGGCATGTGTGCATAAAGACATGTAGAAGTCATAGAATTTACTTATTTAATTTATGGTTGATAGTTTTATATTACTGTATAATGTAAATAATTGTTACAATTAAAACAAAATTATGTTTGAGTTTCACATGTAAATGTAAGGCAATATCTAATTAAGACTTTGTCTGAACTCTAAACTCGTTCTGTCACTTCATGCTGGCCTTGGATTAAAATTACTCATGGCTTATTTTAAGAGTGTGACTGGTTCTGCTTGTCCTTTGACAGCCTGCATAGGTGGGAGTCCCTGAAGGTATTATAAGTTTATGATGGCATGATGAGGGGAAGGCCAGCCAGCATCTGCTTAAAAAAGCCAACCCAAGCTCTTTCTGAACTTACCTTTCTTTGTGTGGGGAATTGGACAAAAGCCATAGTTCCTCTGGTCTGTCAAAGCTATTCTATAATCAACCAACCGTGGCCCTCCCCTTAAAGAATAGGAAGACATTATTCAGCTTCCTCCCTCTGATCTTGGGGCCACAACAAACTATATAAGCCATGGCTGACTGGTTAAAGCAAAAAAAAAAAGGAAAAAAAAAAAAGAGGAACACAATGTCCTCCTGTCAGCGACTGCAGATACAGAGGCCTATGAGCCAGGCACCAGGCATGTGACCCTTCGACCATTGCCTCAACCATGGTGGTCACAGCACAGAGCACAACCACCACACAGAGAGAGGCCTTGAACCTAAACGCACTCTGCCTTCTCTGAGGTCATATGTCAAAAAGAGGGAGTCTGGTTATTTCAAACTGGAGCTACAAGTTAAAAAAACGTTTCTTAATCAAAGTCAGGAGCAGTTGAACTGACCAAGTAAATGTCATGCACACTATAATAAGAAGTATTCAGCCATTCTGCCCGTCAGTTGTCATTTAAGGAGGAATTTGAACAAGAGTCTGTAAAGGTAAAATGAAGGGCTTATTTTGTATGTGTGATCAGTAGATTGAAGCCACCACAACACTAGGAGCTGCGCTTAAGCTCATTTCCACGACTGACTGAAATGTAGAGACTTAACACTCAGGCAGAACATTTACTGGCTGGATGGTCTCAGTTTGCCAAACTGCATAAGGGGATTTTAAATTAAAGAGGAGGCAAAGTCTCAACACTGCTATTCTCATGAGGGAAGCCATATTGAAAAAGAGTAAATGGATGTGAATTCTGTAATACTTTCACTTAGCAGTAGATAATCCAGCGCAGGCCCATTATAATGACTACACTACACAAAAAGAACAGTGAAAGAATATTCTATTTTTTTCTTGAACATGTTAAAATGAACCCCATGTATGAAACCGAAATGTTATTTAACAGGTATACTGTTGTCAAGCACTACCACATAAAATAGCAATTTTTGTTGTTCTAACAAATCCAATTGAATCCACTTCAAAAACTGTTATTATTCCACTGAGCAGCGTTGATTTTATAAGTATACTGCCAATGATTATGGTGTGAGGCGCAGAATGTTAAATAGGTAAAGAGCCCCGTGGCAGAGGCATTGGCCCCCTGTTACCACTTAGCCCTATTTGGCTGGCCTCACTCACACTCATAATTAAGACCCCCTGCTGTGAATATAAATAGCCCCTCAATCAATAGTGATAGAGAGAAATAAAGACAGAGAGACACGAAGACCATGGGCATATCTCAGGGGCAAACATGATAGCATTATGAAAGGAGCAGCTTGAAAGCGGCTTTTACTCTGACAAGGGAGCTAAAGCTGTAATTGTCCCTCGGGGGACCAGAAGCTCTTGTTATTAGAAAACAATTTCTCCCTCTAGGCCACCGCTTCTTCTTCAGCCTGAGGGCACAGCGACCCCACGTTTCACTCCTCCACCCTGTTATCCATCTAGAATCTCACCAAACATCAATAAATGATTTTTAGAAGTTAAAAAGTTGTGATTTTTAGCTTTAATGACTAATTAAAAAATAATAATTTTCCAGGCAGATAAGTAATTATCAATACAATAGAACTTTTCTTTGCACTGAACCCTTGCTATAGTATGACAAACTGTAATCAGATTATGTGTATACTGTAACAGAATAAATGGGAAATGAGTTTAGTTTAGTTACTTTCTTTGTTGATATGTTTCATGACATCCTTTGTTTTGGCTGCATCTTAATGTAACTGACACTGTCCTGTGCTAAACACACTGTACAGTATATCATTCCACAGATTTACCTCATTCCCTGGCTAATTTCAAAGGTTTATTTCCTGAAATGAATCCCCTTTGTCAAATGCATTGATCCTTGCAAATCTAGAGCAATATCACTGTTTGTATAATAAATTGACCTGTAATGTAGATTAAGTTAAGGGGGAGAAGAATGAAGGAGGGAGGGAAGTGAAAAATGCCCATTAACATTTTGCCTTGTGAGTTTGTGTGGTTAATTTAAAACATTTAAGGCTGGAAATGAGCTTCTCCATCAAATGTCCCACTTCCATTTACATTTCTTGCATACAAGTCAATTTGTGGCTGCCCCACACCATAAATCATTGCCACGGGAATGCTGTGTCGGTACCTCTAGACATTACCCTGGCGCATGGTACTTAAAAAAAGCAATTTAGAACTCCATTTGCTCAAAAAAAAAAAAAACAGTCTGCTTTCAGCAGACTCACACTTCTCCCAGCAAAATGAAGATTAAACAGCATTGTCTAAAAGAGTTTTATTGTATGTGAATGTCTTGCAATTGTTGTAGTTTTTTTTTCTTTTTTTGAGTGATGTATGTGTGTGTAAACTGGTTGAATAAACAGGCATTATTACATTATTACTACACTTGGAGGTATTCTCTCACAGAACTCAGGATATTTTATGACACGGGGGAATCTAATTAACCTGTTTAACAATATGTGTTCTATGATTTTTGGTATCTGACTCATCCTCTGTGTTTCGGAATACACTCCTCATCCTGTAGCACCGCAGCACTCTGGCAGAGAGAAAGTAGAAATAAACCCACAGGTCTGTTTACTGTGCTTCCATTCACCATCAATAATAGGCTGATAAAAGAGATGCTATGTGACCAACCAGAAAGCAGTGGTCAGTAAAATAGGTACAATATTGTGTCACGTATCAGGAAATAATTGATGACCCCCTTCAGCGGGATCTCAAACGGGGCACTGGGAAATCATTTTCAATCTATGGCTTAGCAGATGAAACAAATGCTCCCGGCTTGCTTTGTCAATTCTCACTCCTTAGGGTCAAACAAACAGCTTTTCCAGGGCCAGCTCAAAGGCTAGTGTACAGGCAGCCAGGCTGAAAATGTCTCTTGTCTTCCACAAAATGATACAATGGAGCATTTCATATACCAACAGTTTGTTATTTGTCATTGACAAAGTCATAATAAGAGGGGCCTTCATATTCATTGAGCAGGTGACCCCTAAATTCCCAAAGCCTCCAGCTCCGTGCACACAGTCATGTCTCCACTGTGCTCTTAATAATGTTCTGGTCAACTGTTAAAGGGGCAAAGAAGGGAGGATGTCAAAAAAAGAAAAATAATAGTGAAAAAATTGAGTAGTAGTACCTTACATACACAAATGCATGTAAGGTAATGTGCATCGGTCAATTAATTAAGTAAAATTATTCTATTACTCTGCGACACATGCTTACATTTTCTTTGACCAAATGATTAACTAATAACTGTCTGACACAAAAATATATGCATTTTAACAATTGTATGCTGAAAAAAACGTAACTACAACATGACACGTTGGTGTTTAAATGGTCTGATCTGTTGTAACCTACTCAGCAGCTCCTTGACTGATTGGATTAGCTTCAGTGCTACAAGGGACAAAACAATGAAAGCGACAGAGGAAATATTCACACAGCCTGCACAAAGGATGCAGCTCCAGTGATGCTCCACTGCTGTGCCAATAGCTAATGAATCAATAAATTAAAATATTTACAATTATTTGTTGATGGAGTTTGCTGTAATTATTTGTTGATGGAGTGTGTCGAAACATACAAGTCAAAAATGATGTTTTAAATTAATCTAAATATACAGTTGACGCGGTGCTCAATTTTATTATTTACATCGTTACCAAAGAGGAAAAATCATCGCCGCCACAATTTATTGACGGGTTAAATTTCAAACTTGGAGCTGGATATGATTTGACAGTGAGTCAGTCAGACAATGATGCAGCTAACTAAAGTGAAGATAGAGGGAGTGGCTATTACTAAAGCAGAAATACGCTACAATACCTTGCCGAGTAGAAACATGTATATTCACAACTAGTGCTCTGTTCTAATCTGAGAAAATACCTCTCGCAAACTTTTCAAAAACATCCTGCTGTGGTGCAGAATTCCTCCTCTACTGCTCAGGGAACGCTTTCCATTTCTTCAGCTGGCTCGTCTCTGGCCGTGGGGTGGAATCGACCTGCCACGCGCTTGGGAGCCCCACATCTTACACACTTCTGTGTCCACAGGCCTCCTGCTCGCCTCTGTGAAACCAACAGTTTATTCTCTATCAGCGGGGCTGGGAGCATGCTCCGGAGGGGGGGAGCATTGCACGGCATTACCAAGACAATAGGGCCATATGGGGAACAGAAGGAACTCCCGCTCGCCTTTTCAGCACACAACAAACGGCGCAGCATATTATGCGTGGCAGCGGTCACTTTGAGGTTATAGTTTTTAGCATAACAACTGATAAAAAAGGGAAAGTCATTTTATTCCTATTTAGGACTATTATGGACACGACATAAGGGGGTGAGATTTATGGCTTTTAGGACAATACTCGTCTTAGTCAACACACTGACGGAGGCTCGGGGAGAGATAATAGTATCACATCATGTTCATCAAATCAACATCATGTCAAAGGCTGCTGCTCTGTTGATTTGTGTACGTTGACTCCTGGGCCACATAATATCTGATTATTCTATTCTTTTCTGCTTCTTTAAATGCACATTTTGACATACAATGGAAACCTGAAAGAATGATCCGAGTGAAAAAAAAAAAAAAAATCACGTATATGTCGATTTATCTTGCTGACAAATCCGAGAGACACGAATGTGAGCGTGTGCAAACAAACAAGGCAGCCGTGACGTCACATGCAGCGCGCTGCAAAATGATGCAATTATAAATGTCTGAACATCTTGTGTGTTGATTGGAGCATCACAGATCCTGTGATGGTAGACTGCAGATCCAATCCATTCTAGGTGTATGGCATCTTCACACACAGTCAGCAAAGCAGGAAAAATCATATGGTGAGGTGTTGCTTGATCTACGACAAGTGTATCAATGCCAAGAGACGTTTTTTTCTTTTTTTCTGAGAGGATGCTTTAAATAGCCTCTTCAGTGAACGGCTGGATTCTCCTGAGATTGTGTGAAAACTTTAATGAATTCAGCTGAAGACATTTATTTAAAGTAATGTGTTTGCTTGTTGTTTAGCTTGAAAAATAATTTAAAAGTTACAAAAGATATGCACTTCAAATGATTATTGTTATCATGGTGTCAATAATTATGGGCCTACCTGCATGTAATGAATTGACTATCCTCATAATCTGACTCATAATGGCTTTAGGACACCGATGGGTCCTCTAAAGAAGATGAGAGCCTATTGATCCACAAGATAAATGCTCTTTAGGATGTTAATAGTCTAATTTGCTTTAATGATTTCTCCTAGCACTTCCCCAGTCAAGGACAGGATAATATACACTTAAAAAGGCATTCCAACCAGAAGCACAGCAACTGGACGTTTCCTGCATAAAAATGTAGGGCATTTGAGTCGAATGTTTGAAATTGATGATCAAACCCGCCATTAGTTTGTCTTTATTTGCTTCCTTCCAAGGTAATTATCATGGATTAATGCTCTTGTGGAGTGTCATGCGAAATAACATTAGCGGTATCCATTTTCAGAATCACCTGCCCGGGCCCCTAATAAGCAGAATAATAATATCTTCAGGTTTTTCTTTGATGTGGCACTAAAGCACACACTGAACACATGGTCTGTGGGATGGACGGCTGATGCATTACTTAATTAATTAGCTGTCAATTACCAAACACAAATTATCCCAAAGATGCCAGTGACATGTATTGTAATTGTTAATTATTTAAATGACATGACAGCTTTCTGTAGATCTTTAGTGGTTGTATACTTAAATATGGAATCTTTTAAATTGGTGTTTTAAAAGTGGTTTAAATTAAATGTGCTACTTTTTTCTTCGACACCTTCTGGTTAGATTAGTAAATCTTTGCTGTGACATTTTAGGATTTTAGCCCACAACCAGAGCAAATTTTAATCTCAGACAAAGGCAGTGTAGTATGACACACCAGAGACAAGATGAGCTATTGCTTTAGCAGTTTCAGGCATAAATGACATTGACTTCTGGGAGATGAAACTCTTTAACATGCTCTGCACCAACTGAGTCACATCTGCCGTTGACAAACAGCTAAGGAGTAACCTGAGTCTATGTTCTCTTTACTGGCAATTTTTACATTTTATCATTGAAGTCAATGAGCCAATCTGCAATTTACGCCGTGGAGAGTGGGATGAGTGTATTCAGAACCCGGTCACACACCCAATCTCCTACTAAAGAGCAGCGATAATGTAATAATGCCTCACTGATGTGCCAGGCAGTAATGGTGCTGAACATCTCCCATTCATCCAACACTACCTGATCATTGCTTTAACGGAATAATACATTACGGCTGGAAATAGCTGTAAACCTCCAACTTTATCTTGGGAATGTGCTCTCCTTTTTACCTCAGGAAACGTTCCTGTCCCTCGGTAATAAAAGGCAGAGCTATCAGGATGAAATGAAAAAGAGATTGAAACCCTTCTGTCTCTGACAGGCAATGCACAGATTCACAGAATATGGCCTGCTTCCTATTTTGTAGCCTACAGGCTGTTTGTATTATTATGAAAATAGGTATTATGATCTTACTCTGTCTCCCAGAGGAAAATGAAACACTGGAGATGTCCCCTTTTTTCCCCTTGTGACTGCAAAATAGGTTTGATTGACCGTTATTTCACTCCATTTCTTAGCCCTGTCAATTCTTCCTTTCTTGACAAATGACACTTAGCCATCTGTCAATAATAGCCCACGCAAATGTGCTCGAATGGGTCAGGGCACACCAATGTTATGGCTGTTCATTCTATTTAAATTTCTTTCTCTCACAATTATAGAGGGCAGAGGCAGTGAGGTATACTGTATGAGACCATGTTATTTAAGGATAAAGACACTGGATAAAGATTTGCAATGACTGGGGAAAGACGCAGGAGGCGCACAAAGGTGACAACAGCCATTAACCTTTTATCAGGCCATTTTGTAAATCAATGTCACTCACATTTAATAACAAGTGTAATCAAAGAAATTATGCAAATTTAATTTGATGACTCTTGCATTATGCAAATCTTAGCCAAATATAATGAATCCTGACATCTGACCAGTGCAGCATACAGCAAGGGTGGTTCTCATTGTTAGGGACTAAGTGATGACAATACTAGGGGGAAAAAAAGTGGAAAAATGCACTGGAGATCATCAATTATATTATTGATACTAACAATAATGAGTCACTGATGTGTGCTCCCGTTTTGTGTTGTGCATTCGGTTGCTATAATAAAGGCACTTAGACGGCGATGTTTCCATATTCAAGCTACACTGGATGTTATTAAAAGGTCTTTGTGTAAATTTGTCTAGCGATTCATAAAACGTTCCTGTAATGGATTGAACACGGTGAAATACAAGAGTGAAAACAAATGACAAATGTCTGCCGCAGAAGCAATTTTCTCTGTATTGTATTAGTGACCAACATGTCTGCATGACCCAGCGACTCTGACAACAACCCCACAGACACACCGTTACAAGTGGCTCATAATAACAAGAGGACTCCTCGCGTCGGATGCAGTCAGCTGTTCACTACAACCAAATGTTACGGAGTAAAACAGCATGTCATGCTGCCATTTGACACGGTGAAATAAGATTAGATGAGATCCAATTGAAAGTGCAGGAAGTGCAGTGGCTGGCCTGTTCCACCTCACAATCTGCAATATACAAATACCAGGCAAGAGGAGGCGAACTGAGGCATGAAGAGTGACACACATACGTCGCTCTCAGACTGGACAAGAAAGGAAAAAAAAAAAAATCTCAGACACACACCACTAACATCTGGCTTTTGGCTGTGGCATTCATCTACGGATCATATGATTTTGTAGTAGCCAAAGGTTTTTATTCTCCAGCTCAGATCGGCAGTGATGTAAAAATGACTCACAGGAAATTGTGCACATTTATATTACATTTCCTAGCTGTGACGTCTTTGAAAACAACCACAATATTGACACCTATTTTTTAGTCAATGGGCTATATACAACTAGAGCTGGGAACTATAATTGTCATATAATTGATCTATGTCACAAAGATTCAAGGTATATTAATATCATGGTTATCCTTTGCACAAACACACTTTGAGATAAAACACATTTAATGACTTCATGTTTTACATCATTTTTGTGAAATGTTTCTCTTTTTTAATAAAAATGTGTGTTTCCGTCATAAAGAATTTTAAACTCACCAAGGAGAAAAACTACTATAAATAATTTTTGGATCATATTGCCATGGTCTATTGCACAGGGATGCTAACTAGCTGTGATGCAGAGCCACTGTGTGCTGCACTCATGACTGCAAGAAAAAAAGGCAAGCCCAAATTGCATTTTTAAGTGTCTCATAAATTTCATGGTGAACAAAAATTAAAATGTTCACAACAAATATAAACAGTGGCTAAGATAGTGGGTGAGCATAATTTCGTTTTACCCTCGAAGTTTTCCCTTTAGTTGTGCAGTCAATAATCAGCATAAATTCCATCGATGGAAATAAATTCTATGTGAAACACTGGATATTAGAGATTAATCCTGTTGCCTGCTTTTGAATGATGCTGCCTTGTATTGATTCCAGATTGTATTCATTAATTCCATTCATCCTGTTTATTCTCAACATGTGATCCTTAACAAAATAATGGCAAAATAGAATCAAATATTAGTTATGATAGATGATTTTGAAAAGGGGACGATAAATACATAAATCTAAATTAAGATTAATCGATGTTCCCAATCAATAGATCCAGATCAACAACTAAGATCAACAATAGAGCTTAAATGATAAGTTGATAAATTGATTAGACCAATGACAGAAAAACTAACTGGTAACATTTCAGCCAATCAAGCTTTTAAAAAAAAAAATGAAAACAATCAGGTTTTCAGCTTCTTCTAATATTATTATTTTCCTGATTTACTTTTTGTACCATAAAAAAGTAGACATTTCTGAGATATTACTGACCCCAGATATTGTTCATTTTGGTAATGAAAATAATAATTTGCTGCAGTCCTAGTAAGTAACCACGAAAATGCAGATTAGCAAGTTCATTTTAAGTCATGATCCAAAATAAAGTGAAGCACTGATCACAGTTTACTTCACTCAGCTAAAGAGCATGTTTACACTGTCAGTTGTTTCTCCTCAGCAGGATTTGTGAGACTCAGATGTTGTGTGTTACTAAGGAGTCCTTTAGTGTGCACAGCTCTAGGAGTAAAATGAGATTCGATCTGTCCCAGAGGTAGCCCATCAAGAGGTGGGGAGGTTAGTTGGTCGTCACGGCCATCTAGACCCTGGCCTGTGAAAGCCTGCCAGAATCAATGCTAATTATGCTGCCATCTGCGAGGTGCCTGTGCTAGGTTGACACCTGTTCATTTCTAAGTGACGCGCAGAAACTTCAATCAAGCCAGGAAACAAGACACTAACACTGCTGAAGAGGGAAGTGATTGGTGGAGGTATTGACAGTGATGATGGCTATTGGATAACAAACTGAAGAAGATAGCTGTCATAAAGCTGGGCAACCTGTTTATAACATAGATCATATCAGTCATTTCCAACCAAAACAGAATGAAGCAGCATTAACCACTTTATCAAAGTTTCTGAGCTGCTACATAGAGCACTGTACATCCCACCTGGAAATATCCAACTGACCCTTCCACTTTGTTAGCACAGTCGCTTCCCTCCCGGAATCCCTACTCAGCCTATGTGCGTGATGAATGTCCCTGGGCTATAGCAACACTGTCCCTTTCCAGATAATTTATCATGCAGAGACAATCAGTCAGAGGACTTGATTAATACTTTCTGGGGGATCTTTTTAACTTTTGTAGATGATCTAGCCGACCACATTAGGCAGACTGTTTGCAAGAGGAAACTAATAAAGTAGGTTTGGCTGTTTGCTCACTGAGACCGGAGGCTTGTCAATTCTTTGCCCCTTGAAAGAGATCTGCCATTAAGGTGACATGAGAAACAAATGAGGCCAATTTCTCCTCCAATGTCCCATCTGATATGTCAATAAAGGCCCAGCAGCCGCAGGATGCTCAGAGATGGATTTTCCTTGCAGCTAGACAATCAGTGGAATACATCTAACTTTCCTCCGATAGGTGAATCACTCAGACAAAACAAATAGACTAGTGTTAAGTAGCAACAGCAGATCTGGTTTCGGACAAATATATGAATGAGATTTACTTCCGCGGTTTTGTTTTCAATCTTAAAAGATAAGCTAGGCAATGCATTTGAATTATGTTTGTCTCTTGCTGGGTATAAAGCTGTAGCTGGACCAGACATCAACACCTCCTTTATGGCAGTGTATAGCAACAGAGGATTTAATCTGTGTTCTTGTTCAGTCATTGCTCACATCAGGCTGGAGCTGTACATGGAAGAGGTTTAGGAAAAAAATATATAAATCCCTGTTGGTGCTTCATGTCAGAGGGATTGACACAGATGACTAATATGACAAAACAAAATCTTCACAGGTTGATTTCGGAATTTGGGCAGTAGTTTGACCAAAGAAAAATAATATGTTACGTTTGCTATACTAATAATGTACAGAATCTGTACCTGCAAAATAACTATGTCATAAATGGTGATAGAGAGTGGTCTTTTACCCAGCGTCAAACCAGGACTGACAAACAGAAAATAGAGAAAATCACAATTAAAAACAACATTAGTGGCCCACGCGTGGTTGTGATACTTATATGTAGAATTATAGCCTCATCGCAGCATCGATATGCTTTCATTAAGTATGCAGCTCGTAAAGTCAAATGTTTTTCAATAAATATCATGGGAACGAGACTCGAGATGCTCCACATTCAGAGACTTACAATGGCAGCATATGTTGAGGTGGATTGAGTCCTCAGGCTCCAATCTGGCTCTCTCTCCCTCGGACTTAGAAGATAAATTATGTGGGCTATTTTTCCATTATGTTAATCAAAACACTCGCCATATGCATTACTATTATTAGATTGGTAACATAAGACATCCCGTTTCCAATGTGAAAACGAGAGGCTGAGCCTTAATTGATCACAAACACAGTTTTAGGATAGTCAAAGATAATTCAACAGCTGGCCCTGTTTATATCTCTTGTTAACACATTATATATGTTTTATGGGGTGTCAATTCATGTTGTTTCATATTACAACAGCAGCCTATTTACAAGGACGCCTCAGTGCATAATGAGAATCATGAATGAGAAATAAGGTAATCTAACTTTTTGAAATAGCAAACACACAACACGATATCCATTCCAGTTGTTTTTCCCGAGCCATTTGTGTGCCACTGTTGCGAGTGGAGAATGTACTTTATGTGACTTTAAGTAAAACAAACAAAACAAGTGGTGAACCTCTGGCACTTAAAAGGGTCCGAGAATGTTTGCTGGCTCACCTGAGCCACACTAATTGTTTTTCAAGATACACATAAGGTCTCAGACACCATCTTAAATTCCAAGGTTGCACTTACACTCTGCAGGATGTCCTTGACTGGAGCCAGACGCAGGTCTAGAGAGGGCCGTTTGGCCAACAATGTCATTGTTATGGCCTTTGTCATCTCAATTAGCAGGCGGGTGCTAAAACACAGAGCTCTAAATGGTGGCATCAGTGTTAACCTGGGACACAACACACTGCCCATAAACCCCAGCACTTATGCCTACTGCTGACCATGCTGTTTGTCTCTCATTACCTTCTAGCAGCAAAACGGGGCCCAGAGGTTACACTAATGACCCACTCTTTCACAAAGTTACTGCAACTACTCTTGTTGCCTGATGGAAGTATGAAATAAACAATTAAGATATTTTGTTTCTGTACACATGTCCAAGCTACTCATCAAGATTTGTCAGCAATGTCAGTAATATTTGAATTAGAGGTACAGTGAAAAAAGGAAAAAAAATCTTGTCAATTACGCTGAGTCCGATTAAATTAGGATGATTTTAAGGTCAATGTATTTCTTTAATCAGCTGTCCCTTTTGATCATCCCTGGAAATAACACTCTTCAAACTTAGTCTTTGGTAATTGGTCCTCCTTTACTGGCTCAATGTCTGTACTCAAACACTCATAGTTTAATGTCTCCAGCATTTTTCAGCACAGGCAGAGCACATAATGCTGTGCATGTTTAACAGTCATCTCCATCAGTAAGTGCAATTTCTGTACAGTTTGTTCCTGTGTAATGAAGTGAATTCTTGTTTGTATTCCCCCTATTTCACAAGGAAACCCACTCAAGCAGCTGCGCTGGAATTAAAGCGGCTAAAAATTAAAAACCGGCACTATCTTTAACTGAGTGTCACACTATTAGAAAATAAAATCAATTACTTGCATACTAAGTAGTTCTGTTTTTGTTATTTCTGATTTTACATTCAGCAAAAGCTTTCCCCCCCGCTCATTGTTATTGTTTGAGTCTATAAGTGACCAAAACAAGGAAAAATGCAAATGATGTGCGAGACAAAATGGCTAACATTTATTTATCCTTGCTGTTCTCTTGTCTTGTTGGTGTCATTAGAACAGTTCGCTGCGTCCCATTCTCTCCCATTATCTCTGCTATCAACGCTGCACAGCAAGATTCCAGCAGGGCTATAAATACTTCCCCTGGACCACATACGGCTAGCACATCATCTCCCAGACACAGCTTAATGATGGAAAAAAATCTAATGTCTTTTTGCCCCCTTTCTTCTGCACATTCTCACAACACCATGAAAAGAAGTCAGTCAGCTTGCAGAAGTTACACATACATTTAGTAAAAAAAAATAAAAATACATTTACACCTAAGTATCAGCGACATCTTAGAAGGTGTGAGAGGAAATGATAGATGTCTGTCTTGATCATTCACAGGCACAGGTTTTTGTCGATTGCATCAGGGTCACTGATGCTGGCTCCACAAATCCATTAGAGTGAGAATGCAAAGAGGACACTTTATCTGAATTCATTATAAATGGATCTATATCTTATGTTTAGGGCCAAGGACACGATTTGTATCACAATGCAAATATCTATCATTAAATGTTGACAGTTCATTTTTCCCAGCAAAGAAAGAAAAATGTTTTCTGTGCAGCACTCTTTCCTCGCTGTTCTTTTCCTGGTAACAACACCACCAAAGTAGCCAAACGCGGATTTGTTCTTCGAATTGAGTGGTTTGTCATAATTTCGTAAGTGGAATGTATCCAGTTTCATGATTTTCAAGTCTTGTAACATTACAGGTAAACAGTATGATTAATATCCCCAAATAAAAAAAAAACAGTAACCTGAACAGACACAACACACATTGTGCTTGTGTGCATTTTATGAAACTGACAAAAGCAATATCAGCTATACTTTCACTTGAATATAACCACATGCAAACAGATGTAAAATTAATCAACTGCCAATGAAAAGCAAAACAAAGACAAAGTGCTAAGAAACCTCATATTCCATGTGAATTTAAAAAATAAGATACATCATTGTATGCTGCATGTCACATATCACCGTGTTCACCATCTCCTTCATTCAAACTGACACGGCATCATTTTTTGTGCGCTCTCAAACTTGTGTGCACCCCGTCCGGTGCAGGGAGTTGAATTGCTGAGCAAACGGCTCGGCATGTCAGTCAAAGAGCAAAAGGAGCATCCCGTTGTGTCGCTATCTAAATAAGGGCCATAAAGCGTAGCTAACGGTGTCCTCTGAAACGTGCTCAGGTGGAAAGAACTAGACAAACAGAGACAGCCACCGCAGTGCTCCCTGACACAGAGGACAAAGTGAGGGCCTCATTTCCTCCCTCTAATCAGTGTTTACATCCACCCCAGTGCCAATGGCTGGTGACTGAGCAAGACGTGTATCAATCACCAAAGGCAACCTAGCCGGAGAGGATGCACTGATACACAACCCCACAACACACACAGACACACACACTGGCCTGGCAACAGGGACAGGAACACAGCTTTCATCTTAACCTCTTCTTCTATTGTGTCCTCTCTCTCCCCCTCTCACTCACTCTCTCTCTCTAATGGGTGCAGAGAAATTACAGCTAATTAAGGATGTAAATGGTGGCAGAGAGTGACTTCTAATTCTGCATTAAATTGTCTCTTACCTCAGCACAAAAATTTATCAGAGGAGGCAATGTCAACTTTTACTGGGCTGGGTTATTTGCATTTCTGCACACATTAATTCTGGGATGTGCAGCACCTACAGAGCCAAACAGAGGGCACAAACCACTTCCCATCAACTGGTAGGCTTCACAGTGGATGTTATTGCTCCTCTTGGGCTGGAGTTTCCTCTAGCAAGCAAGGTTTTTTTTCACAAATAAATGATGTACACGACACGCTAGGAAGCATAGCAGGCAAAGGCACACAGAGAATTCCAGTCTGCATGCTGCTGTGACTTTCTTCTCTCCACAGATGTTTACAAGGTCATAGCCATAAAGGCTGAATGAATGCATGAAATGCAGCTCAACGTAAGAGGGAGAAGCCAGGGATCGGCGCTGTAGCTGAGCACATTAATTATTTTTGCGGCCATTCTCGAGCTGAAAGCTGCGGATCTGAGGCGCAGCCATCGACAGCGGTCTACACGGACCGCAGAGTCAGAGGGCACACCAGCAAACATGTGGTCGGTGCCAAGATGCAGGGTCTGAGAGCTGGGCACTGGGGACGAGCATGATTAGAGATTTATTACAGCTTTTCTGCAAGTCATGCAGTCAGCCATATGTATCAATGACACCGAGATATCCGAGCATAAATAGACTCCATACATGCATTCAATACCTGAATACTAACACATTAACACAACTTGACTAGAACTTTACAAGGGCTCATATATTGTGTTTGCCTGGCCATCGATTGACCCCCGAGTGAAGGACCTCATCATTCTCTCAGCTGTTCCAACGTTTCATCCCGCTCAATCCATTTACATTTAAGCACAGCTCTGCTCGGCCTAATTAGTTCCATGACTCCATTAGTCTACATTGTGGTCAATCCATTCATCACTTTGCATGTTAGTTAAAAGCCCATTTCTCTGATCCTGTCACTGTTCTCTGCCTATTACTGTTCTTTTTTTTCTAGAAAGAAGACTGAAGGGAATTATGGGTAACTAGAGGATGACGTCAGAGCAGGCACAAAAGGACTTGGATATGACAAACCTTAGAAGATACTAAATTATTTTACACGTTATTCAATAAATATACATATAACGGACTCAAAGTGGTACATAGTGTGTTTAATCTGCATGTAAAAAGATAGGCTTCATTTAAATTAAGGACAGAAATAAAATCAAGAGTAGAATAAAAACAAGACAGGGGAAAAATAGAGAGCGAGAGTAAGAACGACAGAGAGAAAGAGGGGTGTTAATGATCCCTGCATTGAGAGACTTGGCTCACCCAGTGGCATACTGGCACGTATGGTCCACTGGTTCCAAACTTGCTGAGGTCTAAAACTCACATTATGCCTCAAAAAAGGCAGGCAACCAGGACCTCAACACAATGAAGCTAATTAATTCTCAGACATAATGAGACATTATCATGTTTGATGTATAGTTTACATACTCTCAGGGTGCTCTGTGCTATCAGGATGCAGTTGGTGAAAACTTGCTTTGACAAAGAGGAAACAATCAGCTGGAGGTGGATTCCAAGAGTCATTTAGTAGACAAAGTTATGCTGTCAAACTATGCGAAAGTGACCTCAAGATTTTGTTATTTTATTTTGTTGCTGACAAATGTTCAGAAGCAAACATTAAGCACAGATTCTTGGAGAGGTTTGCATTGTGTTCAAGCACCTCTGCCGTTTCCTTGGTTGATTATATCCCATTGCTATTCACTTTACCATTGCCAGGTCACAACTCTTTACGTGTGCTCTCTTCTAAGGACAAGGGGGGGGTGGGGAGTAGCTCTCAGGATGGTTCAGTGTCTAGTACAGTCCCTGAGAGCAGAACTCATTTCCAGGCCAAGCTACTCCAGAGTCCCAGCAGGGAGACATGAAGCAATCTCTGGGCTGTGATGCCCTCCCACAGTACCCACTGCCCTTTCACTCCCACACTGCTCCCTTTCATCTGGAATCTGTTTTCCCTCTCCCCTTTTGTATGGTAGCTCCATCTGATCTGAATATTTTTTTTTACATCCCGCTATCTCTCTCTCTCTGTGCCTCCGTGTACATGTATATATATATATATATATATATATATATATGTATATATATATATATATATATATATATATATATATATATATATTCCAATGATGGATGAGCTCCTCTCTTAGATGTCCCAGCCTGTCCATCATGCCCTGCGATTAGGAATTAAAAATTGCAAACGTTTCGTAATAGCCACCCCCATTTTTTTCTCCAACCCCCTTCCCCACAACCCCGCCTCTCATCTAACCACACCTGCCACATCAACACTGCCACTGCCATACCCAAAAGCCTCGTCGACCACTGCCATCAACACCACGTCCGCATGCAGCCTAACACGCTATCCCCAATTCAGATGCACCAAACACCTACATTCATCTAAGTTGGTGGGGGGAAAAAAAACATAATTTATTTTGTACTTCCCAGATAATTTACTTTTTTTCCCTTTCCTTTCTACAGGAATTCTCCATTTCCCTATAAAATGAAAATTCATCTAGAATTACATCTTATGTCATCATTATGTTTATTAAGCGTGGATGATGTATATGAACAGCGCTGGCTTGCCGCTGAGTGCTTAATGATGCATAAGATTAAGCCGAGGCTCTCAGCTGCGCTGTGACTCCCCTCTGGTACCCATACTGCCGAGGCATGCTGGGAGTACAAGCTCCAAACGGCCATCAGGTGAAAGGAACTAACATCTCTCTTTTTGTCTATGTGAGTGAGACTGAATGTGCATGCGTGCACTCGTGTTTTGTTCTCACCACTGAATGGAAGAGTGTTTCTCTCTGTGCACATGGTAAGAGATGTGTAGAAATGGTGCACTACATCGATGCTGTATCTTATCATCCACTGATATCAGAAATAACTTGCATTTGCCTTACTCACTGTGCTATGATCATACTGTGTTCACTCTTTTATCCACCTCTCTTCTCTGCCCCTCTATCCATCCCTGGAACCCCTCTTTCTATGTCCTTCCTCCCTTCATTTCTCTTCTCCCCTTCTCCTTGCCACACCACTGTTTTGCCGCAGCAGTCTATGACAAAAACATTATCCTTCTGCTGCTAAACAATCCAATAAACCTCTCCACAGGGAGGAAGTTAACCTCTTGTCTGTTCGACTGATGCCTTCCAGACCACGTGATGGCTGCCACAGTAAATTCAAATCATTAGTCTCCTTGCCCCCCATCAGAGAAAAAACTTCTATTAGTAATGGAGACCTCGTAAGAGACCTTCCATGGAGAGCACTGCCTTCCCAATTCCCAGTGGAGAAATCCTGTGCAAAAAACTAATTCTACTTTTAATAATCTGTCATCAAGACCAGAGGCAGTCATAAATTATGTGGGGACCATGTGCGAGAGCAAGCCACAAGAGGGAAATCAGGGTAGAAAATCAAAGCTCAACTTTGACAAACTTTCCTGAAGATAAATAATAACTTACAAACCGGATTAGTTGTTAAGTCACAGCTGAGCGCACAGTCAAGTCATTCCTATCAGCCAATGCAGATGAAGAATTTATAGGTAGAGCTCATCATTTGTTTTCCCACTCTCCTCCCTCTTTTTATATGCATCCCACCTTTTCTCATTCCTGTCTCCTTCAAGCTTATTATATTCACGGCCTGTTGTCACACCCTGGGCTGCTTTTTATCATTAACTCCCTGTGTGCCAAACCAAAGAGTGCAAGAGCAGGCATTTTCAAGATGACAGATTTTTTTTTGTTTGGGGGAAGGGCTCAGGCCAAAACACGTGACAGAGGAACCAGGCTACCTGGTTTGTGTTGTAAAGTAAATACAACAACACTGGAGTCTCCTCAAGCTGCAGCAATATGGGGCCTTTAGACCTTAATTGACCACTAAAACAAAGGAAATGCGAGAGAGAAAATTTGAAACAAGACCAAGGCGCTTTGAGAGAATGAGGGAAAAGGCCAACAGCCGCAAGGTTCTGCTCTTTGTTCCTGTGTCAATACCTCTGTAAACTATCGACATGCATCATAATCGTTCCCTTCTATCAAGTGCAGACTAAAGAACAATCTCCATTAGGTGACAGCACCCCGGCAGGTTGATAAATGCTCCCTGACGAAAGGGAAGGAATTGTGTAAAATAAAGAGGCATGTTCCAACAAGTCTTGTCAAAATGGTATTGATTTAATCATCTGCAGAAATACACATTCTTGGTTAGTGTAGCGTGCAGCGGAGATGGCAGCAGCAGCAGCAGAAGCTGGGATACGCTTTACAGTTGTTGACGCGGAGACGCTCTCCCTCATTGGCTTTTCAGGTGATGAAACACACGCTGAGCTGCGCTCTAATTTTTTTTTTCCCCCAGTCTCTACCTCTGTCTCTCTTCAATCAAATGTTATTCTAAGAAAGTGTCTGAAAATATCTTGTTCTATTTTTATTTATTAATGTGAGTGGGAGAGTTCATGTGTATGCCGCTGTGGCCAGCCTTTTCCTTGGCCTCTCAGCAGAGTGCAGAGGCGATAGATAACAATAGCCCTCCATCATCTCGACACACCAACAGTATTCCAGTAGCTGGAGTGAGCTGGCCAGAGGTCTGGGAGTGTTTATTTAACATCAGGGTGTTGGAGAGTGTGCCTCACCTTGGGACAAATGGATCCCCTCTCCTTCCTCTGCTGGCCGTCTCAGAGTAAACACCATGGCAGGAAACCAGAGGTCTCAGTGCTCTGAAGTACAAGATCATCAGGCAGGTGGGCAGGTTCATCATCGGAGTCCTACTGCAGGAGGGAATATGAAAACATACAACATGGTTGCGTAAATAACTCCTTTGCTTACATATGGTATCTTTGAAGTAAACAGTACATCAGTTACATCAGTCAAGAGCTGAACACTTCAGGGGCAAAGATTTGTGATTTTTCTGACAAATATAGCAAATTCAATTTGAGTTCTTTTCAAAATTCACAATGTTTCAAATTCAAATAGATTTACAACATGATTGAGCATTACCACATGACTCAGAATAAAAACAAGCCTATAATATGGATATTAGATAGATATGAGATATAAATTGGTCCCAACACATATTAACTAATTCCATTAGAATGCAGAATTACCAGAAATAGAACTTTTTTTTATTACCGATTGTGTGGCTGTAAAATAATACCAATATAATAATAATTGCATTGTCTCACATTTGAGATACTGAAATACTGAATTGTTCAGATCTTCTGAAAACAAAAAGCCAGATAGGTAGAATTGCAGCACAAGCAGCTGTTTTCTTAACAATTGTAATCATTTAGAAGATTAAAGGGGGTATTATTATCTCTGCACAGGCCATCTGAGCAGTGATGAGGTGAACACAAATAACGCACGTCCCCAACAGAGGGAAGATGTGTGGCTGCAACCGCTGGGGGTTGGAGACAATCCCACAGTGACCTGACCTTGACATGTCTGAGTGAAATGGTGGCGGAGGCTAATACCTCATCATATAGAGTTTGACTTTGAGCTCACAGTGGTGGGCACCATAAAACAAAGGATAACAGTGTGGACAAACAGTCATAAACTATGGACAATTAACATACAACAAATAAAGAATGTGGATTGCCCAGGTATCTGATGAATACAGGAACCAAATCTGCCTTTGCGTCTGTATCTTGCCTTTTTAACAGCCACTCATCTGATACAGTATAACCTGTGAAGTGGTTTGCATGACCTCAACCCCAATGCCCCATGCATTTTGTAGCGTGATTGCATTGATGTCACAACTTCCCCTGCACCTTAGAAATCATGAACAAAGTGTGAAGTTGGTCAACATTTATCAGGACTTCAAATATGCTCTGAAATATCCTTTACTTAGGAATAACACAAGGCGAAATACGGGATCTATAGTTGAGAGATTCTTCAACACAAAAGCTAATAATGTGAATAGGACACAGTTCTTATCTGACAATAAAACCTCAGAGCCAATGGGATGGAATCATACATGACCGCATCATAAAACGTCTACATTACAAATAAATGAAATGTCCACTCCTCTGAAATCAGGACATAACTCATCATATCAAGCCATGAGTGACGCTCCAGACATCATTCAGTCCAGGAGGACAAGGGGAGAAGCGAGGAAGACACCTCGTGTGAGCGCAGACCTTTATATATTACCTCCTGCTTCAAAGTAAGGACAAAGGGAATTAAGATGACTACACCATCACAGGGAGAAAAACAGATGAACCAGACAGACCTGACTGAACTGTTCACTAACCGCAACTTGGACAACAAGCAACACACCACATCGACAATGCTTTTCTTTTTTTTGATCAATGACATCCTGGTAGAGAAATCACAATCTGGTGGAGGGTTCACCCATGCAGTATCTGTACTATGTGTAATACAAATCTTTTTTTATATGATTTATATTGTGAGTTATTGTTTGCATTACAAAAAGACTGCTGAATAAAATTACTATTTTTCCTGCAGGTATCATCTTGTTAGATTAGTCTTTACACTTCACAAAGAAGCAAAGTCTCCCTGGACAAACACAATGATGGCTGCACTGTCACTCTGATTTTTTATTAAATACTTAATAATGTTTCCCTTCAGTGACAGGTGAGGGATATAGTCTGTGTAGCCTATGAGCAAATGCTAAATAATCATTATGTAAGCATACCTTACATATACAACATGACTGTTAATAATAAATGATACGGTAAGCGCATTTCCTTTCATTTTCTTCTTTGTGGCATGCATTAGTGACCTGCTGTTCTGAACGTACTACAGCCTGTAACGCTCCAAAAACGTGAAATAACTGCATCATCAGATATGATGTGTTGGTTTCCCTATGCACGTGTATGTGTGTACACATGTGGTATACTCAAACATACATGTGTATCTCAGCTATGACAGGTAAAGTAGATGATACATCACTTCAACCAACCTAAAAGTGAGTTGATATTCATTTTTAATGGATTTTAGATGAATGCATTACTTCTCCGTTCCTCCAACAGTTAAGGCAATGTTAATCTTTATGTCGATAATGAAGATGTGTGTGATATCAACTATCGTCGGAGTAATTAATAGGAATGTCAGTGACATTGTATTAATAGCATCGCGCATAGCATCAATTTAGCGTAAATTGTCGTTTTGACAAGCCATTTTAATTAAAACTATCACACAAAGAATTAAAGGACCGTGGTCGTCATTTTGGGAGACTATCAAATAATGTTACCATCTGGTATTTTTTGCATGTCTTATCCCTGCTAATTATAAGTGATACTCTAAAGGTTAGAGGCACTTTGGCAGCTGTGGTGATCACCACCATACTGTCCGTGCAATAACCCACAGGTCATTACACTATGCATAGTGGCGCTATGATGGCCTGCTATTATGAAAGACAATAATTATGAATGACCAGCACTTTGGGTGCCACTTAAATTATTCTATTTTTACATGATATGATTACTTTTTTTCCATTTCATATTTCCAGTTTCTTATCCGAGTACAAGGTCAAGTGATGCACATGCTCAAACCACAGTGCACTTCAGTCTTCAGTGAGTGGTGATCTAGCCATAGAATCAATCTTCCTGACCACTCTCAGAGCCCAGGAGTGAGCTCAATATGGGCTCAATTCCTGTGGGCTGCTCCAGGGATGAATTGAAATAGCTCTCCTGAACAGTCGTCTCGCAGACGGTCGTTACAGGAAATGTTGCTTTTTATTCATCCAAATGCAGCAACTGTGCTTCTCCAGAGAGCACAGGAGCTCTCAGTATGTCAGTGGGATTCACAGTTCTGCAGAGGTCGAACACAAGACTCAAGAATATAACCCACATAACAATCAGGTTTTTTGAAAGCTCTGCAGCAGCGTGAAATTTTAAGACGAAATTCAAAAGAATAACATCAATTAAATATTATGTACAGCTGTCCTGGTAAGTGATGGAGATTACTGTTCTGTAATGTGTATTTGTCAGGTATTACCAATTTGGAATTGGATGAAACAGATTTAGATAAATGACAATATTTGTATTTATGAGTATCAGAGCATTAATGTGTGAACTCATACAAATAGTCATATGTTTATGCATTTTAATGTCCCAAATATTTACCAGCAAACAGACAAAGAAAGCTATAATACAATGAAGCACAAAACTATCACATGTATTTTTCTTAATTTTTGTCTGTATATGTTTTTCCATTTTAGAAAATGGAGCATGCTTTGTTTTTTTCTTTAAGTGAAATGTTTTGTTGCCGTTTTAATCTGAGGATAAATGTTGTGTTACATTGTACAGATTATAAACCCTTTGAAGCAAACACTTGACAAGACTATTTTCCGCTCAGAGTGACAATTGTCTGATATATTGTATAATCGATGATTAATAGTGATTTCATCTGGAAATTAAATGTTGCGAGACATTAAGAGCAGATAGTTAAGAGCAACTTGAATGTTGCAATATTACATTAATATGCAGCTGTGCAATAAATAAAATACCACTTTTACATACTGTTGTACATCTCAGTTGCGTAGAAGTGGTATTTTATTTATAGTAATAGACTTTACCAGTCACACTGAAAATGCTTTAACACCACACACTAAGAGCTTCATTTTAATTTAGCAATGGCAGCTCAAATACAGTTCTAATGCATTTATTTGACTGTTTTATGGGGATTTGTCAGATTGTCTAATGAAGAGCTAAACCTCTGAGTGAGCAAGCGAGCAACAGATCAGTCAGGTGAGAGTGTGATGGAATGAGTAAATGAACGAGTGCAGCAAGTAATCGCGGCAAATGAGAGAGTGAACAGCCTGACCTCTTTGCCGACTTGTGTTTTCAGTCAGTCGTCCTGGTTACTATGCGTCATGCTTTGTTTCATCTGACGTGCAATTATTTTTTCCATTAAATACACAACATGTATTTCACTTAGTTTTTCTGAATGAAATTTCAATCAGAGGCCATTACAATCTTCAGACAGAGAAAGTTTAGAAAAATAACAAGACGCAATGGAAAAGAAAATAATGCTCTGTCAACGGAGATGGAAAACAAAAATAATCATTTGCAGGAAGCAGGTGATGCATATGTTAAAGTGTCAAGAAGCAGAGAAGAAATTAATAGCTTTCTGCCATAAGCATTCTCTGATAAATATGATTACATTTGCATACTTCATTTTACTCTTGATCTGCTGTCGCGGTGATTCTTGTGATTCTCGTGCACCTGTTCCAAAAGGAAAAGTAATTTCCATTACTGCTCAAACATGAAACCGCTATTTGGGGGTCTCATTAAGGACATCCTAGTTGCTCCTCTCTTGACTAAATAAAATGACCAAAAACAGCAAACATGTACATCCGCAAAACCATGTTGGAAATCTGAGGATAAAAGAAATGGGAGAGTAACATGCTCATGTGTTGATGCACTGGCTAGATTATTCCGGCAGTATAATATCGCAAATCAACAACTTGAGGAGATGTTTGTGTGTTGGGTGGTGGATGGGTCTACTCTGAAGTGTGTTGTGCCTCATTAACTTATCAATAAGGCAATTTGACACAGTCTACCATTTCCCCTGATGAAGAAAAGCTGTCCAATTCCATTGTAAAGGCCTTGTGTTTGTCTCAGGATTAGACATGTGGCTTAAGAATCAAGTCCCACAGAGAGAGACATACAGTAATCTTGATAATGTGGTGCAAAGCTAGTAACATTTACTATGCGCATCAATGTTGACCGACTACTGTTCGAAATAACTTAGCTTTTTAGGGAACAAATAAATCTATCTTCTGAACATATATTAAAGTTTTGCTTTTTTTGTGCTTATACTTAGTGTCACATGATGACACTTTCTGGTCCGAGTACATGCTTCCTGACCTGAGTTACTAGTATTATCTGAATACTATTCTGCAACATATTAAGTGAGATCCACAGGATTCCTAATAAATTTGTTTGCCTTTTGTTATCTCTAACAACCTGTAATTTTAAAAACATAGAGCATGACTTGGAGTTTAATAAACTTGATTCTAGAAGACGCTAAAAGTTGTTGTGAAAGGTCTTGTATTAGGTGCTGGTAATTGAAAGCTAAATTAAAATGCTACAGGAAAAGGTACATTATAAACCTTTTTTTTTTTTTTTTACAAACTTCACTTCAAAAATGTTATGTTTTTTGAGGTCCAAAATTGAAATCAACACACATATCCATGGTGTTGGTATGGCGATTCTCTGGGCGACAATATTTGCACTTTTCCCCTGCTGTTTTCCAGTTCAGGATTCCAATTAACCTGTGCAAAGCGTGACGCCAATCACGGGACTCTGTATCGACAATGGGCATGAAAAGAATAATGCTGTTAGGATGATGTAGCTTACTGTGGGGGACTCCTCCCTCACTGGTGACAGAGAAGTTTGCTCCAGTCATTTATCAAGTCCTCTCTGGCCACCAAGGGGCTGGCGAGTCCCAGGGCCGCCTGCTGCTTGGGGGGCCAGCATGCAATATGTGCATTTTAGGCCTCTAGTGGGCTGGCAAAAACTGCTGATGTGCTCACTGCTGCTAAGTTTGATGGATTTGTTGTTGTCATTTGCTTTGGTTCTGTTCCCCACAACAAAACAAAGGGAATCATTAACTCTTTTGTGCTGCATGGGACTTTTATGGGTTCGGGATAATGCAAAACGAGATGGGGTACAGATGGGGTCAGCTGGAGCATTCTGTTGCTGGAGCTCTCCAGAATGGGGCGTTGAACATGCATGGATGATCCTGCATAGAGAGCTGATTACAGAATGATTTAGTGACCACTGATATCCTCTTTCTTCTCAAGCTCCCATCATCAGGCTCATTTCAGCCGCAAGAGTGCAACTGGCAGTGTTCACCACTTATATTTATAGCCAGTCGCTGTTTAGCACCTCATGCGATGTTCTGGCCAGACTCAAGACCAGGCCATTACAGTGTATCACCGTTAGAGGCTTACAGTGTTTACTGATGCTGGCTTGGCAGAGGGTTGCTCTCATTTAGGGCTGTTGATATGATTTTGATACACTGGGAAGCGAAGTGCAACTTTAAAAGTCAACACTGATTTAACTGCATTAGCAATTTCAGGAAACCGTGAAACAGATTTTTGGTTAGCTAATCACAAAATGAATCAACAAATATTATGTGATATTCACATAAAATGGTCAAGCAATTTGAGGAGGAAAGGAGCTTTCTCTGCATTATTAAACTACACCTAAGACTCAAATGTCCTGGGAGCCCGTGAACTTCTAGTCTGGTCAGAGGGGTGGTCATGTAAAAAAAGTCCATATAATGGTTCTGGAAAAATTTGATCTTGATAATCCATCATAATGTTGCAATTAAAAATATTTAGGATGATTTTGCACACCATGTCAAAGTCAGTGTTAGATTTGATATATAGTTCACAAGAAAATAACATATTTATGATGCAAAATTAGGCAGTAAATAGCAAAAACTGACAGAAATAAAATGGAATTAAAATATTAACTCAAAATAACATGTAGACAATTGCAATTAAAACACTAGAATGTAAAATATATATAATTATATGTTGAATTTAATAATTTGATAAATATAACCTAATGCATTATTACCATCAAAATATTGCTCACTGTCAAAGGCCATCAAGAGGGGGCCGCATCATAAGACAAGATCTATGAAATAAAGATGACAAATTGGGCTCTGTTTTTCATAGTATTCAATATATTTGAACTATTCCCTCATATTGTATTAAGTAAAAGAAAAACTGTCAGTTACTAAAATAATATGCGCATGAGCTGAAAATGAACATAGCTAGTTAATTTTGAGTTGATTCATGATGTTCTGCTCGTTTTTTTAGGGTTTTTTTTATGATTAGGTGTCCTAAAGACATATTGTGTCAAAGAATTACGAAATAAAATCCTAAAAGGAAAAATCACTTTTGGTCTAATGCTTCCATGAAGCAAATACATTGTTTACTTTGAACACATATCTGACACACATTGGACATCCCGACAATTCACCTGAAACAGAGCAACATAACCAGGTCGTGTGTTATAAATGACTGTGGATAATTGTACTAGCTCAGGCTAAATGTACACTGTTTGTCAAATAAGATAAACAGAAACAGATGAAAGATCGAGAGCAGGCGGCCATACAGTTGCCAAACTTCAAGGTGAAGACTTACTTCCTCAAGGGAGAGTTGAAGATCAAGACAAATCCTCTTATTTTTCTCTGTCAAGTCATCACAGTCTGAGACAAAATACAAATTGAGATTGTAGCAATGGGCTGCGACAGTCTGCTGTTGACTGCAAGGGTTACGGGGGTGATTGAGTGTGTGTTTGACTGCCCGAGGCCGAGGGCTAACAGTACTCTTACACAGACAAGGTCGTCTCAGAAAGAGAGAGAGCGAGGGAGAGAGAGTAGCCTCAGCACATAATCCCAGTGTTCCTGACTACTATGAACACAGGTCCACCACAAAATTGATTAAGGGGGAAGACCATTACCTTGGGAATAAGATGATCAGGACAGATGGAAGTGTGCGATATGGCATCAAAAAGTCACTGAAACTTAGCAGATCACTTTGACTAGCGTGTCTCATGTTGCCTATTGAGGGGTCAACAGTCAGGATAATAAATTGATTAAGCTTAATGTCACATGAACATCCAAGAAAAATGGCTATATTATACAGTAGCAATATTATATCAATATTGACCAGAGAGGCTCGAGCCATCCTTGATATGTTCTCCCTGCTCTCATCAATAACACAAAAGAGGAAAGTTATTTCCCATATAAACCTAATCTTTCCTTTTTATTGTATTTTAATGAAACAGACTTGGTACTAAGGCAGTAATTCATTCCATTTGTTATGTTTGGACAACTCATTAACATTGTCATCTATTTTCATTAGACTGAAATTTTAAGCTTCTTCTCCCTTGAGATGCAGCGCGTTTCTACTCCTCGGTTTGCATTAAAACAAATGTGGACCTGCTGATGCATTAGATTAATGTGCTCACTCACTGCCTGCTACAAAGCTGCAGTCCAGCTTGAAAACTAGACTGAGTTTCTCTCTTTGAAGCGTCACCAACAAAGAAAACATGGATGTGTTTTTCTTTCACCGTCAGGTCGATCAAGTTCGTCTTTTCATTGAATGGAATCTCACCAAAATGGACAACAGAGCTACAAAACTATACTCTCCAGAAAAAACTGAGAATTCAGAGTTTACACATACTAAATTATAGAATTATGTGCCCAGACATTAATTTGTCTGTTCATTTAGTGACTAATATAATCATGCACATGTCACGAATTAGCAGCACTCTTTTTGCCTGACTTTATTTTCACATCATATTGCTAATGAGTTATTCACATTTCCAGATCAAAATCAAAGCTCCTAATTCTTGCTGAGTCTGCTGCACCAGATCAGGCCACTTGCTAATTACAAAGTTTGCTTTTTTCCCCTGAATAAATAATGTTGATTAATTAGCAAGTCAAAATAAGTGAAGATGATCTATGTAGTATATATCACTGTCACAAAACTTACTGAAACGTTTCATTTACATTGCTTGACTTCTTAATTAGATGCATCCAAACTTTCAGATTTGATGGAAAATTAATAACGTGGAAGGTGAGAGGTTTCGCGGGAGACCTGCCAGCTAAAAATAATAAAGATGTTGGACGAATGAAAGGAGGTAAACGACACGGTAAATCCACAGACTTCTTTGTCTTTAAGACATTGTTTATCCGAAATGTTAAGTCCATCGCTCAGGTGCATACACTGCTTCTAATACTTACACATTTGCAATATGTTGATGAACAAGTAATGTGGTGAGTAAAAGGTGATGTGTCTGTGAGTGTAGGGTAAATAGATTTTATTCATAATTTAACTCCATCACAAACCAATGGCCTCCACTTTTCAAACAGTAAAAACTGAATAAAGATTCGCAGGAACAGGTTATATAGCCATCTGTCTGTACTATTTAGGACTGCTACATGGAGCCCAGGGCTACTCATGGAACTGTAAACATGCAATGTTCCTTATCTGGTCAAGTTCTCATATCATCCTCAAAAACTATTTTTGTGTAAAAACAACAGTGATCAACTTACACATCATCTGGTGTTTCATGAGGGGACGTCCTCCATATGAGCAGTTTGCAGGATAAATGGGCATCCCATGGGCCTTTAGTGGATTAGGTCAATTCCTGGAGTTGTCATCGTGTATGTCAGTGGTGCCAGATGCTGTAAACATAAGAAATACATCAAAGATTTAATATTCAACCTATAACCAATGCTGGGAAATATCAAAAAGTTTTTCTAGGTACTGGAGTACTTAAGCACTTCTTTTTCACTCTTAACATTTTAGAGGCAAATACTATGATTTTTACTGCCTTTATTTAATAAAACAGTGGTTGCAGATTAATAATCCATAAAGTACTTGAAATTAGCCTTAGCTTCACATATACGCAACATTAAATTTAGGAATGTAACAATAATTAAATAATTAAAATAAAGTGATGTGCATTATTCTCAAATGGACCATTTTGCATCATGATAACTTTCAGTAAAAGTGCCTTCAGCTTACTAGCCTTGAATAAAAACATAATTTTCTTAAATCCAGGACTTACATTTTTACTCTGCATGTGGTTGTGTGACTTTTACTTACTCATAGCAACGAAAGCATGTGCCACTTTGGTCAATGAGACAATTGACACATTCATAAACACACAACACGACACTTGATAAGCGTGTTGACTATTAGCGTTTTGCAGCTCTGTTATGCTAATAACGTAGCATCCTGGCGTTTTTTGGCTAACAACACGAGCTAAACAGGAGTTTCAGGTAGCAGCAGACGTTGGTGCTGTCTCCGCCTTTAATATGAAAGCAGCATTGTTTCTACTACCGTATTTTCAGCTGCCATTTGAAGTTCCACCGTCACAAAATACAAATAACGTTTTAATTAGAGCGTTTAATTTTACCTGATGGCGTCATTGCACCTGGCATTCGTTGGTGAGTGTGTGTGCGCGTGAGTCTGTACATGCTGCAGCTGTGCTGAGTGACCTAATTGGTTATTAGGAGAGCAGTCGTTGTCCAATCAAGTGCTGTGTTAGTTTGTAAACAGGAAGTCACACCCTTTGTTTGTTTGTTTTTGGTTTACAGCAGTTGGCATCTATTATTATGTTGCATTACTGCCTTCTTTTTCTTTTACCCTTGCCTCTTACATGTGTTTGTTCATAATACAATACAATACAACTTTATTTATAAATATAAAAACAACACCTGAAACAGAGTGCTGTGCATCAGAGATAATATAGAAACAGAGACCTAAAAGCCCTGATGACAAACAATAAAACAGATAGTAAAACAATACAATAAAATAAAAATATAAAAACGAGGTACCTGGAGGAGCAGCTGATCAGCTGACCTAAGAGACCAGGCAGGAAGCAGATCACAGAGGTAAGGTGAGGACTATTTCAAGACTATTTCAGAATTTAAAAACAAAAATTAAATAATTGTAAAATACTGCTGTGCAAAAGTATTAGGGAACCACAAGTGCTGTTGTTTTTATGTTTTTATTTAAGTCTGTGATCATTGGAATAATGTGACTGAAAGCTGTTAATGACTTATATATAACTCATACGACATGTGTATGTTATGCTTCAGCATTGATTACAGATAGGTCACTTGACACTTTAATCTGTAGATGCTGATTTTGTTTGTTCACACATTTCCTATAATTTTTGGATGTGTTCCAATAGGTGATAGGGGGGAAATTACATGATATGGTCATTACAGTTTTGCTGAAGCATCATATCTAATGGTGGCCTTAAACCTTTGCACAATACTGTTTCACTGATGATGTAATGTCATGCAGAAAAAAATGTGTTATCATAATACTCTGACCTGGTTGCATTTGTCATGCAGTACACACAACAGACCTATACATTCATCCAGATTTGATAATATAAACTGGATGATCGCCCTTGATAAAAATATCATCATTAAGGCTATAAAATAAAGGCCATCACTGAGAGTAATATTTTGACAACATCTTCTTTACATTGCATTATCTGCAGATTTCATTTTACATCACTGCTCTTCCAAATGATGTTGGAAAGGTGCACGTGACAGAGAAATACTGACATGTATGGCTAATTATCATAAAAATGGCCCATGTTTGCTTGCAGTCACTATACCTTGGTCAGTGACATCTCCTCCAAGACACTTTCTTCTTCTTCTTACTCAGTAACACACTGCAATTGATATTTAGGTAATTGATAATCCCTTTGTGAGTAATGTTGTCAATTTGGCCCCTAAATCCTATTTTGGTGGCCATCTGGGCTCCCTAAATTGCTCCTTTGAGAAAAGAGGTTCTAGGTAGTAATTACTCAGAAGTCATTTACTTTTAGAGGTGTTTAGTACTTAAATGCTTTGCCGTTAAAATGCTGACATAATGCCCAGACACTGTTAAAAATAAATAAATAAATAAAGCCCCCCCAAAAAATACTGCTTGGCCTGACGTGAAGAGCATTTAGAACAGACATGCTGTTGGGTTTAAGATAAGTTGATACATTTTTATTTGCACATTTCAATTTTAATTTACTTGGATGGAATTCTTTGTGGTGGACGTGAGGGAAGCAGGTGTGATCTTTCTTGCACACATACAAATATATTTGACCTGTTCAGCATTATTTCTGCAGGGAACAAAGGTTGGGATTAATAGAATCCAAAACTTTCCAGGCTCTCCCTCTCCACGCAGATTACCTTTGTGATCTGTGTCACAAATGTGAGACTTTCACAAGCTTATCCGACATGCACTGTCTGTGCATTTCACTCACTTATTGCAGAGGCACTCTGTCAAATTGATTATCCAGTCAACTAATTCCCAGTCTATGTTTAGCTAAAGTATGATAGAATCATTGGGTCCCATGGGCGCAATTCTCATTTGTGTGTCTGTCTGTGTGACTGAGTGTTTATGCGAAAGAGGCTAACTAAACCCGGGCCAGAAGCTGAATACTGTGCAATCTGGGACAGTTGTGAGTGTGCTTCAGGGCTCATCACAGCCAAATCCTGGGATACAGACAATAGCTATAAAGCACAATGATCATAAAGATGCTGTTAGCCCGCTTCATCTAAAACTGATCATCATGTAATGCGGGATATTTACACAGTTTGAACACTGCTTAATAAAGGATGTCCTCAGAGGTTTTGTGAAATCATGTTCGCTGTTATCTCATACTCTGAAGTGGTTTCTGTGAAGAAAATAATGTTGTCATCTGGTAACCCTACTCAGAAGGTGATAAAGTAGTCATTTTGTATGTTTATTATTAAGTCAAGAGGCGCAGAGGCAAATACTGACTGAGAATAACAGGAAGGATTTTTAGAACAGTGTCATGTTCTTTTCCTGGATTGTCCATGTGTTGAATGATTTATATATGTTTTATTTCTAAGATTGAAGCCACAGAAACATAATTATTCCACACTAACATAAACAAATGTTTTGTTTTGAAAAACATCCAAAAGATCAACATAATTCTGTTTTTATTTATATTTCCTGACTTTTCTATGTAATCAGCTGACACAATTTTGTTCATGTGAGCTTTTTAGCATTAGGTGACGCAACTAAAAAATTTTTTTTCACTTATTCTACATTCATCATACAAAGCCATAGAATTATGACACTTTTAACAAGAACAAAACAACATAATTTAGCCATAGTGTCCAAAATATTTCTTTAAATTCAACTATTTTCTTGTGTATAGGATATTTATTCTCTCTGTAAATTGTACAACATATGTTTTCCTTTTATTACAGTCTGTGCACATCATACTGTACCTTACTATCTTGTTTTATTGTCGCTTGAACCACAACCTCACAGACTCACGCACACAGGTTAGCACAGGTCCATAGGCGGGCACAGTCGGTCACACAAGGACACCTTCTTTATTTCCTATTGGAGCAGAAATATCTTTATTACATTATCTGGTGTGTCTGGCCAAGCCAGAGTCCATGGAGAGGAGAGCAGAGGGTGAAAGAGGTCATGTAGAACCAGCCAGAGACACTGGCATGACACTGTGACATGTTAAGATCCCCTCCACTGAACTGTGCCTTGCACAACAACATGAAACAAGGAAATGAACCACAAACATTTTCCTGACCCTCCCCTCTCCCCACTCCAGCAACACAAACGTGCACACACATATATACACAAGCACAACTGGGAGCTTAAAATACTTAATATGGATTTATGTTATTTTTCATCACAGTTAATGTCTCAATTTAGATTTCCGTTTCCAAGAAAGTTGAAATATTTTTTGGCAAGCCCAAAGTGATGCAATATCTGCTGCAGATTCTTCAACTACACAGCAGCACTGTGGCCATGTGTTCATCTTGTTTAGTGCTAAGAACTGACAAGACTCTGCAGAAAGGGAATTATATGTCCTCCGCTGGGTCTTCTCTCTAAATGAGAGCCATTGCCCCTATTAGATAAAGGTTAATAGTCATTTGGTGAAGAAAACAGCTGATTTTATGTCTGATCCAGAGCACAAGCACAACCAAGTAATGGTGACATTTGTTGTCCACCTCATGAGACCCTTCTTGTTCTCAAAAACCCTAAATATTGTAATTTTGGTCATGTGAAAGGATTTTATGTTCATTTGTCTCTGCCCTGCGGGCAGGAATCAATGACATTTGAAATAATTGTTGTTACAGGGGAAATCTCTGGAGGGAGAACGGGGCAAAACTGTAGAGAAGATTTGAGTAAATTACTGTGTCAGCTTCTATTTATTTGCGACCGGATTGCCAGAGGCAGCACTTCGAGATAGCCATTAGGAGTCGGGGCAATAAAGACAGAGCGTGTAGCCATTGTCGAAAAGTTAGCGTGTAATGCAGCAAGTTATCATCAAAGTGCTCCCTGTGGAGCGAGCAGGGCGCACACTGGGGAGAGTACATGTGAGGAGAACCAATTATGGCTCCTCAAATCTCTCTTTCACAGAGGGAGAGGTCATAAATCGGTTGCTATAGTTGTGTACACTTACTGTATATCACTCCATATGGAGACGTTTGTGTGTCTGTATCATTATAGGTAGCAGCTTTTCTTTAACTGCGTACACATGCTGTACTGTAGGAGGGAACCGTAAAAAAAGCTATAGGCAGGAAAAAAATAACCTAACAAAGTTTAAAAGACAGAAGAGTTTTAATTTAAACTTTTATACAGTATATGTCTCATACCATATCTATCTATCTATCTATCTATCTATCTATCTATCTATCTATCTATCTATCTATCGATCTATCTATCTATCTATCTATCTATCTATCTATCTATCTATCTATCTATCTATCTATCTATCTATCTATCTATCTATCTATCATCTATCTATCTATCTATCTATCTATCTATCTATCTATCTATCTATCTATCTATCTATCTATCTATCTATCTATCTATTTATCTATCTATCTATCTATCTATCTATCTGATCACGTGAATGTATCAAAAAGTTTAAAGAAAGAAATTTGAAGAAATTAATTAGTCAACATGAAGGTTTCTTTTGGGTAATGTATAACGACTTTTATGAACACTTTTCCTTTCAGAAGGCTTTTTTATCTGCCTATTGTCTCATTTAACCCGGTGAATTTATTATTATGTAACAAATATCTACTCTGTTACAGGCACATAGGCTCAGAGTATTGCGCCGTCTCGTGGGATAGCCTAATTAAAATGCTAATTTCGCGAACAATGCGAAAGCACAAAATTAGCCGCAAATTAAATGAACAGGGAAATATGCTTCAAATAAAAGGCAAGCATGAACCAGTTAATCCCGTTCACTCCGTTTAAAGCGAATCCTGACCTCTTTAACCGCACTCATGGCGATATTAACAGAAATAACGGTAAAACAATGAATAATGTGAGGAAGTCATAATCCACAGACACAAGACACCTTTTTAATCCTCAGCCACTCAAATATGGTATCATAACCAGTGGAGGCATTGACTTTTAAATCTGGGACTTAAGAGGGGAGGAGGAGGAGGAGGAGGAGGGGGGGTGAGGATCAGACAAAAAAAACAGGAAGTGGAGATGAAAAGGGAGGCTGCATTAATTAGATGACGACGATGGGCTACAGCAGCGAAGACAAGGCAGGGAGAAAAGGGATTGAAACTGTTTGTAGGGTCTGCCAAACAAATGGTGCAGGTCCCTGCGGGAAAGAGATTATTATAGGCTCTGTGTCTGTCAAACATGTGAACACAATACAAAAAAGGAAGGGAGGTGGTGGAGGGATAGAAGGGGGGGGGACGGGGGCACCCGAGGCAGTGCTGCAGCTTCAGAGGGCCCACAAGGACCCGGGCTCTCCGCAGCAACACTGGCCCTGCCAAAGAATGTCTGTAATCCGCAGGCTGACTGAGGTGATCCCGTGGCTCTCCCTGGCAATGCAGCAAGCTTCCCTATTGTCAGCAATGCTCAAAGAGGAGAGGATGGAGGCCAGAGGGAGGAGGCAGCAGCAGGGCACTGGGGAGGTGGTGTCCCTTTCTCAGCCAGGCCTTATGAGAGCTCGCAGCCATTGTCCGAAAATTACAATTGCACTTTTCTGATCTTTTGTGCACTCCTGTTCACAGCGGTTATTGACTAAGCAGTTGGACATGGAAAGGATATGACCCCCACCCTTTAACCCTCCCTCCCTCCTCCCTTTTTTTTTCGTCTTTGGGGGGCCTCTGTGAACAAGAGAGGAAGCAGGCCTGAGGTTTACATGTGGCATTAGACTTAAAAAGGGGTTTGTTGGAGGCTTATGCGGAAAAAAGGGAGACGGAGAGGGGTGGAAGCTTCGGCTGCAACAAAGCCAGCGGAAGACAAAATGAGCAAGAGAGGAGAAACTTAGACGAAGATGAGGAGTAGAAAAAGAAGGAGAAGAAAGCACAGACTTTTCTCTCAATGTGAAGATTGCCCCCCCTACCCCCCCTCCTCGATTCTCCTCTCAAACAGATGCCAAGGCAGATGGCGGTGAATTAGCAGAAAATGGGCAAAGAAGAAATGAGACAGTATATTAGAGGTCCGGGGAGGACGGACATGACGAAATAAAGATTAAAGTGCCACTGCAGAGGGGAGGAAATCTCACCCAGGGGTTGTGGGAGGTCTGAGGTGTCAGCTCAGACACATAATGTATAACGGCAGCAGTGATGAGCGATATGCTCTGGGCCTCATGGTGCAAAAGACTCATCATACAGTAGCAGCAGGACACTGTGTTTCACAGTGTGAGACCTACAGGGTGAAAAACATCTTATTAATGTAATGATGAGGTGAAATTAAATTGGGTGAACAATGGGGACGCAGGCTCAGCCAATAGGTGAACATAAAAATGTAACTTGTAAGTGATAAAACGACTTAGATATGTGGCACAACCTGTATTTAAATATATAGGACAGATTGTAGGGATGATTAAAAAAAAAAAAAAAAAAAATGCAGCACAATAAAAGGTAAAATGTTCTAATCGCATTCATCAAATCTGAGTTTTCAAGCTGTAAAAAAAAGGTGTTAGTTTAACCTCTTTTTGGCCTTGCACTACATTCTATAAATCTATAAATAGAACGCAAGTCCCCGGCTATTTCTGCGGAGTATCCATTAGTTTGAGAGATTGACAGAAATAAAACTAGTGAAAGAGCCGTCTAGGTTAAGACTACACAACATTACAACCAGTAATTCGGGCTGCCTATTAGATTTATCTGTTGCAGGCTGAGGGAAAGCATGCACTTTGTCTTCAGACATGAAAACAGCATCTCGAGTGTTACAATTCCAGAGGGGATGAAGTGGAATTGCTGTTTTTACATTTCTTTATCATTTTTTCGCCCATAAGGAATATGGATAACAAATGAAATATTCAGCTCCAATGTCTGATTTATTTCTTTTATTATCTGCAAATATCACCCGGGCAATTTAAAGGATAGCTCGCTCCATTCTGGGCCTTTTCTGCTGGGGGCCTGACAACCTATCAACTTTATACTGCATAAACAGGTCAGGACTGTGTGAGTGTCTTATATGTTGTACTTTAAGGTTTTGAGCTCACAGAATTTCTAAATAGAAACTGGGAAAAAAAAAAAAAGGAAAAGGATCCTTCAGGGTATGCTGCAGAACTCCTTAGCCAAGAAATGATACATTTGCGCTGTGTCCATTTTTGAAATGGGGGAACAAAATGTTATTAATTTCAAACCAACTGGAGACCTCCGTATCACAGTTTAACAGACTGTAAGTAATTTGACTCTCCTGGAGAAGATGATTGACTGACAGGTGCTCCACCTCAGCTTTTGTGTGTGTGTGGGTGTGAGTGTTTTGGAGCATCCCTGTGCTCCAGTTTGTCTTGAAGCAGTCAAACGGTATAATAAACCTTGGTCGCATGTCCTCTGAAGGGGCACTGGCTTCCCAGAAATTATTAGTCCTCCATATCTGACCATAGATGCACAATTAAGAGCCTCCACTCAGGCACTGAAGCGAAGGATGGCATTCAAAGACCTGCAGGAAAACCAAGGCACAATGAACTGAGCGGAATACATGATGTCACATAATATTCAACACAGTTGGTATTGGATTGTGCAAAAAAGTTTTTGAAGTTGAATATAGTGTGAACATGTGGAACATCTTTATAGTGATGTATAATACATAATTGAGTCTATTTTTCTTTTGGGAGTTTGTAAGGAGACCAGGATCATGAGTAATATCATTGTCCATCATAGCATAATGGAGTTTGTCTTATTTAATGTGCAAACACAGTTTGTGGTAAAATGGAACTTCAGTAATTGATCAGTATTTTTTTTTTTAAATGTTTAAAAACTGCAATACAATCATGTTAGAGTTGTAAATTTCTCATTTACTGAGGTACGTGGTACAGTAACAACTTAGTATGTAATAGTATGGTGGCATATCTAATAGGGAGGTAATATTATGGTTGTACAGTGGGGTTTTTTTTTTCAAATGCAATATTCATAGTGTGATAATTACAATGCCTGGTTAAAGTCATGTCCAGTTGATGTCAGATCCTTGGTGATGATAATTACTACCATCAATATGACACCTTCACATGACAGTGTTTAGGAATCAAAATCAATAATTAACATTAGTAATTTGAAATTCATCCTCCCTTATTTGGCACACACATTTTATGTTGCTATTACTATACAAATTAGACGGTATGACCATTATCTAACTTTTCTCTAATAGCATTATCGCCACTACATTAACATAATGTTACTGCAATATAAAGTGTTATCATTTCAATATACAGTGTGTACTGTAATGTTAATATGCCGACACCCAGGTTTTTTTCCTAAGTCCTAATACATTTTGTGATAAGTTTGATTATTGTTGATAACCAATTGCCTCATGCGAAGTAAATGATACCTATACATACGTATGATACAATTAAAATCCATTTCCTGACACTTTATTCGTCAACTTTTCCCACATCTTAGAGGCAAAAAGTATCATAAACTTGGCCGAGTAGAAAATGTTTTGCACTACGACCTTGAGAGAAAAACTGTGCTGCAGGTTGCTGTGCCTTTAAGCTCCTTCCAGGTAGTCTGACTGTCTTTCTGTCTGTCTGTCTGTCCCTCCTCTCTGCATTTCCAAACACGCTGCATGGCTAAAGATAGTTATTCCACCTTGAACCGATCTACATCACCTCCCCAGAGAGCGTGAATATGAATCCCTCTTGTGAAACCTTACACAGTACAGCATTTCTCACTTCCGAAAAATGGGAATGAAGTGGCAGGGGGGGAGAATATTCAGCAAGGCTCACTTTAAATCAAGATAAAAGACTGAAATGGAAAATAATAGGAGGAACAAACCCCTGGACAGACCAGGGCCACTAATGGAAACACATGGCTGAAGGATGAGGGGTTGTCAGCAGCCAACATTGTGACTTTCCTTTTTGATAATCTGGCCTGCCATTAAATTAGAATCACAAATACCTCCTGACAAAGATGCATGTTCCGTCTCTACTGTTATAATAAAAAAAAAAAGAATAAAAATTTGACTCCAGTGATGACTCTGAACGCTACAAACTTCAATTTAAATTTACAGTGCCACGAAAAGAGAAGTGATATGCACTCAAAATTTTTAATAACCTATTAAGTTATGACTTCAATTTCATTTTATGCATATTTTCCTTGGGGAGGACAGCCATCACCAGAGAAAGATAGAAATTTAAAAAAGATAAATAGTGTCATTAATCTACAACATTTCTCTTTCATTATCCCTGAAAATGAGGAGTTATTTTTGCTCAGATCCTCACGTAATTAGCTCCTTACACTTGATTCACTAGCCAGAAAATGACCATGTTCAGAAAATTAAAAATTTGTCATTAAGTGGGATTTAACATAATATCATTTATCTTTATATATTCCACCGCTGACAAGCGGCAGCGTTGGGTGTTGATCAGGTTTTTGTGTCAGCGCCAGTGAGCGAGGACTTAACATTACAGAGTGGAGCAGGACTGTGAATGTGTGTTGGGTGATCAGGTGAACGCTGCCGCACTCACTCGGAATATTTATCCTACTAATGGCGCCGTTATTTGAAATATGGAGTTGCCATTTATGATGAAATGAGAATGGGACTGAGACAACATATTATACTGTTACACTCTATTATGAAGATAGATGCAAAAAGCCAGTCATGTGTGCGTTTTGGTCTAAAAAAAAAAAGAAAAGAAAAGAGAGAGAGCATTTCATTTATTTATACACTCACAGTGTGTCATGAAGAAAAAATATGAGGAGAAATATTAAGAATTATAATACAATTTGATATTTTACCAAATATGAAGCTTTTCTTTAAAGACCAATAAGGCTTGGTTGTTGAACCCAGTGCTTGAAGTGGGTCAGTACTGTCCGGTACTTCTTAATTTTACTATTCTGAGTGCAGACACTTCTCACGAAATGCTGGTGCTCTGGTTATGCCTCGAATTCATTATTATGACCCGGAATGATCATTTCTCAGGGTGCACTATTCTGGTGAAACTCTAATGTTTGTTTCTAGTGTCCAGAGTTTTTAGTTATTATTATTATTAATAAACAAGAACAATATCTATCAGTTTTTAAACTCTTTACTCATGTTTCATTATATTCACTAACTTCTTGCCTGGACGACAGCATAATAACAGGACACCACATAAAAAAGTAATTGTTGGAAATGTTAAGGATAATCGAAATATACATGTTGGCAAAATGTCTTTAGTGAGGTTCACAACATTATTTTAATATTAAGTTGATATTAAAATAACGATCATCTTCTGGTTTCTTTTATTTACTGAGGGTTTTCAGTGTTGAATGAAAGGTGTTTCCTCATTAAAATAAAATAAAAGATCACTGTGCGCTACATCACACATTAAATGTTTCTCCATTTAGTTGTCAGTCCACTCTGCAACCACTGATACAACTCATAATAACTCCTTCAGTTTCAAGAGTATATGCAGTGTGTCCTTATGACTTGTGGGGCCTTGTTTAGATAATCTTAGTTCCTAAATACTAAGCAAGAGAGAATTAAAAAAAAAACATTATTTGTTAAACATGGGTCATAATTTCGCTTTGGTTCCGACAAACATGATGTTGCTATCTGCTAAAAAAGCCGTTTTCAGATATAAACCCTGCACATTGGATGGAAAATGTGTTTTTTCCTACAACATGATGACTATAACAGGACATTGTCAACAGAGTCAGACAACAGCAGGAGAAATGTGAGGGTTGGCATCATTAGCTTGAACATGGAGAAGGCAGGACAACCATCCACTAACTAATTATTCTATATCTTTTAGCTTTAAAGGTGCCATATGTAAGAATGTGGCCAAAAACGGTTACTACATTCAAATTCAAAATACGGAGGTCTTCTAGGTTTCGTTTTCTGACGTAACTGGCAACATTTTTTTTTATGCAAATATTTTGGCTGTACTGTTGTTGTTGGTGAGTTCAGTTTGTTATATGAACATTAGGTAACGCTTTCTTTTACAGTCCCCTAATTACCTGGTATTTAGCTGGTAAATTCATGGTAACACTAAAGTGTTGCTAGGTAATTACCAAGGGTAATAAGATCAGTAAATACAGTGAAACCGTTGCCAAAATACTGGGTAATGCACGGTAATGTACTCGGTAAGTAAAGTAAAACTGTACTGTAAAAGAAAGCCAAGCTTGTTTCCATGTAATTACACACATTTTTAGGGTTAGGTTTGTTAGATTACCCCTTGGGTAAATAGCTAGTAATTAGGGGACTGTAGGTACCTGCTTATTACCAGTTTATAACCCAATAATACACTTACATTTACCATAGTTTTGCCATAGTTTAGCTGTACATACCTTCTTATTAACAGCAGTAATAACACGCTATAATTAACTATATAGTTACCAGGTAAATGCCCAGTATTTTGGCAACAGTTTCACTGTATTTACTTTCTTATTACCATTGGTAATTACCTAGTAACACTTTGGTGTTACCATGAATTTACCAGCTAAATACCTGGTAATTAGGGGACTGTAAAAGAAAGCGTTACCGAACATTATTCCTGAGTCTCTGTGACATATTAGGAGGATTTTATGGCCAGTTGCTTTAGATTTATTACATAATGCACCTTTAATTAACAGAAAAACATAGGCGATGGAGTATTGCAGACATATTGGTGGAAATTCTTCCTAACTTCCTTAATTCAGAATTACTTGTCACTTACGTTGCATTTCATACACTTTAAACCATTGTATCGGGAGTGATTATGTTTGCCAATGCAAACATTATCACTTCTACATCCAGAGTAAAATACAAATCCATTTGCAACAAACTGGTTGTTAAGACTAAGCAAATGTCTCGAAATGCTAACAGAACACAATCACGTTGATATAAGGGATAAAAGAGGCTTTAACATAATGCTACATCAACGTTTGTCGGCTATAGAGGGTTAGGATGTTGACAGTGTGTCTCCTAGCAACCGAGACCCTCAAATGTCAGCTAACTGTTACCATGGGAAGCAGACACCACTGACATCTCTTAAAGCAACAAAAGGTCTTCAGATGTCTGTTAGCTGTTGTCATCTATAGGAAGCAGACAAACAGTTTAATATAAATAAAATAATCAAATATGCATCAGTCTTCTTTAGGAGAAAGCACAGCAGCTTCACCATCATACACTGCTAGGACATCACTAGAACATGACAAATGCTAATCCAATAACATCACATCTAAAAAATGTTGTAATCAACACAGAGACCGATTTGAACTGGAGGCTGAGTTGTGTGCCGTCATTTAGGAAGTTCAAACACAACAACATGTTGGTCATCATCTCGCTGCACAGCAGGCGATCCATTAACATCTAATTGATCATCAGAAGGAATGGAAGGAAGAAATGGAGTTGATAATGGTTGAGGGAAACCATTTTGTCTCACTCCCATTACTGAGTAACAACATTCTTGTTTAGTTATTATTCTCCTGTGACTATGAAAACACTAAGTGAGGAGCCACATGCTGCAATTTTTAGATTTGTCAAAAGAAAACTTTCTACAAAAGCCTGGTGCAAATATTCCATTTATTCCGCTGTAGCACTGCAAAAAATAAGAATTCTAAAACTCACTATTCCCGTTTATACTCTACACTCATGCACCACTGTTGAATTGTTTTGCTCTGTGCATGATGTCACGGTACTGAACCAAATTAGAGATACATGTAGTACAAAGGAGCCTTCACGTCAAGTGGTTAATGCAGGCTCCCGTCACCCATGCCTGCTCCCCTAAAGCAAAAGCACATTACTGCTATAGCTTTAAAACTAATAAACTCATTTCATAATAATATGTGCAGCTGGGCTGGTAATAAATCATTATGGGACTCCTTGTTCCCCTGATACAGTATCGAGGCATTGACCCCGATCAAGTGCTTGCAACAAATATTTGGAATTACAGCGTGGAGCTGATTAATTTCACCAGATTCTATGATTCATTGACGAGATCAATTAAAAATCACGCTTCTTATTTAGGGGGGGGGGGGGTGGAGGTGGGCGACGTGTGGAAAAAGCACATTTATCACAGGTAGGAAGAAACAATCTGTTCACTGAGAGCACATCACTGCAGATGTTTAAGTCATCATTGGAAAATTAGCATACAATAGCTCATGTTGCATCAACACATGATTCTGACAGAAGGTCCAAAATGTGATGTTACATTGATTTGACTGTGGCAAAGTCTGTACTTAAGCAGTTTTGTAACATTTTATTCATCGATAACTCAATCTTAATTTCAAGGGGGTCCAATACAAATCATACAATTCAACACACAGTCGAAACATGACACATTTATGTACACAAACCTACACGAAGGCTCTCATTCCCAACCCGACAACCCAAATCCGAAACACTCACACCGATTAGTTAGAAGTTTACCATAGAAGCTAAAATGATGATATTATTAGAGGGGGAAAAAGAAGATGACAAGCAGCACAATACCAAATGAAAGGGGCAAGAAGACACTACAGTTAAAACAACAGAGAGAGAAAAACACTTTTAAGTGTATTTCTCAGTCAAAAGGACATGCTATATTTAAACATGCGTCTATTTCGTAGTTTTTGCAATAAAAAAAGAACGGTTGCTGAGTGTGTCTTAGAGTGTATGATGATTTCATTAAGACGGATAATTAAAATAGATACAGTTAAAAATTTAAGCTAATTGTAATGTCTTGTTGCATTAAGGGCTATAGCAGTTCAGAGTTTAGTACATGGAACAGTGATGAGCTCAATAAGGGCGCCTTAATACGCCAGACTTAAAGATTGGTGTTTTTTTAAATATATAAAACTAAAGATAATAATATGTAAAATAAAATACTTGAATTTGGGATGTAGCAGGCAGATTTGGTGGAACAGTTGGAGCATTTGTTGTGGTATTGTCCTCCTGTGCTGGTGCCAGGGCCTGCTGCCACAGCAACATGCGAGCACTAACTTTTAGATGTTCATTTGAGTGTTTCAGCAAATGTGGAACAATTGTCTCACCATTATACAGAAACAAATCCGTTTTTTTGGTGTTAGGTTAGCAGTTATTCATCAGATTTGCTTTTTACTATTAGTTAGGACAGTATAGACGTAGAAAGAAAAGGAATTTGTCTGTTCCATAATCTGTCTGTTCCATGGCAAGTTCTAAAACTATATCTCCTCCTTCGTAAAATCCAAAGCTCACACACATGGATGTTAAAGATGATATCTTAAGTATTGGAGCGGGGTCAGTCTGAATGGCACACATTGGGGAAGTGTGAACATGGCAGTCAATCACTTGTAATAGCAGAAGGAACAAAAGAGCATCCCGAGGACGTGACAAACTCCAACACACACATTTTTCACCGGCCCCTCCCTCTAAACAAAAAAAACCGAGCAGCCTCACATGCGACTCGCATCCATTCAGCTCCCAGGGGTTCAAACCAATCTCTCTTGTCTCCAGCCAGTCTCTCTGCTTCAACCTGCAACAGCCATCAAACCCATTAATCCATCCGCTGAAGATGACTATGACTGATTTAGCCGCCAAACAATCAATTTGTATCTCTGTCTTCTCGCTCTCTCTTCTCGGTGCGGATGTGCGAGATATCATGAAAAAGCATCAGAGACAATAGTTCCACACACAGAGAAATAATAGAGCAATAAGGCAATCAGCATTTGACCTTGGAGGACAGCTAATTCTTCTGCCCATCTGTCTTAATTATTTCCCCTGAAATGGGAACAAAATGCAAACTGAACATTTCATTTGTTCTCCCATGACAATTTAATTTTTTATCTGCTGCCTTTTTTGTTGTTGTCATGATCCAGCATTTATTTGCAACATATAGTGGACAACAAGCACAAGTGCAAACATGGTAGTTTGGTGCGGTCGCCTTTCAGGGCCAGTTTCTCACCGATGGGAATAAAAAAAAGTACAAATTTACTCAACTTGTTAATGTAGATAAAGATAAGATGTATTGATATCTTAATACAAGTATACATTTTCCTGCACCCTTCTATTAAAGCCCCTTTGATTGTGACTGGTGTTGGGCATTTAAGCCACTGCAAAAATTGATGCAAAATCAATGTATCTAAAATGCAGATTTATTTCAGTACCCACTCAGTATCTAAACTTCAGACATTCTATAATAACAAATTTGTTCTTCAGGACATTGAAGATCTTTAAACACCAGCACTGCTGCATTTAGAAATCAAATAACTTCAAAGATATTACAGGTTTATAAGAACATTTGTGCCACAAAAATCAGGAGGAGGGGAAGTTAATGAATATACTTTTTATTCTAGCTACAGCATGAAAAATTTAATTTATCCCACTTTTTCTATGATTGAATAATATGCAAAATTTAAAAAATACATACATTTTTTTTTTTTTTTGAGAGCTTTTCCAGTGATTTTTGTGTCAGGTTTTTTTTAACTTTATTGGTGCAGTAATCACAGTGTGGCTCATGATCTGAATCACCATCCTTCAGCACTGAATCACTCGGGACTAAAAAGCGGCCGCTGTCAGCTCAACACCGAGTGCTTCAGAGAAGCAGCAGCAGATGAAAGAACTTGTAGCTCGTCAGCGTCAGTTTGCTCTCAGTCAGTTGGAAGTTTTTCTGAGACTCTGACAGACGACTCCACGTGTGAGCAGTAGGTCTGTGTGTTTGACAGCTTCAGGTGATGACTGGTTTACCTCACACATATGCCTCGACACGCACAACTCTTTCCCTCAGTTTGGAGACTGATATAATTATATATACTCTTCCCCATCGTGTTGACATTTGTTGTTTTATCTTTTTTTCCTTTTTTTTGTCCTGTCCCTTGGGCACGTGTGATTTAGTTGCAATGTCCTCTAACCTATACACATTTTTCTTTTATTGTAAGAACGTTTTGTGCGTTTGAAAAACAGACGGTGGACAAATTGTCCATAGAAAAGTACTGGTTTGATTGGATTGGATAAACAATATTTTGGTATTGAAGATGATGTCTCAATTGTATCATTGACCTCCAATAAGACCAGTTTTACTACACTTATACTATGCTATTATAGTTTATAATAGTACATATGTTTGTTGCCAGGAATGTATGTATTTAACTCTTTGTAAAATCAGTGATTTGTTAGATTTTTCCTCAGTAAAACATTTAATCACCTTCAGTCTAGCAAGCCCCAACTGTATTATATAATTCAGACTCTCATCAAATTGCCCACATTTGTGCTCCTAACTGAATGAAATTAAACAAGTTTGTAATACATTTGGTCACCGATAAAGTATTTGTTTGACATCTTTAAAGCTGCATCACTGCAAATTTAAAGAAAAAGAACAAGCTCCAAGCATTCCCTTTCTAGGAACTGTAATGATGGCTTCAGTGAGGAAACAGTACACAGGTTTTGCATAATATTCAGAGCAGTTCAGAGCCAAAGAGGGAAAATGCATTTGGCACTTTGGATCCAGACCATAACTGTGAGTGTGATATAACCCTGTCTGATGCTGGGCTTCCAGCAGCCGCAGAGATAAAGCAGCTCATAGCGAGCCATGCGAGAATGCAAAGCAGGCCATCTGATAGCAGAGAGCAGAAGGTAGGAAGGAGGCATGTGTCTGGGAGAGGCAGCCGAGGAGCATTTGTCAGGAGACAGTGACAAAAGGGGGTTGAAGGGGCCTTGCTCGACGCTATTCAGAGACAATTTGTAAGCCCGGCTGTTGAAGCCAGGCCAAAGACTTGTGAACAGCTGGAGCTCCGCCGTGATTGATAAATGTGGGCCTCCAAGAACTTCATTTTGATATGAATGAAGACAAAGGCGCAACAACATTCTGTGAGTGTTTAATATTACCGTCATTAAGTAGCGACAGTGGACAAACGCCCTGTCCTCAGCTGGGGATACACAATGCCAAAAGGGAGGTCAGTACCCTTTGGAAATTAACATTTTTACGACTAAAATTCTGCCCCTTTTTTAAAGCAGATTTGTGATTAATTCAGTGTTTAAAAGAACATTTAATTTGGATTTAAAGGTTTGGATTACACAAAGGAATAATTAGCAAAATAAAAGTATCTTCTGATGTTAGAACAACAGCTTTAATAATGGCTTTCTTTCATAACAATGCGAATGCTTAACATGGTTCCATTTTTATCTTTTCATACTGTTGCCACACAACAGGCGCATGGACGCAGAAAGGCCTCTCCTTCATCACACATCCATGTATGAACACTAACCTAATTACACTGCAGGCAGTTTGTCATGCTAATCACGCAATAACCAAATTTCAACACATATTGACACTTCGCGAGCCATGACAGGAGTTTCTCTGTCACAGGCTTGTGCAGATGTTCTGACCCATGCTCACATGGGTCATTGACAGCGAGGCTGACCAGCGATGATGTGTTCACTTATCAGGTTCACTGACTTTTAAACCGGCTCGAAACATCTTTATCGGCAGCTGATGTAGACGTAGTAACCGCGCTGCTGTGAAGACTTTGAAGGTTTTTTTTTTTTTTTATATAAAAATATACAAAGCAAAGCAATTTTCTCATATTGATTATGCTCTTTTTTTATTATTATTATTATTAAATAAACAGTTTTATCAACATGACACAGGATTTTCCATCTCTTTTACAGAATTGAGAGTAAACTATGTACAGTCATCCCTGACCTATTTAATGGCTGGATAGTGCCAAAGACCTACACAGGAAAATTGAAAAGTTTTCCATCATTAAGTGATATATATGGCTGTGACCGGAGTCCATAAAAATTGGGAATTGTTCTATTCTAATTTAAGATTCCATTTCAGACTCTCCTCACAGTGACAAAGGAGGACATCCATCCAGTAATACAGTTGAGAATTTGCTGCCAGGATTCACGATGAATGAGTGAATATTGATGAAGTTGAAAAACTCCGCCGGGTCCTTTTTTTTTCTTCCACGACATCACTCCAGTGGAGGATGGGATGGTGGGGGGGTGGGTTACACTGGGTTTCCATGGTGAGAGGCACCTTTCTCAATATTCAGAATCCCAGTGTTCTGTGCCGAGTCTCAAAAGGAGATCAATCTCACTTTGAAGCACTGGGGGCTTCATTTGTTTGTGAAGGATGTGAGGTGCTGCCTAAATGACTATGCCAATTCTTCAAAACCCACTTGCCGCTGACACTCGGTGCCTCCGCATTCATTGTTTCCGGGGCTCAAGTTCACAGACACATGATTGAATCCGGCCCATTTTGGAAAGGCTCACTCAAGAGAAAGATTTAGATGCCTGGAAGTCATATTTGTTACTTAACTGAACCCCCGGGGCTCTCGGAGATCAGTAAAAGTGAACCATAAAAAGACACTGAAGAGGGAGTTAAATGAAGGTTTGTTGAGGTGGAAAGAAAATATCAGCAATAAACGCACACGGCGTTAAAAATCTGCAGACGACAGCATCATTGTGAGTTTAGGGAATCTGTTTAAAGAGTTGGACAAGACGGAAGATGCAGCCAGAGGACAATAAAGCTAAAGTATATGAAGTTGAACAGGAGGAAGTGTGTCCTCGTTTTTCACACTGACTTTATCAAATTTACTTGGCCTAAGATTTAAACACAAAATCCTTCATTTCATGCAAAAGATGCTTGGTTTTCACTGAACAAGCTATAAACTCAAACTCAATGCATTATGTATTAGTCTCATTTTTATTTTATTGAATATGTTCTGTTGTGTAAATCACATGTAAAGCACTAAATGTTATATAAATAAAGATCTGATTGATTCATTTCATTTGATTTCATTCAACCCACAGAAAACATTTCAATATTTGTATATGATTTGCTATATTCTCTTGTTTATTCCACCTGTTTTTAAGACAAATGCATTTCATGTATTCGTTTTTCTTTGTGTTTCTAATGGTAGAAAGTATGCAAATCGCCATAACAACATTTAACAGGTAAAAACTTTTGGATACTGAATTTTGGTTTGAAAACATGCTGAGAATAATCTGGTATGTCTTGACTCTTTAAAATCACATTGAGCTGCTTCATCCATGTTAACAATAACCAACAGACACAGGAAAGAATAGTATAATAATCAGTATACTGATAGGATTCTACTGTATATTGAAGCAACTCTGTTCTTTTTGTGTCTTTTTCATTATTTAAAACGCAGAATCCCCTGCCTTGAATGTGAATACAGAAAACCTATGACCTTGATGTGACACTCATAACCGGGAATAAAAACATCTTTTGCATGAATCCGTAAATAATGCATTATTTCTCTGTTTTTGGAAGACATCAACAACAATGTGAGTCTTCCAGTGGAGACCAGACATAAAGTAAGTCCTCCCTCAGTCACTGGTGCTTAAGTAGCAGAGCGTCAAAGCCATTCTTCCCCCAGTTTTAGCAGTGCAATGGCCCATGCGGTTGCCTCACAGTGTATTTAGAAGAGGACCCTCCATGCCTGCTCTGTTGTGCCTGGTTTACCAACACTATTGATTGCAGGTGATGTTCTGGACAGAGTCCATCTGACCTCTGGAGGGGCTTAAATACATCATTGTCCAGAGAGAGACCTCCTGAGACTCTGGTAATACTGTGTGTGCAGCCCCGAGCCTCACTCCCAGACACACTGATGAAGTGGCAACAAAAAAAAAAAAGTCTACAGGACACATGGATAAGCACTTCTTACCCATTTTCAGCACACTGCAAAATCTAAAAATACAGCCCGAGAACTGTTGTACAGTTGTATGTTTTTCCTTCTGTCAACCTTTGGACATTAACAATGTGAAATGCAATGCCATGGCCGAGCTGGTTTATGCATGCTGCGATTCAGATTCTCTCATGTCATAATCACAGAGCTGATCTGCTCTTCTCTTCTTGTTGCCTTGCTGCAATTTCTAATTGGCGTTATTAATCAGCAATCATGTTAACACTCTCTCTAATCTGTGTGTCAAGCTTTTGTTCCATACACACCTCAGAGCCATTGATGGAAATCCAATGAGACATAGGTTTACCTGCCATGAAAGTACCTCAGCAGCAGTCATCAACACATTGTGGGGAGTGAGGGGGGAAGTACACTTTAAATTAATTAACATCAGACCTCTTGTAGCACTTCATTTCTGTAAACAAACATCCTAATATGCAGTAATTAATTAAATATGCCAAGCTTCCTTTCTGTTCCTCATGTTGATCTTTCTTCCTGTAGTTTTTTTTTTTTTTTTTTGGTTTATCTGTGGTCAGGACAGGGAAGTGCAGGACATCCTATCCTTTTAATAATAATAATATATTTTACAAACTATATCAATAATCTGATATAGTTTGTTACAACAGCAGTGTAGAAAAATCACAAAAAACACTAACGCAAATCAAACAACACAAAACAACAAAAAAACAAATCACAAACGCAAAACAAAAAACACAAACGCAAATCAAACAACACAAACAACACAAAACAACAAAAAACACAAATCACACAAACGCAAATCACAAAACGGCGGTGCAAGATGGCGGCCTGTGTAAAGCAAAGATTGGGCATAAAAGGCTTATTTTAAAGCAATTACATATTGATATATAAGACAATTTCTGCCAGTCAACCTTCCTAAACATTTAAAGGCATGTTTTTTAAATTTAAATTTCAGGTTAGTAAAATTGCATCAGTATAAGGAAAACTATATTTCTGTTCATAATAACGGTCTCTTCCGTACACAAACCCTGTTGTATCAGTCAGCTGTAAAACATGTTTTTGGTCTTTGGGCATCTCGGTGACCATTTTGTTTTTCGCCTTTTTTTTTTTGAGTCGCACTCTTTCCCAAAACACAGACTTTCTGTTTTCCTGATTTCCATTTCATATCTGCAACGCTCACGCACAAAGCTCCGCATGAGAGCCGCTCATGGCTGATGATTTTGAATCGATTTGCGATTCTCACAAACGAAGGGCACAAAAGGCTGAGCAATCAGTCCAAGGCTGGCTGCTTTTGGCCCAGAGAGAGGAGAGATACTCTGTGAGTGGAGGGTAAGCATGGCTGATCTGAATCATGAAGAATAATGTTTAGCCTGGCAGATGATTAGGGGATGTTAATTTTTTTGTAGGAGAGGGGGGGGCCAGGGGGTGGGTGGGGGCAAAGGGGGCTGGCACATTGGTGATGTCACTTTGGCTATTGGAACAATCTGGCACGGCCGATCCTGGCGAAACGCTGCTCAATTTGCCAGCGCTCCTGCTCCATTTGCCTGTTAATGAGCACTGTTGTTGGAGGTACCCATGTGTACCATGTCATGAGGCGAGCAGGCAGCACCTTCACCTGACGCTCTGACCACAGAGGAAAATGGCAGCCGCTCTGACAGATGTTTTCACAGTCCTGGGGAGGGAGCCATGGGGGACCTGAACAGTCAGAGGGCCTGGATGTATCTGCGACAACAACTGCTACAACATGTGTCTGCATCAGAGTTACATCCTGTGTTCACTGGAAACAAGGAAACAAGGAGTCAGCTCTTTTCTTTTAAAATCACAAATGACAAGGGCGTGTCCTTTAGTCTGATTAAGTGAGGACAATAAAAAATGTTTATATAGTGTCTTCAACATCTCAAGGACCTTTATGGCAGACACATTTGTTGACCTCCGCCAGGAGGTATATGTTTTCGCTGGAGTTTGTTTGTCTGTCTGTCTGACTGTTAGCAACATAACTTGAAAAGTCCCAGACGGATTTGGATGAACTTTTATGAAAATGTCCGCAATGGGACCAGGAACAAGTGCTTAAATTTTGTGCGTGGTCCGTAGACGCTATCACTATTTTTATCGCTATTTTGTGGGGGGCTGAGCTGCCTTGGCGGAGGTCTGCGCTCTCCGAGTACTTTTCTCGTTTTTTAAATGTTGCTTCCTTTCTCATTTTCACCAACTATGTAAACACACCTGAGCAAAAAGTACTCAAAAGGTTTCAAATCAGATTGAATTTGTGACATTTGGAAATACGTCACAGTTCAAAGTTCGCTTGGCTCGTTTTTATGAACAAAAAGAAAAGAAAATGATCGCAAATTTATATCGCTACTAAAAATGCGATATAAAGTGAATCATAACTTTGACTCAACAAGACATAATAGGAAGAAAAAAAACAAATTTTTTAAAGCCTGACTATGTGACCTATAAACACACACCACCAGGATGTCCATATAAGGAGTTGTGTATTATTCCCACAGAAAATTACCATCGGTGCACCTGCATCCGTGCCACGTGAGCACTAAGGGTTAATTAAGGGTTAGTTGTCAGCCTCTATTGTTGAATTAATCCAGATTCATAAATAACCTGTGATGCTAACAGTTATTAGCTGCAATATTTCAGATTTAAAGACTGGGAAAACAAAGATGTGATGGCCTGCGAAAACACCGGGGCCTTGATTTTACATGGTATAAGAGAACAAGGCTGTTTGGACACTTTTGCACACACAGGATTCATATAAATGTGGTGATGTTATTTTAGTATGTCTCGTGTAAGCAGTGAATCCCAGCATTTTGTGCTGTAAACTCTTCAAGGTCTAAATCTAAAGGTTATATATGTGTGTCTGTGTTTACTTTAATTCGCGTCACACACATTAAAGTAGGTTCGCTTACTCTCGACACATCACAGGGTCGGGACCCTTAGGTTTGAACCACAATGTAGTCACATTGGTTTCCATTCATTTCTTGCTTGAGTTCAGAAATGTGTCACTGTGAACTCGAGTCAAGTCGAGTCAAACATGCTTTACTGCACCGACTGGTTCAAAGAAATTTCAAATTTGGAAATGAGTGAATATGGAAGGCTATCTGAAAAGTGAGGGTGAGGGTGGTTGGCATTTGGGAGTTAAAAAGCTGTGGTTAGGATTTGCAGCCCTATAAAGAACAAGACATTAAATCATGTGCTTTGCCGAAACAGAATTCTGAATTACTTGTACTTTTTGTGGAATATTTCCATTTAATGACACTTTATACTACACCCAGAAGAAAAATGTCCAATATTATTCCTCCTCCACATTTTTGAACCACAATAGTTAGTCGATAAATTATAGATTTTTATATGCAAACAGTGAGAACTACTAAAATGACACACTGGTGTTGCTCAATCGTCCTCATCATTATATAAACTCACTATATTGCTCGAATCCTAAACAGTTACAATGGCACTTAAGAGATAATAAATACAGTATATGAATATTCAGATCCGGCGAGTACGACTCTGTCCTTAATTTGTCGGCAGGGAACTAAAACTTGCAAAGGACTGTGGGAGAAGAGGAAGCCTCAGAGTTGAGATGAAGGTCAACTGTGGTTATGTTTCCGACGCCACTGAGCGAAATGTGCCAATAGCCCGGGCTATACATTGTAGCACTGTTACACAGTGCATCATTAAACCGATCCATAAAACAGACAAGCAAGCAGACCACATTTTAATGACAAAAGCACTGATCTGAGATAAGTATAAATATGATGTAATTCAGCGAGGTTTTACGCCTGGTTAAGCATGTGCATTTTTTTTGGCGGCCCGCTAACTGATACTACGTCAGTGCAATATTTCAGAGAGCATCAACATCGCGCGGGAATTAACGCTGATGTGCGAGCAAGTCCCAAGTCCAGCACTCCAAACTGTCTCCTGATTATATCGAGATAGATCGAGCGAGCGGTGCACAAAACTCCTCACAATCTACAAGCTGTCCTGACAAATTTAAACGCTCCTCAGAAGAAAAATTGGAAAATCATTCGCTAATGTTTGCGCTGCTGGAAAATAGGTAATAGATTCGACGCCTGAAGAGTGTGTTTGGAGGCAGTTGGTTTTTCCTCTGCCTGATTACTACATCTCGGCCTGATAATATACAGATGTAAATATGCAGCTTAGAAGGCCCCTCCTCCTCCTCTTCAGTCTCTCCCTCCCTCTTCTCTTCCATCTGGCAGACAATAGTTTAAAATTCTTAATCCATGAGCAACCATTGAACATTAGTGAATTGCAAATTACAGATGTTTTACTGTCTCTCCCGCTTCTTTTTCTCCCCCCCCTGTTTTGATCTGTGCATCCCACTGTCACTCAGTGTCGCGTACGCATCCCTCGCTCCTCTGCATTCATTAGACACCCTGTGCCATCATGGCGCCATATGACACTGTCATCATTTGGTAATTAAACCTTTGCTCGTTTAAATATGAAAAGCTGGCAAGGGTGTGATCATAAACAATGTTGTGCAAACCAGATTTTCCAGACTAAATGAGAATTCGAGTAACATCATGCCAAAGATGGATTTTTTTTTTTTTCCTCCCTCCCCTCTCTCCTCTCTATCTATCCTCACTTGCTGCAAAACAACAAAAATGGAAAACAAACAGTGGGAAAAAAGTTGCTCTGGTGCCAAACACATCAGACTGTCACACATGGAAATGCATGTAAACAGATACTTTATTGTGAACCATAAAATGAGGGCGCTTTAGACAAATGACTCCAGCTCTGTGTTTAATGTGACTGACATCATAAAAGGGAAGGATTTGATTGTCAAAACCGCACATTACAACCCCTCTCTCCTCTTTCCATTCCGAGGTCAACGGTAGCTAAGTCTACCTGGACACAAATAATCTGAATAAATATTATCAGAATAGTTTGGTCAATAAGGCTCCAATTTCAGATTAAGAGCGGTGGTTTATACTGATCAGTGATCATGACTTTCTGTTTTTTTGGGGGGGGATTTTGCATGTTTGCTCTATGTTAACATGACACATTTGTGATTTTGCAATGGCAGGGAATGGATTGAAATATAAGGCGAGCAAAATATGGTCTGGTATGAACAGTTTTCTTAGATTAGAGACAGGGAATGATCCGGATTGAAATCGATTTCGCACAGTGAGCGGATGAGCACACGAGAAACAACCTGTGTTTGCCGCCTTCTGCTATTTCCAGACAATCGGACAACACATGTCAATAGTATCTATTCTGACTGAAAATGTGAATACGTAAACACGACTAATGACAGGTGGCAACTTCCAACACTGACATGATGGAAGGCAGAGGGATTTTTAAATTCAGGCCATAACGGTGTTGCACTCGTCTGTCTCCTAAACACAGTTATGTGCTTGATCATGTCGGACCACATCACTATAAAACCTCCCGGGTGCCTGAGGACAGGCGTCAACATCTCCCAGATTCTCATCTACATTCACACACGGGCCTCTATCATTGAAGATTTAGCCAAATGGCTGTGGAGAGGAGGCATGCCCGGACCATTACAAGCCAAACTCGTGGCTTTTTATTACCACTAAACAATCTTCCTCAAAGCCGTCCTTTAGCGTCCCCTCCGAGCCGGTGAGAAAGTGTGTGGGAGGAGGCCATGCAGTCGCGTTATGGCTTTCCATAGATCAAGGTCACAATTTTCATGATCATTACACCACTGAAGGTGACAGGGAGCATTTACAGAAGTGATCAGGAGCTTATGTGGGAGCTGCTCATCCGTAGATTTCTGGAGAGAGAGAGAGAGGGATATATGTGTACACACACACACACAGCCTCACACACACACCACAGACACACAAACTAATCAGCAAATCGCACTGTGCAGCTGACATTCCTCCATCATATTACCATATCATCATTACAGTGAGGGTAACTGGCAAAAACAGAGGAGGATAGCAGAAGAGACAACAGGGCGAGGAGGAGGAGGAGGATGGGGGGGAATTAAAGAACTCTCTGTGCTTAAACCAAAAAAAAAAATCTAAATGTGAAGGAAATTCAAAGAGTTCAAAGGCTGCCACCAGGAGGTGACTGCTACATTATGCATTCAGACACCACGTATAGGCTAACACATGTCAGCGGCCCACCGGACAGCAGCTCTGTTTCCCATATTGCTGACATGTGATTGGAAGCTGTTGGCTGTCTGGTTGGGACAGAGGCAGCTGGCGGGACACCTCCGAGCTGCCTCAGGCCCATCACACACACACACACACACACACATAGAGAGAGAGAGAGAGGGAAGGACCCAGCCTCTCCCACAGAGATGAACCCAGGGCCTTATGGGAGGACTGGCTGGTGTTTGCTGCCTTTATCCACTGATGGAGAGGTTTGTGTGGTGGCTGTTGCAGGAAAAGATATTCATATATTATGCTTTTTTCTTTTTTTCTTTGTGTTTATTAATAATACATTTAACATATTTAGGGTAATGAATGACAGTGAGGATGTAAAAACGTTAAGATATATGATCAAATCCTAATATTTCTGACTTTATACATGTATTTCATATGCCCTCATATATATATATATATATATATATATATATATATATTTTTTTTTACAGTTCTGCAAATCCTCCCCAGTCTTTGTTATAAGTTCCAACCAGAGGGGCACACATTTAACTATTCATGTGGAAAGTTTGATGGGGAAGAGAAGGGATTTAGCCCTTGTTCCCAGTACAATAAATGCAACATGGAGAATACTTTTTTTTTTTTTTTTTTTTTTTGAAAATGACAAGATACAGTCCTATTTTTAATCGAGCACTGCGGGGCATATTTAACAATTACTTTCAAATCTGCATAATGAATGAGGAGCAAGAGTTTATTTTAAGACTTTGGTTGCTTTGTTCCCCCCACCAACTTAGTGTGAGACAGACAGAGAATATACTGTATATATGTGTGTGAAATAATGTGACATATTGATGGAAACATGGAGGCACATTTATATTATTAATAACAGTAATAATAAGACAGAATTTGTGCATGTGTGTAAACATGTCTCTCTTTCACGTTTTAAATGCAAATGAGATGTTAATTTTTCTTAATGATTTGCTGCTGCTGCTGCTGCTGAACCTGAGGCGCGAGAGGAAAAGCTCCAAAAACTCAACTGTCATGACTGCGTTTGTGCTCAGGGTATGAAAAAGTAATTTAACAAAAAGTGTTTTCTAATCAAAGTAATGTAAACTGAGCTCACGTGCGTTTGGGTCTTTGATACAATACAAGACCACAGTGTGTGTGTGTGTGTGTGTATTGGGGGGGGGGACTAATGACGGGACAGATCATCAGCTGAACAGTCAACCTGAAAACACTGCGCATAGAGGAAGAGTTTAATTGGAGTTAACACCAAAGTGGATGCAGTTGTTTTTTTTTGTCTCCAGTTAAAGTCCAAAGCCTTGCATCAGCTGACTGATCCTCCAGTGTGTGTTTTATCACCTGCTATACGAGCCTGACAGCTGTAAACTTTCGCATTGACTTTTACGCCCATTCTTAATTTTTGATGATTTCCCATCAAAGACAGTAAACGGTTAAATTGACTGCATTAAAGTGACATTGTGCCCCCTCCCCCCCCCCCCCCTTTTTCTTCTTCCTCCATCTCACCAAGAGAGAGCAGTGGTGTGGATTGGAATAAATACTGGTACTGGAGTGACGTCAACTACAACTAATACATATTAGAAATTATCTCGAATAATAATAATTATTATTATTTTATTTAGTTCCCCTTTCCACGTTGGATTTCAACTTACAAATTACAGGTTTTAGCCCCTGGATAGTGAAGTACAGTGACATTTTTAAATCAATGCTTGTCACCTGAATGTGGAGGCTGAATGGAGTCATGCTCCAATAAATAAAAATAAATAAATAAAATAAAAGGCATATATGTATTATTAATTATTTCTTAAATATGCAAGTTTATTTAGTATTATGCACGAATTAATGACATAAAAATAAAACTGATAATAATCCTGTGATACATTAAAACGAGGAAATTACAAATAATATTGTAAGCATATGACATCACTGTCAGGATATACAGAATTATTATTACTAAATATTATTTGAGTACATTATTCGTTTGTGTGTGTGTGTGTGTGTGTGTGTGTTATAATTCAAAAGGCCACATTCTGTAATTGCTTGTGAAGAGTGAAACTCTGCAGTGTTGATGTAAAGTTGGCTTAAGTGAACTGTACAGGAAACAGACGCACAGATAAATTGAATTAAACGATATTCGATGACATAAAAACAAGGAGTGTACGAGTGTATGTGTGTGTATGTGTGTGTGTGTGTGTGTGTGTGTGCGAGTATGATTGCTCTGCCATTGGATAAATACAAATAAAAAGCAACCACATAGATTACGTCCTAATTCAAGCCCTACTTTTACATCTCAGCGACGGGATCGATGCAAAACAGCTGTAATGATCCAATTAATTATGGGCAAAATTAAAAGCAAGTGCAAAATCAATCTTTCACGGTGTCGAGGATGGAATCAAATTGATGCTCCATCTGTTCACGCCAGCAGGATTTGTAGCCCGGAGTGGAGTCGCCTCGCTGCTGGAGCACACGCAGGACACTGTGGAAAACACAATATACAGTAGACACACAGTGTCAGGGGCGAAGTTTAGTTTGTGTGGAATTGCAGAAATGTGAGGAGGCTGCAGCTGAACTTTAAAAAAAAAACAAAAAAAAACAAAATTTCAAGGTGATGGCTGCAGTATAAACAGAATAAAGATGCATTTGTCATTTTTTGGCATGCAGAAACACTTAGTCTGAGTCATTATTCTTCGATTTTGCGCAATATGCAAATGCACCAAGCCTCGACTTCAGCCACAGATTCATCTAAATCTCCACAAACCTCTACACAAACCCCTCCCTTAGATCCAAAAGGATTAATATTCAACTTACAACCAGTGGTGTCATGCAGCTCCCCCCCTCCACCACCACCACCTCTGCATGCAGGAAAACTCAGATCAGATCGATTGGTGACGTTGCAATAACGCGAGAACATAGAGGAGGTGACACTTCATCCACCTTCTCCTCCACCAACCAACCAACCAGACGCCCCGGTCATCCTCTCCACAGTTGCCCGAAATTGTGAGCTCATTTTCGGCGTGTGGGTCCTCGGTGCTCCCTCTTCCCTTTCATCCTCATCCTCCTCCTTCTCCTGCTGCTGATGCTGATGCTGATGCTGATGCTGCTGCTGCTGCTGCTGCTGCTGCTGCCACCTCTCCTCTCTCCTCTGCACAGGCCATTAGGAAGCGGGGCAAAAGATAAATTGCTCTCTGTCAATACATTACACCTCTCCTAATGGGTGCACGCAGGCTCCAAAAACATTTTCCAAACTCTTGACATGCAGTGGCGTCGTCTTAAATAATGCAGCTGTGCGTCACAGTGGAAACAAGTCACCAAAGTGGATTTGAATTCGTGCATTTTCCACCCAAAAAAACTGGTTTCCTTGACACGTGTTTAATTATTAGAGATAACGGTGAACACACACACACACACACACATACACATGCTATTGTTTTTTTTCTCCCCTGAATGGCTTTTAGGAGTTCTCTGACCCCTGCGTTAGAGTCTGAATGGAGCGGCCCCCTTTTCCAAAGAGAGAGGTTATTCTAATATAAGGCCCATCACAGTGCAGTGCACACGCAGCACGTGCTGTTCAAACAAAGTCAATTCATTTGTATATGTGTTTAACATAAAGAAAAACATTTTCAGCATTTTTACACACACACGCCCACCCACACCCACACACACACACACACACAGTCCCCTGCTTAATTTTTGCAGCAGGGAGATCAAATTGTGGGGAGCAGGAGGGGAGAGCGTGAGGGAGGAGGAGGAGGAGGGGGTGATGATGGTGATGATGGTGGTGGGGGTCTTAGAGGGTGAGAAAAAAAAAAAGGATGTAGCTTTAAGGGAAATGTGCAGCCGGCTGTGAAATTACAGCCTATAGTGCTACATATTGTACCAGAAGCTCACTCCAAAAACAGTAACAAAAAGAGAAATCATCCCCTAACCTGACCAGGAGGCACACCGCGAGATGTGGCCTTCTGCCCCTAAGAGATGCCCCCCCCCCCCCAGCCCAAACCCACCTGCCCCACCTTACAAACCCTCTCACCAAAAAAAGGCCAAGAGCAGAAACAAGGAAGCTCAAATGAGATATGTATTTTATTTTGAAATTATTGTCACATTATTCAATTGCAATAACTTATTATTTTATTACTATTATATTGTTATTGTTATTATTATTATTAGGAGTAGTAGTAGTAATGTTGTTGTTGTTGTCTTATTAGCATTATTATTATTGTATTATTATCAGGTATGCAGACATTATTAAATAACTCATTTGTATGTATATACATACAGTAAAAAATATACACAATATATACTTTTAAAAGCAGCATTTTAGTAGAATCAGGATGTCTCCATTATCCATCATGCACAGTTTAGATAACTTTTGAGGCAGTGTCAGACAGACAGTTAAATGATTTATTCTGCGTTAATTATTTTTTCAATATTTTACTAATTTATTGTTGTTTTTATTATTATTATTATTATTATTATTATTTATTTCTTATCACACCTCATTTTGACCACAGACCGGTCAAAGAGCTGCACCCCAACTTCTACTTTTTTCCACTTTTTTTGGGGGGGGGGGGGGGGGGGACACGTGTGAGAAATCTGAGGAAACCATACAGCGCCATCTACAGAAGCTCGGCGGCACTGCTGCTGCATACAGATAGATCACTTTCACCTCCAACCTCCGGCCACCAGCAAACACCGCTGCTGCTCCCAGAGTTCTGGACCAGTGTGCAGTCAGTGCAGTCATCATCATCATCATCATCATCGCACCGTCATCTGAGGCGTATTTACATCTGCAACACACACACACACGTGAGCATACAGGTCTTGTGTTATTTGTTTGTGAAATAAGATGAATGTGATCCAGGGCTGCATGGTTTAAAAAAAGGCAGATGAGCGAAAAAATAAATAAATAATAATTTACATATTTGTTTGTTAAATAAATGAGCGATACTCGGGTTGTGATGAGAATATGTATATTCCAAGATGTATAATCCACTTCTTAAAAAAAAAAAAAGTGGGGTTAAAAAAAAAATAAAGGAAGACAAAAAAAAATAAATTAAACGCTCTTTCATTGATTAAAAAGTTCACAGCTGTTATAACGTCTAATAAACTAGGATATTTCTTAACTCCTATTTATCTAACCCTCCTCTTCCTGCCGGTGTGTCACAACCTGAGACCTCCTCATTTGGACCAACAACCCCCCCTCCTCTTTTTTTTTTTTAGCGTTGGCGAATCACAAAGTGTTGGCATCTATTGCCTTTGTCTGACAAGTCATCCATATAAGCAAAAAGGGGGGTCTGCAGAGGGGGGAGGAGGAGGGGGGGGGAGGAGGAGGAGGGAGAGAGGAGAGGAGGGGAGGGTTGCAGCTTTTAGAACCACAGACACAGAGAGAGGCTTCATTCCCAGCCCCAAAGATCCAGCCTCACGCATCCAGCGCGCAAGAGGAAAACACCGATGCGTGCGCAAGTGTCTCATGCGCCGCGTGTGTGACGCGTGAATCAAGGCCACCAGGACTGAGGAGATACCCGGGCCCTTCCCGCTGCACGCTGGAACCTGAACGCTTCATTCCGTTCAAAAGAGAGAAAACCCGCGCTGACATGCTGTGAGAATTACACCTGCGCTCAACACAGGCTCTGACAACAACAAAAAAAATACCGATAGACTGAGTGAGCGCGCACAGGTCGTACCCAGCTGAAGGAAGCGTTCGGTCATGCTGCGCACCTGCCAAACCTCCGCTCCAGCTCCGGACTGCTGAAGAACAGAAAAGAAAGGCAACTTTTGGGGGGAAGAAGTTGCCATCACCTCGGTGTGCTGCAGACGTGGAGGTGGGGGGGCAAACTAAAGTCCCTCCATCGAGTTGAATCGACCCCCTTTTTTCTTCTTCACATTTTCATCCTTGCTCGGAAGGCGAAACGGCGAATTCAGTTGATTATCTGTCTTTCCTTTACTATCCAATGGATATTCACTGCAAAGCAGATCCCTTCACCGCGATGCACCGTAAGTAGCACAACGCGAGTTGGTCTCTCTCCTCCACACTGCAGCTCTTACATAAACAATCAAGAGAACAAGTGTGTTTCATCATTTCTGCGTAAGAAAAAAAAAAGAAAAAAAACACAAAGGCCTGCGGCGGAGCGCAGAGCCGGTGGTTTTTGTGCGCAAAAATAATAATAAAAAAAACATCTTGCGCCTTTGCGCGCAAGTTACGAGCTATAATAAACTGACACACACGCGAAAAGAAGACGCAAACGTGGACACACAAGGCTGCTCCTGTTTGTGATGCGAGATCTCACACCTCACTCGGTTCAGCCGTGAGAGACACTTGTCAGTGCAGAGCAGTGATGTGCACAAATTAAACTTGTCATATAGTAAACAAAGAACACGCGTTGGCAGGTAAACTCCGGCATTTACACGTGTATCAGCCTGCAGCTTCCCGCGCTGTGTGTGTGTGTTTGTGTGTGTGTGTGTGGGCCTAATAAGTCAGGACACTTTAGTTACACACATGTATTATTCACATTATCCAAATAACAGTGAGACCCACACCAGGTCCACGTGCACGTGTGGTCTGCTTGTAATTTGGTGCGTGTGTGTGAATAATTGATGGACTCTTCGTTGACTAAATAATATGTAATATGAGTAATCAAACCCGCTCAATTATTTAAAATGAGCGTGCAGGGAAAACGAAGGAGCTTGTAACTTAATAACAAACATGAGCTGCTGAGGAAAAGAAAAAAACATATAAAGTGTCTTTTTTTTACTGTGAAAAACTCCGATTAAATACGTATTTTTTTATTCTTAATTGTTTCCATAAATGAAATGGCAGCCTTGACATTGTGTTTGATGTTGATTGGATTTAATGTTCATTACAGTAACAGATGAAAAAATTAAAACATGTAACAAGCTGCATGATGAGCATGTGCAGCAGCTCAGTGTTTTTGCTTAATTTAATTGAATTATTGCAAAGATAGCATTGCAGCTACATTTTAAATTTGAATTTAATCAAACATTAAAAACGACAAGCATGGACAAAGGACAAACACGTGCGCGAGAATTTTTTTTCAGTTTTGTTTTTGTAAAAAAAAACCACATTAATTTATATGGGTTTATTTGTTATAATATCAATATAATTAGTTTGACATCACACAAACACATGGAATAAAGTCAAATGACTGCCGGTATTATAATATAATATGGCCATAAATAAAATGTATTTATAAAATGTTGTGTAAAAAATTATATACATTTAAAAATAATAATAATAATAATAATAATGTAAACTATTTTTAGTCAGAGAAAAATACGTTTTAAAATGTATTTTACGTATTTAATAGAATGCAATTGTGTCATATTATACTATATTTAAGACAAAAATAAATAAATAAATAAACCACTCACCTGCTTCCTGGTCTCCCACCCTTGTGGAGCGACTTTATGTAATGTTACGTTTGTGTGTGTGCTGCTGTTGTATCCCACGTAGGGCACGGAGGTGTGAACCAGCTCGGCGGCGTGTTTGTGAACGGCAGACCGCTCCCGGACGTGGTGAGGCAGCGGATAGTGGAGCTGGCGCACCAGGGAGTCCGACCCTGCGACATCTCCAGGCAGCTGCGGGTCAGTCACGGCTGCGTCAGCAAGATCCTGGGCAGGTGAGGCGCACACTGCAGGTGCAAAAGAGACAGAACAATGTAGTGGTGAACCTCCAATAATCTGCTTTTAGTTATTAAACTATACTATTGTTTTTGAATTGCAATACATTTAAATTCCTTTTGACGCACATGTGTTTTTGTTTGGAGTCATAACGCGCGTGGAATCATCCAACAAAAGTTTGACTCTTTTTTTTTTTTTTTTTTTTTGGACACTTAGGAAAATCAACATATTAAACGCTTGATTTGGCATGTCGGCAATGTTGTGTCTTAAATATTTTTTCAAACGATAATGATTTGGCAGATACTACGAGACTGGCAGCATCAAACCGGGAGTGATCGGTGGCTCCAAACCTAAGGTGGCCACGCCAAAGGTGGTGGACAAAATCGCAGACTACAAGAGACAGAATCCCACCATGTTTGCCTGGGAGATCAGAGACAGACTGCTGGCAGAGGGCATCTGCGACAACGACACTGTGCCCAGCGTTTCATCGATTAACCGGTAGGGAACAAACGAATAAAATGTGCATTATGCAGATTACGCAGATTTTTTTTCTTCATTTAGTTGGATTAAACGGGGGTAGCACCGGGCTGAGCGCAAACTGAGACCCATTGGTCAGATTATATATCTATATATATAGATATATAATATCTATATATATAGATATATAATAGCAGCAGCAGCAGCATATTGTTTGACCAACTTTGTGTTGGCCAGCACGTTGAGGCTGCCCGCGGTCTCAGAGGTGCAATTCAATCTTTCACACCAAACTCCCTCAACAATCAGCAGCAGTACATCCAGGACTGAGTGAATCTGTCGAGATGAAAACCGATCAATATTCGGTGACCAGATCCCGTGGTGCTATAAAGCAGGCCAGTTTTCTTTAGCACATCTAATGTGCCGCACACACACATACACACAGGGAGAGAGGGGGGAGAGAGAGAGAGAGAACTGTCTTTTCAGCAAGATTTTATTTTGAAAAATAGACGAAAAATATCCTGAAAGGGAAAATGTGTAAATGCTGCACCTTTGCAAAAAAAAAATAAAAAAAATCATCCAATACTAAAATTATTTTTCTTGATCACTAAAGTTCTTTATTTGGTTCTCTCGAACACTATGTTTAAAATAAGTGACCTGAATAAGGGAAACTGAAGGCTGATGCTGTATTATGTAAAAAAAAAAAAAAAAAAAACCTGCATCACAAAAATCTTCCTAATTAATTAATTTAAAAAAAAATGTGATGCATCAAAATCTCTTTCTGTTTCACATTAATGCTCATTATTTGCCGTTTTCTGCCTTAATTTAATTAGAAGAAATGATCTGATAGAGGAAAATGGAGGAAGGTGTGCATAGATAACAATATATATATATACATCTCCTATCTACACATTATTAATAATAATAATATAATAATAATAATAATAATAATAATTGTTTTTAAAAATCAAGCTCCTGGTTTTAAAAATGCAATAATGCAAAAGTCAAGTTGCTGTACGTCACAATTCTGCAAAATTGCAAAAAAAATTTAAAAAATAATGTATTTTGCCTTGATGATGCCATAATATATTATTATAAAACATATACACATGCAGTATAAGACAACTTATCAGAGCAAATAAATAAGTAAATAAAAGAGTAACGCAACAAAATATCCAGCAACACAATAATGTTCCCCCTGTGTGTGGAGGGGGGGGGGATCAATAAATGATTTTCACTTATCCTAAATTCAACATCTCAAGTCTCATTACTCATGCTGAAACATCTTCTTAAAGGAAGTCATAAACAGCAGGATAGTTGGAGAGTGGCAGTTACAGGAGGACCCAGGACACCCCCACTAACCCAACCCCACACGCCCCACTCTCCACCTCAACCCCCCCCCCCAAACCCCCCCCACCCCAAACCCCCCCCACCCAGAGATCCCCGGTGATGAACTTTGGTTAAGAGGCACTGTTCCATAGAGCCAGCATCAGCATTACATTTTAATGAGCTGATGGGAGAGCATGGACAGCTCCACACAAGACATCTTTTAAATAGAGAAAGGCAGAAGAAAATTCATTTCATGCTTCGTGGCTGCTTAAAAAGCCCCATTTAAGGCGGCTCAGACACATGTATGTGATAAATTCTAAATGTACATTAATATCATTAAAAGAGCCTTATAATTTTCTCTTCTTTTTTTTCTCACTTCCAATTAAAGCGTTTCTACGTTGGGGTTTCGATGCACGAGGGGAGGGGAGGGGGGGGGAGAGAGCCTTATGTGTCTTTGTTTATGTGGGAAATTAAATTGTGAACACAAAGAGCTGTAATTCTATCAGCCAAATATGAAAGCTACTTTGAATTTCTATTATGGCTTAATGCTGAATATTTTTTTTGCGGCAGAAGAAATGTAAGATTTCAATGTGCCACTCTATAATGCAATGACACACACACACACACACACACACTAAATGGAGCATGCACATAATGAGAAGACTGTGTGTATGCGAGCATTTGTTTTGGTTTAGACGCAGCTAAGTATTTCAATACATGTTTGGATTCCTAAAGGAGCAGTCTGCCATCAAACAAAAATAATATTTTTACAAAAACATCATTACTTGACTCCAGATTATGTTTTGAGACTGAAAAAGAAACATAAAAAATGGAGTCTTTTGTCTCATTATAAGGAGTTTTAATGAGGCTTTTCCATTAAGACAATTCAAAAAAGAAAAAAAAAAACCACTGGAGCCAAAGTCTTTTCCAGTTGGGTGGCTCTGAGTGGGGCCAGCCGTGGGTTTCTGTGGCAGACAGTCTGACCTCAGGACTGTTGACAAAAGAGGACGCTCCATTTAAACACCTTTCCCCTGCATGCATTATTAAATGCTACAGAGATGGTGTTGTACTACACGCCAGGGCCACCACAAACAACAAGTAACACTACCCCTGCTGCTGGACATGAAACAAAAAAAAGAAAAAAGCCTCCTCAATGGTGCTTGATATTATTGATTCAGAAGTAAAGCTATTTTAATATTTCTTCAGGGGATTTTCTGCAAGAGCCAAGCCATTAATTCATTCTCCCAAATTGCTTATTCAATATCAAGAACATGGATACCAAATAAAGTCTTTGGATTTATGTAGCGCGCACAAGTCAAGGGGTCGAATAACTGTTATGGGGAGAAGTGAAAAAAATTAAAACGTCAATATGCGCTGTGTGGAAAAGCTTGTTGTTAGGTAGCTTTGCCTCCGAGGGGAGTTCTCTCTCTCTTTGTTTGTGACAGTGTTGGATTTATTCCTCTGCAGCCTTCTGGCACCAGCAGTAACATCAATATCCAAATCATCTGACATGGATACGCATAATATGGAGTATGGCAATAAAAGGAGAGGAGTGTGCGTTTTTGTTTGTTTGATTTGAATCTAAAGATAATGTTGGAAAACTTAAATCGGTAATGCACCAATTAATGAAGTTAATTCAAAGTTAAATGAAATAGCGTTCATATAACTAACTGCTATCTTAATGACCTGAATTAATTTGTGTGTTACCAACATAATGACGTCATTTTTTAAAAAAGTTTACGCAACGGCAGATTTTTTATTTTACACCAAAAAACAGAACTCTCCTTTTATTCTCATCCTCCAAACATTCCCTTTTTTAAAAAAAAAAAAAAATCTGTTTTATCTCATTGGATTGAATTTAAATTTGCAAAGAAAAAACTGAACAAAATGTAACCCATATGCAAAAATTATCAAGGTTCTATCGACCTAAGCTGACCTCTTTCCCCCCTGCACTCATGATGAATAGTTTTAAAGTTTACAAATTATTGTGACAGCTCCCTTTCTCCCCAAGTGCCATTCAGATTAAAGGAATCTAATGCTGGCGTAAGCTTGTGCAAGGCAATAAGGAACTATTGCTTTCCTGTCACATATAATTTATAGCTTTCTATTTGCATCTGTTTGCCCGTGTGACTAATCCCCAACTTTTTCTGCCCAAGCCCCCGATCAATACAACCTCATCCACACTGGCACACGGGGGCCGCTGGTTCTACAGAGATGTTTGATCTGGGAAGCAAAGGGCTACTATACGGCCCCAGTGAGACCCCCCCACCCCCCCTCTTCCCCTTCCACAGTGGGGGAGGAAGAGAGGGGGAGAGAGAGAGGAGGGAGAGCTGATTAGTGTGGGCCAGGTAGAGTCAGTGAAGCCGATCATTGAGGTGAATTGATGTGATTTCATGCTTTGTTTGCAAGATCACTCAGACCAAAAGTGCAATGAAGACTTTTCCTCCATACCTCACCTTTGAGGTAGAACCACTGACCAGATCCCCTGCTTTGCCTATGAGTTGTGTTTGATATCTTAATCACACACACACACACACACACACACACTGCTATCTCCATAGCAACAGTTCAGATGAAATTAAGGGCAAGTCTCCAGCTGCACCAGTGACAACCTGAATTTCATTCACAGGATCATCCGAACAAAAGTCCAACAACCTTTCCATCCGTCTCCTGATGGGACGTCCCTGTCAACACCGGGCCACACTATAGGTCAGTGCATCCGATACGTATGATACGAGAACCCACTTTGAGGATAATATCCCATTTATGATGACTTTTAATGAACGTTTCCATGACTTTGAATGGCTAAAACAGCAATTTCCATGAGATAAAGATTTACTAAATGAATACATACATGCATATCAGCAAAACTCGGGAACAACTTCTGATTATTATTGTTATTATTATTATTATTATTACAGTACCAAGCACAGCCTCTCCACCTGTAACCAGCGCCTCCAATGACCCTGCAGGATCCTACTCCATCAACGGGATTCTGGGTATTCCACGAGCAAATGGCGAAAAGAGGAAAAGAGATGAAGGTAAGAAAGTTTCTTTTGATGACAAGGGGACAAAAAAAATAAAAAACATGACCTGAATTAATCATTAGCATGCAGAGAAAAAAAAAATCTGAAATGCTTTATATTAAAAAAATTAATAAATAAAAAAATCAGGAGGAGAAGGAAAAGAAGAAGAAGCAGCTTTATGGTATAAAATTCACTTTGCTGAGCTTGCAATTACAGCATTAAAACCTGCTTCAGTTCCTGTAGATGACCCTTATAAAACACCTAAGTCTGAACTCTGCTACACCGCTGTGTCAATCTGCCAAGGAGTCTTTTGATTTGAAGACACGACCTCCGCTGTTGTCTCCTGCAATTAATCTTTATGGAAGTGATTAAAGGGCTTTAGATAATTACATGTCAAGATGATGTAGCCAACCACCCAGGTCAGTCAAGAGAGCTGCTATAGCTCTGTGGAGGGCTTTTCTTTTTCCTTTTTTTTCCTCCCCTCCTCTCCCTCAACTAAAGTGGCTCCACTTCTGCTGCTACAGAGGTAGTAGGTTAGTGGATATAAGGGGGCCTGAGGCGATGTAGATTATTGGTTCTGTAAGCAATAGGCTTCCTTAATGTCAGTACATAAGCAGCTGATGAGAATAGCTAAACAGATGCACTCGTGTTACGAGGCGTGTGCGGGTATGGAGGGATGATGCGGCCGCTGAAAAAGGGGCAGTTATCTCAAACAGGGTGGGGAATGAGTGCCTTATTTCTGCAGTGCTCTGGAATGAGAGCTAATCAGAGCACGGCGGCAGTTTACATAGCGTCTTCTTTGTTCTGGTGTTTGTTGAGAAGCACCGGGGTTTGCGGGATATTGAGTGGAATTGATGTTTTATGTGCGTGTGGGGAGAGGTGGTGGGGGGGGGGATGACTAATGACCTGTCAGAGGTAGATTTCCTGGCAAAGATATAAAAGCCAGCATGACGTGGACATGGCAAATGACATAATCAAGTCTTTCCCTATAAGATATGCAATCGCAAAGGCATAATGCAAACGTCTGGTATTTTCAAGGGTTCATTTTCAGCCGTTCGAGGACCTCTCGTATTAGCCAGAGTGTAATGTCTAGTCACTGAATGATAGAATGCACACATTTCTATGCAGATTGCTAGTGAAGGGCAAAGAGGTATTAAAGGGCATGGAGAGGACTAAGGTATGCGTGTGTGTGTGTGTGTGTGTGTGTGTGTGTGTGTGTGTGTGTGTGTGTGTGTGTGTGTGTGTGTGTGTGTGTGTGTGTGTGTGTGTGTGTGTGTGTGTGTGTGTGTGTGTGTGTGTGTGTGAGGAGGAGAGCTGGCCTGTTTTGTGGAGGTCCTCCAGGTGACAGCGCCATGTTTCTATGGCTATTCAGTCTCAAATGATTCCCCTGATGTGCTGCCATTTCTTTGATTTAGGTGCTCGGCCAGTATTACAATAAAAGAGAAGAAAGCTGTGTGTGCATGTGTGTGTGTGTGTGTGTGTACTTGTACTGAGGGTGTAGTGGGGGTGGGGTATGGAGTGGGGAGGTGGTTCTTATATACTCTCTCAGCAGCCAGCTGGTGCCTACCTGGAACCACGGGGTCAGGGATACTTTATCTTTCCAAAACATAAACCCCAGGCATCAGCTACACACACACACACACTCCTACACACACACACACACACACACGCATGCACACATGGCTGCAAAAGCAATGTCTCGCCTCCAGCTACAGTTTGTAGGAATAGTATATTATATCCAAAGTTACCCTGTAGACACTGCTGTCCTGTTGCTGTCCTCTTTTAAAGTGAACCGTGCCAAAGGAAATCCACAAATGTCATGGTTTTGCATCTGATGCGCTGACACTGAACCCCTATAGCTACAGGACACACACAAATGTATGTAATGTTTTGAGGCTGTGAAGGTTTTTGTGATGTTTGCAACCACGAGTTACGTAAAAGTTGAAATGGAAATCCAGCGTTATTGGGAAAATAGTGAGTGCTTTTATTTTGAAATTTAAGATGCGGCTATAGTTTGTCATTAACAATAATGCAGGCTTGGTTTAGAGGGTGTAGTGTTTAAAATAAGCAGAATTAATCAACTAAATTCACAAGTATACAATACTGTTTTTAAAGATCAAATATATCGCTACTTTGAAATCACGTGTATGGTTGTAGCGAGGATTTAAGATGCAGAGGAAGAAGAAGAAATCCAGTTTCATTCATGAACTTGTACATTTTGGAATTCGGACCACAGAGCCAGTGGGATTGATCAAATTACAATGTTCTATTTATTTGGGGGGGGGGCTGTATACAAATGAAATAAAACCATCAAAGATCCCATATTTTTATATGTGCGATCATGCTTTTTATCCAATATCCAATAGTTTATAAGTTAAAACCTTCATGTTTCATAAACATTTTCATTTCAAAGGAGATCTTTTTCGGGGGGGGGGGGGCTCGAGTCGTTTCAATTTCGCCTCGTTTGTGTTTTGTGCTCCGCTCAGTGGGCAGTAGTCGACAGTCAGTAAATGGTGGGATTAAATTTCCTCACAGCACAGTGGCTCGCCTGAGTCCTATATTCAACTTGATAAGCCTCATGATGATTATGGGCAAAAGCAGCTACTCTCACAAAGGCTGAAAAACATGAACCAAAGTGAAGCAAAAGGCAGCGGGGAAGCAAGGAGAAGAAGGGTTAGAACAGAGAAGCAACACAACCCACGCTGAAATGGATTGACCGTGTTAGCCCGGAGTATTTGTTTTAGGCTGTGGCTGTGGCTCTCGGCCAAGCAGCTCCGACAGCTCCTGAGTTTCCAAGTCAGCAGTGCCCTTAAAAAAGGTCCCCCCCCCCCCCCCATTACAGGAGGGATGTAGAGATAATGTAGTGTGACACACGTTATGTACACTGGGTCTCGGCGAGAGGAGCTTCAGGGACACAGGTGTCATAAGAGCCATTAATTTGCTCTCGTCACGTGTTACTGCAAATTAAAAGTAGCATGTTACACTTGGCAGCCATTGTTGCAGATGGACCAAGAACGAGAGAGAGAGAGAGCGAGAGAGCGAGAGAGACCCCTGGAGATGAGGTCTTTGGTGACCACAGCTGTCTGCATGTTTTACAACGTGACATACTGTATATTAGAATCTGCAGTTCTGCATAGAAAAGCTATTACCTCACACATTAACGTCCACGCACCTCATCACTCGCCCCTCACTCCTGCATCCCCACTCCACCACCCCCACTGCTCCTGACACTGTAGGCCTCAGAAAAGACAAAGGAGAAGATTCCACTGCTTCACTGAAGGTGAAATGGAGGGGAAAAAAAGAAAGAAATACGCGTCATAAAAGCGTCTGATGTTTAAGTACAAAACTGCTTTCACGGGGTGTTTTTGTTCACCTTCTTGTTAGTACAGAATGTGTGAGCGGTGTGAATTGACCTGCGCACACACAGCTCGGAGGTCTGTTGAGAACACGCAGTGTCCATGAAGTGTGTCCGGTCTTTCAAAGTCATATCAGACGTCCTTTTCAGGGCGTCGCACAATCAGACCTGTAGCTTAATTCTTAATTTCAAACCGCTCCGAACGCTCCCCCCCCCCCCACCCCCTGCTTTGTGTCGACCTTTCTTGGTGATTTATGACAGAAATACCCAGAGAGAAATTTCATGATAAGACGATCATCATATATTTCAAGAGCCAACAACAATAGCGAGTGGCAGTCAGAATGGATGTGATTCTGTGCTTCAGTAGCTGTTGAATTAATTATTTCTCGTCTCCGATGCGTCATGAGGACTGAACCGGCGCGTGCGGATGGAGATGAGTGATGGAGCGAGCCGCCGTCACACCCCGCTCTGTGTATCAGCATCTGTTTTGGGGGCGAGAGGAAGAATCAACACAGGAACTCAGAGTGCAGCAAATGTCAAGTGCAACCTCCAGAATTGGGTTAATAAAGCCTTTACGGGCTTTTGGGAACATCGCGGCCTAATGTCATTCTAAATCAAGTTTTTTCTAAATTCTTCATTTTTGCCAGAATGTACAAAAGTGTCCATCACGTTTTTTTTTTTAATTCCCAGGATGACATCTTCATTTCACCTTGTCTTGTTTGACAAACACTTTAAACCCCCAAATAATTCAATTTATATAGAAGGAATATTCCATGAGGAGCTGCAAACACCCTCCTATTTTAGAAGCTACAAAAATATATTTTTTAATTGATCTAGCGTTTAATTCCTCTCAGCACTAATCACGGTTTTGCTAAAGTTGATTTCATTTATGTTTACATAATCAAAACATTCACTTAGAAAATCAAAATGCAGCTGAGTTCATCCAATTTGATGCAAATGAGTTTTAATTTGATTTCATTTAGCCAGGAATCGAATCAGGCGGGAAATGATTGTGAAATACCTGACAGTGAGTTGAGGGAACAGGACTCATATGTATGTTGACGTGTTATTTAAACAAGGAGAAGACTTTTGGGAAGTGTGGGCTTTTTTCCATGACCTTAAGGCGCCAGCTAAACTCCTCGAGCTCCTAACAAGGACTTTTAATGGCATTAAAGGGATTTGACTCTCACTCTGAAATCCTTCTTCTTTGCAATTTCACAAAAACTACTATTCATCCTTAATCTGCGCCGCATTCATGATAGCTTTTCTGTTTTTGTTTGGTGGGCCGTCGATCAGACTCGCTCCCAGACACCGTTGTTGCTCTGGCTAAAGCCTCCTGCTGGGGGTCGTGACCTCTGGGTGCCAAACCCGCAGAGAGGAGTCTGCTTTATAGAGCTGGTTATCTGATCTGATAGAGGCTGCTCCCTCGTTACCGGAGTGTTAATACAGACTGATGTCAAAATGAATACGCTCAACTCCTCGGTGATGATCAATAAACAACCACAGAGCGAGATAAGCAAAGCGAGTAACATGCACTGTGGTCAAAGATAAGCGTCAATGCTGCGGAATGGGCAGATTTGGAAGGGTCCAAAAATATGGCATCTAGTTTATAAGTGTTTATAGACACTTGAAAGAAGCATGACATGTCATATTTCTCTATAACAATTGAACATTTGTGCATATTATGCACTGAATACTCCAGTAAGGTTTCATCACTGTTGACCAGTGAGGTCTCCTGCCCACACAAACACATTAACATGCCTAAACTGCCAGTTATTATATGGCCAAATTCGGATTGTCATTGTCAAGATTTGTGACCACCTCTCAACCAGCGATCATAATCCACTTTAAACAGCGAGTGAGTGTTGCGAACAACAACAGAGACGCCCTCCAGGAGATCTGTGCCATTCTTATCACCACAAAAGCAACTTGAGGACTCCTTCATCAAGGTGAAGGGACTTTTCGCCAAAGGTCAGGCACCCATTGTTGATAATATGCGGCTTTATGATAATGTCAAACATAATCCCTCCTCTGGGGCTGCTGACGGACACGAGTCATAGTTTTTACCACTGGAGGAGGTTGCAGGTTATTTTTAAGCATAAGCATCATTAATCTTGGGGAGACAAACTAGAAAATGATTAATATACACATATACCGATTCATACCATTTAACGAATCATAATGAGGCAATATGCTCCCGGGTAATTGTCATAAATGTCTCCAGAATCATCTTCATCAACTAAACACGGTTGTCGCTGATTTGTCAGGTGGGAATCAGTAGCTGGGAGGGCAAATGGGACTGTCCTCGATGTGAGTGGGAGGCAGAGTGTGTAGGTTGACCCAGGATGGTTTGTCTTGTGTGTGGGAAGTGTATTCTGCAGCGGTGAATGACAAATATGGTGGAGGGTATTGATCAGGTGTTGTCGCTTGGGCTGGCTGATGGAGAGTAATTAATGACTCTATTTGCTTTGGTAGCAAAGAGAACAATGGGGTTTGATAAAGTGACAAGCAGCAGCTATCACAGGTGAAGGCCATGAAACGTGCGGAGTGTCCGGCTGAACGTGCCCGAACCCTCACACATGAGCAACAGTGCAGGAAATGGAAATACGACGAAAAGAAAATGTGAAGATGCAACAAGAAATGCAAATGCAAGGTTGTGCACAAAAATTGGGTTTGATTTTCTCAGTTTGAGCAAATATTTCATCATTAAGGGTAGTTAAGATGGAGCGAGCAGATGCAGAAAACACCTGGTGTTTCATAAAAACTGTTTATCTTCACAACAATTAACACACAAGCGCGTTTGCACAAGCGCACTTTGCATTACCGTATAGTTACGCGGGGGTTTGTGCCATCGGAAAAATTCCAACAGTTTCTGAAAGCTGAGGAGTTGCACGTCAAAGCAAACATGGTCATTACGGTAATTTCTCTGTTGCAGGAAGACAAATTTGTCACCAGAGAGGAGAGAGTTGGAAAAACGCCTGTACATAGTTTACAAAGACTCCAATACAATGTTGTTTTAAATATGTTTTACACTGTTCAAATTTCAAATTTAACGAAATCGGGTGTCGATATTTAATTTTTTGTTTTTCTTCATTTTAAATTGTTAATACAAAATACAAAATTTTAACATGCAGTAAAGTACCAGATACTGCAAATTATTCTGGGTAAAGTATTTACTCATTTTCTGGGCATTATTATGGTTTAAATAAGCAAAAAATAATTCCAGTTCTGACATGTTGAGGCTTAGGTGTTTCATGTCACGTGGCTTTGGCCAATAACAATATAATCATATCCAAAGAAGGATTTCCACCAAGTCTGGTACAAAATCTTCCACCTCAATCGTGGAATTATAATGTAACACAAACTAATATTTCTGTGCCACCAGAAATTCAAGCGTCACCATCACGGTATAAATGTTCACGAAAGCAAAAACCATCGATTTTTATAACAACATAGACAAAGAAACTGATAATCAATCACTCACTAAGTCTGATCTTATTAAGATCAGTATTTGCACGGATAACGATCGGGAGTATTGAGTCATGCAGCGCTTGTAAATTAGCACCAATGCAGTAAAACTGCGCACTGGAAATAGAATAAATAATGAACATGATATTGTTAGCAATCTTATAACGTATTTATTATAAACTATCAGTGCAATTTAAGGTTACGCAGACCGGCAAATAATACTGAAGCACGCACATGCACGCGCACACATTCTCTTTTATAGCTCCTTCAGTTCTTCGTGCAAGAGTCGGGTTCATCCTCATGGCTTCAGCCTGTGAAAAAAGGTCAAGCAGCAGAATAGGATGGCAATAACCCTCCCAAATGGTACTATCACACAGACATGATTGATCAATTGAATTCCATGGCAGAGAAAAATGTGGGATTAAGTAGAGTATTATACGCACAATGAGTTGAGGCATGATGTTCATTTCAAGTTCATTTCAGCTCCCTCTTGCCACCAGATCAGGCAATCAATAGGGGCCTTGCATATCATATATCACCGCACTCCCACTGAGGGGAGAACATAATCTGCAGCAAATTTAGAATGACAGATTTGTAAGGGAGCTGAAGCTTTCTGGGATCTGGGGAGGAGACCAGCAGACACAGCCACTGCAGCCAGGAGAGGTGGGGGGGGGGGGGGTGATGGGGAAAAAAGAGGGATGGAGGTATGGCAGAATGCTCTGTAAAAGGATTCAAAGTGTTGCACGCAAGTGATACCTGCAAAAGCCAAGGCATCCCTTCTCCCAACAGTTGGGTAATGAGGTCAGGAGTCGGGAGAAAATTCCGATGTTTGGAGAGCAGGATGATTGAACTAGAATGTAGGATTTTATTCAGCCTCTTGTCCTCTGCTGCTGTTTCCAAATGGAACCTCACACTCACAGAGAATGAAAGCAGTATTGAATTGTAGAAAGGAAATTGTGTTTAAAAAAAAAAAAAACAGTTGAAGAAAAAAAACTTTGACTGGGGGAAAAAATAAGCACTAAAATGGTCTATCTGTTGTTTTCATTACTATACATGCTTTTACCACAACATGTATAAATACTTGCCAAAGGGCCTTTAGATCACAGCAGTGTTAATACTGAAGAGTGGGAGAGAGGATAAGGCAAAGTGAGTAGGACGTGGCCAGTGGCTCCCTCCAGGTGCTGAAAAAAAGCTGCATTCCATGCCTTTCTGTCTTCCTCAGATTCCTCCACAGAGGTGGTACCAAAAAAAAAAAAAAAAAAAAACATGAGAGGAATATAAAGTGCACATAGGCCAGCTTCTCGGGGTCAGTATCTCGACTGTTGCTCTCTCTTCTTGTAGATGGTTCAGATGGTTCTGGCCCAAACAGTGATTCTCAGGGTAGTGTGGAGAGTTTACGGAAACACCTGAGGGCAGATGCCTTCACTCAGCAGCAGCTGGAAGCGTTGGACCGGGTCTTTGAGCGCCCTCCATACCCTGACGTCTTCCCGACATCGGAGCACATCAAACCCGAACAGGTTAGTCGCTCTGCAGCTCACTGTTGTTTTTGTGTGGTTTTTTTTTTGTTTTGCTTCTTATACACAAACACAGCGAAACAAAATGTGCATGTGATGCTCAATCAAGCTAAAGAAAAAGATTTTTTTGTCACAAATATTCCCAAAACAAACGAAAGCTAATTAAACAAACACCAGAGATGGCCAAAGTGCTGCGGATTAGAGCTCAGCATGTATAATGCTGGGGGGATCAAAAGGAAAAAAACTCCCACACACTATTGATTTTGTGATGAAAAACACATTCTTTGTATCCCTTATAATTGAGAATAACAGTAAGGCAACGTGGAATTAATCAATACCTAGATTTTTCTTCATTTTTTTGCTGTGTTATTCAACTGCCGCTGTTTGCCTCGTGCCATTTATTTTCCAATTGTGTTGTCATATGTTGATGTTTAATGAAAAGCTACCTTTATTATAACATGTATTCACGAAACCAACGTATGGGAAAACATTTGCCTGCGTGTATTCTCACTGCCGCTCATATTAAAACCCTCAGTCGCCATCCATCATCTCAAACATCAAGAAGCATTTGGGAAACAGCCGCCCGCCCCACACACCAAAACGACAGCCAGAAACCACTGCTTATTAAAAGCTCTGGGCTTATTACAATGGATAACCTTTATTTACTTTCATTATACTATTAAACAACAAGAGACTATTAATTTCTCCCACCAAACTACAAGTTGGTGCCCATAAAGCAAAAGCAGTCACCTAATTGAGTTCATTTTAATTTCTCTCCAATCGGGGCAAATTACGCAGGTGATAAATCAGTGGGACAGGCCTCACCTCCAGAAGAGGGCCTAATTTGCAGCTAATTACAAAACTGATTTCTACGGGAAGATCAATACCAAAACGAATTGGAAATGACTTGCAATCACAAAGAACGTCAGGGAGAGTATTAAAAGGCAGAGGGAAAAGGGGTTAGGCTCAAGAAAAAAGGGTGGGTGAGTGAGTAAGGAAAAAAAAAAAAAAAAAAAGAGTGAGGGCCAAGAACAGTCCAGAAAAATCAGCTTTAATTTAATGCAATATTAATCAGAGCACTTTCCCTTTTGTGGGTGCCTTGTGTTTTTTTTTTTTTTTTTTTTTTTTCTCCACTGCTGGAAAATGTGGCCCTATTAGCCAGTGTCTGGGCTCTGTAGTGAGGCATTAAAAAGCCATTCTGGAGATGCAAAACTCAATGGATTCACCCCTCCCACACTTCTGCCAGCCATTTGGTCATCCTTTTCAGACCTATCTTTTCAGCCCCCCTCCCCTCCCCCCTCCCCCCTCCTGCCCTTTATCTGCATGATAAAACGTCTGTTTGGCGTCTGAAGCCGCTGAGAATAGAGGAAAACATCCGACATTGTGCGAGTGAACAGTTGTAGCAGACAATTACAGTTTATCGGTGATAGCGGCAGACAAGAGCGGGGTCACAGGCGTCCCCCCCTGTGGGAGCGCGGCCCACGGAGTCACTCGGGGGCTTCTGTGGACAAACATTGTCAACACTCGAACTCCGGAAGTCTCATCTCATTAAAAGGAAAAAAAAAAAAACTGCTAACATCTTAGTCATTTTAGTGGATTTATAAAAGGAAACATGACGAAAGACAAAGTGGAGAGAGATTAGAGGATTTTTTTTTAATGATCAGTTCATCCATGTCACAAAAAAGACCCTTGATTGAGAGTTTTAGACGCTTCTGCCTCTACCTCAGAGGTTAGTGGGATTTTCTCTGAGGAACTCAAATCATTTATTTATTTATTTTATCAAGAGACACTGGATTACTTTCCACAACAGAGATAATCCACATGAACACACCTAGCCTAGATGTGGATTATACGGCGTATCAAACAAGGTATTGTCTCTAGACAGAGATGAGGCTGTTAAAGGGCTTTGCATCAAATGTCAGTATAGAAAGAACTGACACTAGAGCATTACATGTGCATGTAAATCATAATTCTACACATTTTAAACTGTATTTTGTTAAAGATTGCAGCTGTGTTGTGCAGAAATAATACTTATCTAAGACTCAAGAAAGGCTTTTTTTATGGCCTATTTCAAATGATTCCAAGAAAACCCCTCCATTTTATCAAAGGCAATGCACAGATTTGACTTCACTTCCACCTTAAGTGGAGTTAAGGTGGAAGTTACAGATGTGGCGAACTCAAAGCTCTTGCAAACAGACCCAGCATTATCTACATTGCTGATTGTTCTTTGTGATTTGGGTGAACTGTTCCTTTACGACAGCTTCTGAACACACACAAACTTCAAACGGTTTACCAGCAACAAAAGAGCACAGGTCGTACACAAGTGATTCAGAGATAAGAGGTAATGACATTTAAAGGTGGTTTTAGACTCTAAATTAAAACGCAAAAAACGAAAAAAAAAAATGTTTTTAAAGGTGAATGGTGCCTCTCAAACAGGACCACATGGTGCGTCGGTAACAAAGCAGAACTGCTTTCTCCCTTGGCTGATCAGGGGTACGACTGCAGTCAAGCACAAAGGGCCAGCTGACGCCTTGGCTTTTCACTCATCTCAAAATCCCACTTCCTCTCAGACAATACCAAAATACATTCATGATATGCTTGAACTGCCACCCTGCAGCCTGGACACACACACACACACACACACAATGCCCTCATACAAATTTATACTCGCACCGGCCTGTGTGGAGCGCTTAATGGAGGAGGAGAAGGGAGGATTTCCATCTAGGTATTGTTTGCTTGTGTAATGATTCAACTGTCCTTTTCCCAGGCTAATGAGTACTCGCTCCCTGCCCTGAATTCCAGCCTGGACGAAGTCAAGCCCAGTTTATCCTCTAGCGCCAACCCAGACCTGGGCCCCAGTGTGTCGCAAAGCTACCCTGTAGGTAAGATCAAGTGAATTTACAGTAACGTCCGTAACGCTGCCGAGCCACAGCTTCAGCTGAGCGGTTTTGAAGATTAATGTAACGAGAGAATCAATGCTAAGCATGTTTGTGCAATTGACGGTAATAAAAAAGAAAAAAGAGAGAGCAAAGAACAGAAGGATAATAATAAAAGCAAACCCAAAAAGTTATGTGTGAAGACTTTTTTAATACCGTTTCAACTCTGAGCTGAAAAGGTGGTGGTACGATGATGTGTTTAAAGCTGAGCAGCTGTCGTCCGTCTGCTGCTTCTTTTTTTTTTTTTTTTGCTGAGCAAGCAGGGCGATGAGGATGATTAGGGGGTGGTGGCGGACTGTTCAGTCACCGCTGGACAAGGACCTTTTGGTGTCAGCACATCAGAACTATGACTGTGTATCAGAGCAAGGTCTCTGCAAAAAAAAAAAAAAAGAAAGAAATAATAATAATAAAAAAAAAAAAATAAGGAGCCACCATGCAGCACTGACTGCTTGTTGGCTGCTGCTGTGTTGCTCCTGTGATTTGTTTGCCAGGAGACAGTTTGTGTGTCTCAAAGCACGAGTAATGTGCCTCGGTAAATACACTCTGGCATTTCTGCCGCCTAACTCTAACACCATGATCATTTATTTCTCCCTCCTCCCCCTCTCTCCTTCTCTCTCTCTCTCTCTTTCACCCCCCCTCTCTCTCTCCGTCTCCTCTCCTTGTCACAGTTAATGACTGTCTGGCTAATTGAAATATTGTTTCGTTGTTGCCGTATTACCAAGAAGAAGGTTAAGTTTACTGAAAGTTTACGATGACTGTCGCGGGGCCCCCGAGATTAATACACAGAGCTTTTATTAAAAATTCATATAATTATGCAGCAGCCATCAAAGGCAACGAGTTCTGCATGGGGGAGGACAGGGTGATTGAAAATTGCAGCAGCCCCCCTTCTCAGATGATATAGCCAAGCAGTCTTACGAGAAAATAAAGAGCCCTTTTCTCATTAATATGTGGGAGGTAGATTTTCCCTGTAAGGCAGGCCTCCTGAGAAGAAAGGTGTGTGTTTGTCCTTTGTGCACTGATGACCCTGGAGAAAGCAGGTCCGGCTCTGCAGGCGGCTTTGTCTGCACCTGGGATATTTTAGATGGTTCGGTCTCTCTCTCTGCGGAGAGGCTCTGCTTCCTGCGTTACAGGTGCAAAGAAAGATGGGATTGTGTGCATTATCCGTCAGTACATTTCCATGCACAGTTGAAGAATTTACTTTAAGGCACAATTATGACTATACTTCATTACCTCAGAATAAGACTTTATAAGACTCTAACGCTAACTGAAGGCTACATAGGTGAAGGATGTTCAGCTGCAACATGCAACTTCACCGATAAATGCTACATTTGCTCAATTTTAAACACTGGCAAGCAATGGTTTTAGCTTAAATATGCTGTTTTATTGGTTTTAGGCACTTTTTCAGGTTGCTCAGATCAACTTAAGCTTGTCGAGCACAATTCCATTTGTCTCTAGCGTCCATTCACTTCAATGTTTTGCATACCCCTTTCTTCCGTGCACCACCTTCTTCCATAATTTCCGCGTGAAAGTCCGGGTTGTGGGAATTAAGGAGCATGCCTATAGCACCTATAAGCCAGATTGGTTTGCGTCTAACATATACATGCAGTCATCACATTATCTGGCTGTGTTAGTCCAACTTAGTTTAAATTAAATCGCACTTACATGTTTATAAGTACTTTAAACGTCCGATTTTAGTTGAAAGAGGTCATGTAAAAGTACCGACTGTGTGAGTGTGAGTTTGTGTGTACGTGAGAAAGCACATTACTTTCTTTTGTATCAGTAAATACACTGTGTTTATCCAGCGCCCTTCTTTGTTGTTAAATCTCACTGTCAGTGGAGAAATAAAGCACGCAGAGGTCAAACTATTGGTCCAAACATCAATCTGACTTCCACTCTGTAATTAGTATTTGGTTAGTGGCTCCTCTGCCTGTCTGGGTGATATTCAGGTGTGTGGTTTCTCTAATGGCTGAGTATCACAGTTTACTTGCGAGTGATAAGCCTACCAGAGGAATTTTAAGCCAAGCAGAAGTGGCAAATTATCTACAGTATTTAGGCCCAGATCCAATTTAAAATTAATTGTGTCTTTACGGGGGAAAGAGTTGGAGATTACGTTCATCCTTAAAATGTTTTTCCTACACCAATTAAAAGCCCCAAAGTTATTGATCTTGTTGATTTTATGTCCCCGCAATTTGCATAATCTATTAAAAATGAATGATTAATGAAGTGCACTTTGCCAGAGATTGGGATTCTCAATGAAGTGAAAGACTTGAGCGATAGAAATCTTCTGTGTCCTCTGCTTATCCTAATAAGGCTGAAAAGCACCTGCAAAAGCAGCCTCAAATAAGAAAGGGATTTAAGGGCATTGTGCACATCATCGAAATTCAGAGGCAAGAAGCTTCTTCCATTAAAGCAGCCTTTTTTCTCTCTCCCACTCCCCCACATTAATGCTGTATTACCTGCTAAATAGTCCCTCTTACCCCATAAAAACACCAAAGGGTTCCATGAATATGTGGATAGGACAATTGCATATTGTGAGGTAATTTCTATTGTTGATATGGGAAGTAATTTCTTTGATGAATTCCCTTCGAGAGATGGATTTCATCTCAAGTGCTTCTTATTCTTGTTCATTCAGACTGCTTAAAATTCAAATAGTGTGGGCCGTGGGTGAATTTATGAATAGCGGAAGGAGGAGTTCAGAACTTTTTTTTTTTGTGTATTTTGAGAAATAAATGGAGAGATGGCCCCCGATACGGCCAATTGTTCACTATTTCTATAAGAAGCTCTCTGTATTTCCTGAAATTAGCCCAAGCCCACCTGTTTTCTTGACACTACTTTAGACTTCAGAGCCTCTCACGAGCGGCCGGGTGGATTCCCTTGAGCATTCAGTGGGAGTTTTACACAGCTCCACTCAATGACTGCATACTGAAGACTCCTTAAACATATTCCCTGCTGGGCCTGTTAATGGAGGCATCCAAAGGCTTGAAGCCCAGTGTGTCAATGACACTCCTCCTCCTCCTCAAGTGCCTGCTTCCATACTCTCCTTTGTCCCGCTCGAAACAAAACTTCACCCAACATCGACTCACATTTAAAAATTCATTTAAGGTGAACTAGACGGAAAGTATCCAACCCCCGCTGTTGTCCAGTGAGCATCGAGCAATGATCAGACAGCAAAGCTGCCGTCAGTGATGTGTGGCTTCATGACAAACTGCTCGCCTCTCTCTTCCCACAGGGGAAAGCACCGGCTCAGGCATCGAAATTAATGCTTATTTCGTCTTCACAAAAGCAAACTAACCTTTGAGCACACATTTGATAATGAATGACTTTCAGTCGGCGTTTGGGGAATTAAAGCAATTTGGCTCTCCAAACATTCTTTACTTAGTTGTAATTAATTAGGGTGCTGAGATTTTTTGGCTCGTGATAAATTGCCCCATTCTGCATATAGCCTGCAAAATGGAGGTCAAAGATTTTTGGTTGTTGTTGTAGCAAACATGAAGGTGTCCCTGTCATGCTAAATTTAATACTCTTGCAAGCAAAGGAGTCATTCACAAATGACTTTGTTCCTGTGCCAGATAAAGACAAGGACAAGCGGCTTTTCTGTTTGGGTTCGAAGAAACTGAGCTGATGGAAAAGAAGATTCACATCAGGTTTTCGTGTCACGTTGGGATAAAAACCCCCATGAATCTTTGTCTCCGGTATAATCAAGTGATGTATTTTAGTCAACAAGAGTCAAACTTGTATGACGTGATCTTTGATCAAGAGAATTAATCAAGAATGTTATATTTCTAGTCCAATAAAAGCAGGAAATACTGTTTTCTCATGTAAACAGAAATCAACAGGCTTTTTGTTTTAGCAGCAAAACCCAAAAAAAAAGGGGGGGGGGCAGTGGAAAAAATAAATAGCTTGATTTACTGGTGTTTACGGAATGTCAGAGGAAGCAGACAATATAAAGAAGCCCATCTTTTAATGAGAACGTGGACACACATCTCTCTTGTAAAAAAAACAACAACAAAGGCTAGGAAGCAGCTAATGAGACTATCATTGCTGTACAGAGAGTTCTCCGAAGTGGCGCCTCTCTGAAAGAGGGCTTTAAAGGGAACATAAAGCAACAGTCACAGAGCTGCTGGCAGTCACTGCCAACTGTATCCCAGAATATACAAAAATGGGCCCCAACAGAGGCCGTTATTATCATCATCAGAGTCAACATGTGATGGAAAAAAAGACCGAGGGCTGCTACTGGGTGATTAAAAAAAAGTCCTTTGCATTTGTTAACTTAATGTTAAAATAACCACTTCTTATTCAGTCACCTATTAAAATAACAAACTACAAAATTTAGTGTCTTATTGTTGTTTTTTAAAGGTCAGAATGAAGAGTAAACTGTCCAGTTCAGGTGAAGCTGAAATGATTGATGCCCTGAACTGATCACTTGATTCAAATCGGGGTTAATATTGATCAGGTATTGGCGAGGATTGACCATAGAATCTTTTGAAACTCTGGAACTGTAAAGTTTGCACAAACCTTAATGAGGTTTGATGTACGAGAGTCTCCTCTTACATAAGACAATTATAAAAAAAAAAAAAATTATAAACTGCTTAACAAAAGGGAGAGAAGATTAGATTGGTTTAATCCCTCGTTACAGTAGAAGCCGCTTTGCAGGTGAAAATGACTTCTGTGGCATCTTTGCACTGGCATATTTCGAAGAAATTAGACGAGATGTCGAAGTGATTTTGTGTAAAAAAAAAAAAAAGAAAAGAAAGGCGCCGATCCCTCATTATGGGTTTCATCTCTTTGAAGCGGGTTAATGGAGAGATACGTGTATTTACTTTTATTAAACATGTACCACTTGCTGTAGCTGCTGCAATAATAATGAATGAAGAAAGGATTGAGGATCAGTGTTTGCTGAGGACACACAATAGTTACACACACACATATATGCACACTCACACACAAAGGCCTCAACCCTGCTGGACCCCCCACCTGCTGTACTCCCACAGCTCCTTTTGACTTATGTGCACTGGCTTGTGGCTAACTAATTCTTATTATAAATGAAAGGTCCGGCATGACCTCACTCTTCTTTGTAAAGCTGTTTAACTCTGCGGAGTCTGCATCGCTTTTAACCAGAAACACACACACACACACGTCACTGTAGATCCTCACTCAACAACACAGCACTCGCTGCTGAGGTTTGCAAATAATAGAGAACAGTTGTTCAACATAAGACTGTCGATCAATCAGGATCACGACTGCAAACGTGTGTGTGTGTTACTGTGCCATGTTTATTTTCTGTTTAATGTTACAGTTTTATTTGTGTGACACATTTTGAACACATCTTGCACCTCTCTATTAAAAGACTAGAATTATTCCCAGCATGGGAATCAGTGATCAGGTCATTTTGTCAAGAAAAAAGAGAAAAACACTAACACTAGTTCAACTTCTGCGTAAAAATGAGTAAATAAAAGCATTGTCTGCAAATTGCAGTACAGTATCAGCACTTGATCAAGTATAAGTATGAGCAAGACAGTACTTTGTATAGTAAATATGACGCATTAAAAGCTTTAAAATGTAAGCAGGACATCTCAAAGGTGCATGTAGAGCTCATTGTATGTATTTAAAATTCTTTTAACTTAAAAACCGAGTCTTAAAACTGCATTAAAATACATGAAAATGTAATTTTATTAAAAAAAACTCAAGTCAATACACTACAACATGAAAAATATTTTAATCTTAAATTCTGTAATCAATCGATTTCAACTGGACCATTTCCCCCCAAAACATAAAATTCACCCCTGTGTCTGTATACACACAATACTATTAGACATGATGTATATATTGTACTTAAACACTATGTTTATTGTTTAAGGCCATGGTTCTCAAACTACGGTACCATCAGTGGTATGCGAGCTTCCTCTGGTAGTACTTGGAGGAAAATCAGAAATACTGTTCTAGTGTATATATCAGGATATGTGAGCAGAGTGGAGCTGAGTGGAACAAATAATAATAATAATAATAAAAAAAAATAATAATCTGGCTATACCGATGTGTGAAGTATATGTGAGGAAGAGGAGGATTATTGGGAATAAATCTGCCTCCTGTGAAAAGTCCACAGATGACTTCGCTCGACCTATTTACACCACTGTATTTTAACGTTGGTGTTACTTCAAGAGCTCAATATTTTCTCAGGTGGTATCTTAGTATAAAAAGTTCCCGTCTCTCTCATATTATTGCCTCTGGATGGATCAGTCATCTGTACAAAAAAAAAAAAGAAAAAGAAGTGTTGCTGCTGCAGCTCTTTTCTGCCTCTCCTCCTCCTGCTCTTCCTCCTCCGGGGTTCTTGCAGACCTCCAGGCCTGCCACCCTGCCTCTTTACCAGATTTACCAGCTGTTTCACTTCCTGTTCCCCCCCCTGTGGCCCTCACTGCAGTCAGCAAGCCTGCAGTGTCTGGCAGCAGGTACTCCATTACCCAGAGGCCTCATTCACTCACTCACAAGTATATAAGTTGCAAGATATTGTACATTATATATTATACATTTAGTCGCATCCTGAATACGGCAGTGCTTTATAATCTCATGTCTGGCAGCAAAAACCCAGTTTTCAGTGTGCTTCACAAACAGAGTTGGATCCTCAATATGAGGCAGGAAACTATATCTCATATTTTGTAGTGTATATGCTAAGCCAAAAGATTTAAGAAGTATTATTTTAATGCTATACATTTACATTCCTGTATTTTCCCTTTTTGAAGTGAAAGACATGAATGTTTCTATTCATAATGTGACCTGGCAATAAAATGTAAATGTAGATGTACTGAAAGAAAATCTAAATTCTGATTATTATTTTTTTAACCAAAATCTTGAATTATTAACGTAACAACACGAACAACTGCTGCCTTGTGAAGTGCATTGCGTTTTGTTGACTCGTTCCTCATTAAAGCTCCAGTGAGAGGATTTGTTTTTCCCTTTTGAGTCCTCACAACTGACAATGCAGCCGGAGCCCTCTCCCGCGCCGGCCTCTGCTGCAGATTGGGGTTACGTGCCGCAGCCCAAATGTCCCCGTGGTCAGTGAGGACATCCCAACTGTCACCCTCAATTACAGTGTTGAATATCTGCACTCGGGTGACGCTCAGCAGAGGGAGTCTGTGTGCTCGGCCTTTACAGCCGCATGCACAAGAGAGGAGCTTTATGGGAGTTAGAAAACGTTCTACTGCAGCTCTGCTTAACGTGAGCCGCTTTCCTTGTTTCAGTTCACCTGTTGGAGAGGTGATCCGAGCTTTCGACAGCAACGTGTTGTTTGAATGTTTGCTATCGAGCGGATTTCCTCACTACAGTGTAAAGATGTGTTGCGCTGACTGACTTGTGGTGGTGGTGATGAGTCACGATGTTTCTCAAGGTGTTTTTTTTTTTCCCTGTGGCACCAAAACTGACATAAAGTGGCACATTTATGTAAATATTGGAAATATTAATACTTCCTGGTGCATGGATGGATCCAAGCACTATGGAAATATCGCAATTGCCAGATTTGACCTCCGTGCCAAGGTTCCAGAGATGTTATGCATGTTAACCCACTCAAAAATGACCGGAAAGCCACATATATAATAATAGTAATCTGAAGGAAAACACAAATTTGAGCCACCCTAAATAGTTGACTTCTTATTATTGTTTACTTAGCTGAAACAGATTTTACATATAAAGCATACAATTATTATTAATTATGAATATAATAATGCAGGTAAATAAGTGGTTATTGAGCCACTAATTTTATATATAAACACTGAAAACATTAATTTCCCCCTGTTACTTTGAGTGTATTTGATGCTTTATATGGTTAGAAGTCTATTGCAATTTCTTGGTCTGATTCAGAAAAATAGCCTTATTCATGAGTGATGAGTTGTATATTTCAGAACTGTGAAGTTAAGGAGAGGCATGTTCAGATCTCAAACTCAAATTCAGCAGCAGTCATGGTGTGTTCTCTTGTTTCTGTCTTTTCTCTGCACAGGTCGGGATATGGCCAACACAACCTTACCCGGGTATCCCCCTCACGTCCCCCCCACAGGGCAGGGCAGCTACCCAACCTCCACGCTTGCTGGAATGGTTCCTGGTGAGTGAGAGACCGTTTTCGCTGCTTTGTGTCGTCATTAGGGGCCCATTTAACAGGTGTGGGCCCCCAGAACGAACAGGTGTAAGACGCTAAGAAGCACAGTGAGGAGGCTTTAGCGGCAAATTGCACAGTGGGGCGATGAGTATTGACCTGCAGAGCTGGAGGCACACACATCTTTTATATTAGCTCTGTGTGTATGATTGGATTAGACAGGCTGAATAAGTGATCAGAGGCAAGGGAGAGGACAGTCGCTCTCTCCCTTCCTTCCTGCTTTCCTCTGGGCCTTATTGGGTCATTATCTCCCCACATGGCAGTTCTCACCGGCCATCGATATACAGCACAAGCAGCCATCCCCAGCCTCTGCGCTCCAGAGCATATCCCTTTCCCCTGCTCTACTTAACCCGCAGTTCAGGTTCACAGCAAACAGTTAAGGGTCAAAAGGCAGAGGCATGGGAGCCCAGTAAATATTCAAATCGCTGTCTCTCTGAGGAGGTCAGGCTTGTGTTTCACTGCCAGGAACATGGCAAGGATGCAGTCGTGGTGCCGGGCATGAACGCCTCTTCAGCTCCAGCATCAGCACACACATTTTCACCCAAAAACACCAGCCAACATTTTGCTTTGGTGTGATTAAACCACACGGACAGGGAAACCAGTGGAGTGTGTGCTGTGTTAGCATATCGTTTACCAATTACACAACCCATCGCAAACTCGGCCTGTTATCCCTTTCTCCCCGTATAAAAGCCCTGCCACGACACGTTTCGTTATCTCCTCAGCCAGGAAGGTCATATTTCCTGTCACATTTGCTTTTGTCTGTTAGTAAGCAGATACATCTAAAAAAGGAAAAGATACATCAGAAAAACCTGGAAATTAGTCAATGGAATATAAAAGAACTTGCACTTGAAAATGATAATCTTGCCAAAATATGTCAAATCATCTTAGTAAAACAATGCACGTACTCACAGCATCACACGATGGTTCATATTTTGATGGAAATATGAGCCCAGACGGACATTTGCATCGTCTGCTCATAAATCATAGAACACTTTTAGAGGCATTTCACTGTGAAATGCTTTTTTTCCCCCTTTCTGCCTCTGTTCTGAAAACTATTGCAAATGTAAAATAGTATGGCTTTCTTTTTGGGACACACATATGCCAACAGTTGACTCAGTTTAACAGCCACCAGTAAAAAATAAGAGGAGCTGTGGTAGCAGAGCCGCGGCTGTGAAGTTCTGTTCTCTTTTTTCATCTTTTGTATTTTGACTAATAAACCTGTTAAATCATGTGGGTGGAAAAGCGTCAAGTCAAACATACTTTCACTTTCCATTTCTTCTTATGTGGCGCAAAGCAAGAAAAAAAAAAAAAAAGAAGATCAGGGCCTTAATCCCATGGCTTGTGGTTTTGTCTTCCAATCCATTCATCCCATACACAACCTCTAAGATTTAGTGACAGCGCACAAAACACTGTTAAAGCAAAGCCATTTCTCAGCAGCTTCATATAAAATCTTGCCTTTATTGTCTCGTAAAGAGAAAGAAACATGTTGAACCAACAGCAGTGCTCACTGACATGCTCCAAGTTACTTCCCCTGCAATGAAAAATTCTGTTGCAGGAAACACTAGAACTCAGACTGGAGGGCTTTCACGTCAGAAAAATCCCTCCTAGACAGGCTCCAGAATTTATTGCAGCATATCAAAAAATGTATGCATGAAACTGTTTATTACCACTGTATTTATTAGGCCAGTTTGGAATATAGTGCAGGAAGAAGAAAGGGCTAGATATCCATAAATGGGACAGGGAAAGCCGCCTTCAGTGTCACATCCTGTATTGTTCAGTGTTGCATAACTTAAGTGAAATGAAAAAGAAATAAATTACTTGCTTGACTGGTCGCACACCGATGACTATCATTTTCCCCCCTCAAATTGCATCCTGTTTTGAATGATGAGAAATGGCTGCATGTGAAGGGGTAATGGTTTGACGCATTGAAATGCTAATTGATTTGTTGTTTTGTTTTGCAGGCAGCGAGTTTTCGGGGAACCCCTACAGTCATCCACAGTACACAACCTACAATGAAGCCTGGCGATTCAGCAACCCAGCATTACTAAGTGAGTAGAGTGTGGACAAAATGGGATGAGATAACTATTAAGTGGCCATTTGCTGAGGCCCCTCCTCTCAGTTGTAGCCTTAGCAACAATAACTCGGCTGAGACTCTCGTGCATGACATTTCTCTACATTCTGGCGTACGATGCTCTTTCTTAAGCACTTGGACAATGCAAAGATTTCCAAAAACACAACAGAATCAGTCTAAAGAACAAGTTAAAGAAAGCGTAAAATATCTGTCATGCTGATTATACACTGACTAAACACAAAGTTTCATATCGTTAGCCTAATAGCATAATTGCCTAAGTCATTTTTTTTGGTCATTTTGATAATTTTGAAATTGATATCTGCCTAAATTTACCAATGTGCTTGCAAAAAAAAATGTTTTTCTTGTTTTCCGAAAAAAAAAAATTCATATGCAACTATGCTATTAGGCTAACGATATCAAATTTCATGTCATATCAAATAGGCTGTCTCTTGTGTGGAAGACTGTCCCAAGAACCCAAGTTACATTGAACAAACCTCATTCTTACCCTTAAAGCATTTTTCCTTATACATTAAAAATCAAAACATGGTCAAATCACAGTGAGGTGTGCTTATGCTTTTAAACACATACACAGCAGTCGCTTAGTTAAAGGTGCCATATGTAAGAATGTGGCCAAAAACGGTTACTACACTCAAATTCAAAATACCGAGGTCTTTTAGGTGTGTTTTCTCCGCCAGTAGCTCAGGCGTAACTGGCAACCCGTGGTTTCTCGGCAACTCTACTGACTGCAATGATTGGTAGATGCCACATGTCAAAACATGATTTCAAAACATAAACATGATTTGCAGTCTGCAAAAGATTTTTTTTAATGCAAATATTTTTTGGCTGTACTGTTGTTGTTGGTGAGTTCAGTTTGTTATATGAACATTATTCCTGAGTCTCTGTGACATATTAGGAGGATTTTATGGCCAGTTGATTTAGATTTATTACATAATGCTCCTTTAAAGTTGCCAGATAACATTAATTTGACATGTTTTGGCCACGAAAGCACAAGCACGTGTTAGTGATGACATTAACAATGGCACTGTTCAATTCAACTTGTCAAGACGGCACGACGCGCAGCGAAATGGAACGCAGCCACCATTCATTCGATTATTTACAATCAAATGTGTTTTTTTGTCCGGCCGTGACTGGTAAAACGATAGCTGGTTAGATGTTTGTTTACCAGTATGGTTTTTACAATCTCTGTTGAGGCGACACATTGGTCAAGTCCTCACTGTGAAAGCTTCTTTTCAAAATAAAAGCAGAAACCTACTTTGTTCTAGACGTAAACTACTCAGGAAGCAGAGAATTTGACCGTAATCCAGCGACTAACAAGTTCTCTATTAGATGATACATTTTGTCCAAGTGATTAACAAACAGCATCTGTTGCTAATTCTGTAAATACAAAGCTTGACAAGTGCAGTAGCAACAGTAACTATGGGGAAAGTGGTATATACAGTATAATGCAAACAGTAAATGTTATAAACTGCAGTTACATGTGTATTTGTTGTTACAAACAGTTTCGTTCTTCTGTTAACTTTCAGGTTCCCCTTATTATTATAGTGCCGCATCGAGAGGCTCTGCCCCTCCCACTGCTGCCACTGCCTATGACCGTCACTAGTTACCATGGAAACCAAATCAACCTGCAGGACCATGGCCTCAGCCTCCATATTGCCCCCGTGTGAGCAGCATGGTCCACTGGACACTGAGCAAATGCGCATAAAATGTTCCCGATTCACACAAAGAGCAAGTTAACGTCTTTTTTTTGGGAGGGGGGGGGGGGGGATTTCGGAAAACAACTCCTCTTCTCGCAGCAGTTTTGGACACTTGAAGCCAAAAAAAAAAAAAAACAGAATCTACAAGACACCATCAGAGACACTCGCAGAGGCTAATCGCAGTTGGTTTGAATAAAAAGAAAGAAAAAAAAAAAAGAAAAAGAAAATGACTGAAAACAAAAAAAAATATCCCGAATTTATTTCCTCCCCCTGTAGAAGTGTCACAGTTTCATCCCAGCCTGGATCAATACTGTACATTCCTTTTCTTAACAGCTCTCAGCGAGGACGCTGTCCAGAGCTTCCTTTCCTGCTCCTCTCCCTCTTGATTCAAACGGCAGCGCGGTGAGATCACAAGAGATTAGCAGCAGCACATGCAGACTGTGGCAGGCCGGGGCGCCGGGGTGTTTTATCTTTTTTTTCTTTTCCTTTCTCTCTCTTTTTTTTTTTTTTTTTTTTTTTAAACCATCTGAACAGTCACCGACCAAACATCCACAGCATGAGTAAATCGATCACTTTTGATGCCATGAGAAGATTAGGACATGTTCTCTGTGATACACAATCAAGATGTAAAAAATGAAAATGAACTTAAATAAAAAGGAACATCGGTTTGAAAATAGAGGAAGCCATGACAATATATCACCATGGCCTGCTATTCGAAAAGGTTTCAAGAAACTAGTAAATATATTCTTAATATAATTTTTTTATTTCATTTTTTTATAATTCCTAATGACTACACTGCAGACTGCTTGGCTAGTGTTTTACTACTTCTTATTTGTCAGGATACAAGAGGTCATCAGGCAAAAACCTTAATGTGTTTGTTTTTTTTATTATTGTTCTTTTCATTTTGCACTATTTTTGGAGGTTCGCAACACTGGAGTGTTTATTATGCAGAAAAATGATGATGCGTATTTGCTGTATACTTCACGAAAACGACTGTAAGTCTTAAACGTCCCGGTCTGAAAAGGCACTTACAGTTTCACTGTTTGTTTTGTTTTTGTTTTTCCTGTACTCCAAAACCCATCGTGTCACATGTCCTGACGTGCACTATATACTATGTCGTCACAGCTTACATTTGTTTATTTTAATTTAAGTGGATTAAGTCTTTGGCATTCAACCACAGTAAAGGATATGACAGCCATCCCCCCCCCCCCCCCCCGTCACATCAGTTTCGTCATTTGCCTCGTTTGGTGCCAGAATCACGTGAAGTCACTCCGACCGGATGATTCCGATGACTCTGATCGCGTCACAAAAGCAGGGCGACAACTTCAGCTCAATGCCTTAAACATGTCTCTCTCCTCCTCTTCCTCACGACTTCAGCTCCCTCACATGTTTCAGGCCGAGTCATTTCTTTGACTCGAGCCGGAATGATGGTTTTCTTCATCTGTCAAGTGAATGTATTTGCATTTGCCAAAGACTTAGATCTTGTTCATGTTTATTTACAGGCCGCCAATATGCATCACAAGAGCAGTATTATTATAATTATTATTATTATTATTAATGTTATTGTTATGATTAGGGTTCATGAGGAAAGTATATGTATAAATTCTATGCAGTGCAGAGATGGTCATCATATGCATATTCAGCTGTAAACCTAAAGGTAGGTGGAGTTTATTTAATTGTTATTATATTATTTACAAATTGTTCATTTTGTAGAAGGTTTTTTCTCTGTGTGTGTGTGTGTGTGTGTGTGTGTGTGTGTGTGTGTGTGTGTGTGTGTGTGTGTGTGTGTGTGATGTGAAGACACTTCTCTGTAAATACAGTAAGAAAAAATGTCTTTCATGTTCATGGGTATCACCACTTTCATTACACTGGTCTCACTTGTACAATAATAAAAAGTGTCTGAAATCTTTTACGCAAACGTAAACGCCTGCATGGTGTTTCTTACTGTGTGGTGTGAACCTGATATAAAGAAGATTAAAATGAGCACATTTTGTTAAAGTTGTTGATTTGTTATGCTAATTTGAGGAAGAGGAAAACACAAAAACATTACTCGTTCAGATTCTCAGAGGATAAAAGTTGCTGTTTTTACCATTTTGAATTTAAGTTTTAAACTGTTATACTTTGTGAAGACATCATCTAATACATTGAGAAGTTGTTTAAGGTTTTCTATATTTGCATTCTAAAGAATGAATCCATTTATTTTAAAAAACAATAGCTTTTTGACCCAAAATCTTCGTCATAGTTGCATTAAATGGGTTTTATTGCTTTATTGTGTCTTAATATTTACATTATACTGTATGTTTTAACGGAGCTATTAAGTCAAATGATCTAAATGTAGGGTTTATTTCATAGAAACAGCCAATTCAGTGATATAATATATTATCACCTATGCCTCAAAATATATTAAAATGCTACAAAGACACATGAATGCTGCATTTAGAGTTCAATTAGCGTTTTCCACTAAACCATATTCCTATTGTTTACGGCCTCACAAAAAATAAGAAAAAAATGAAATATTATGATGTCAAAGTATTGCCTTAAATCAAAAATAAGAGATTGATACGTCTTGTATTTCCACCAATACACAATATGGACCTGTAAGCCATTTTGAGGCCATTTTAAAGAACTGATTGATAATATTTGTCAAATACATTAATAAATTAATGAGTGCAGAACAAATGTAGTTTGAACATCTGTCATGGAGAGTGAGGGTGTGTTTATGGATAAAATATTGAAATATCTTTGCTAACAAATTATTATAACAATAAACCCAGTAAATATATACTTTCCAATCCATATTTATATCAAATAACAACTTTCTTATATTACTTTATTGACATATCAATCACCACAATACAATAAATGCATTCATAATCCCTTAAAATCTTCTTAAAGTTGCACTTTTCTGTCCTTGTGTGTCATAAACAACATGAGTTAGAGTCCCATGTGACCGCGCTACGTATACATTTGATGTCCGAAATGATAAATAACTGTTATTTCAGGCCTAAACAAACAAAATGCCACAATGAATCCGAACACTTAATCAGAGCGTTGTGTGATAAATGTATTTACTTTCTTCCCGGTATGAAGATCACATGGTACACAGCGGCTGGACGGAGAATGCCTCTGAATGTTTTCCCCCTGATTTGGATCACTGAGCAGCACATAAAGTGTTTAACCTCTCCTCGCTTTGTAAAGCTGAATTAATTTTTCGAGCAGTGTGCCTGAATTCAATTTGTGCTAAGTTGCAGTGAGAGACTTATGCATGAAATCCCTGTTAGAGCTTATATTCACTCTTTCTCTGGCGCCGTAATCCCTCCGCCAGCGTCGCCCTGAATGACTTTGTTATATCATTATTGATTTACAACAAGTGGACGCTGTCCTGATTAGCACTGCGCGATCTGCAAAAAGGATTTGGGCGGCGTGTACATTTGTCACATGATGTAATCATGATTCTTATTCTTATGTTAGTAACTACATAGTCATTTTGAGCCTCTGGCAGTGATAGTAAATAAAAGTTTATTTCAAATAAACTCAGTGTATATTTTCCTCTAAATTTTATCATTGTTTTTTAAAAAAAACGAAAGAAAGAGGTTTCGGTGCATGTTGCCGCCTCTGGGCCAAAGAGGACAGAAGAAACTCGCTTTTGACTTTGTAATTCAATTTCTCTGCCTGTTGTTTATTTCATAGCTCCCCTGTGAAGCATCAAAAGCTGATATTCTGTCAGCCCCTAACTGTCGTATATGTTTGTCATTCACAGCCCTTGTTAAAGGAGAAGGAGGGAGGAGAAAGCCTCGACTCGCTCCTCTCCTCTCCTCCAGCTGAGAATTCCCAGAAGCAGAATTTAAGATGGGGAAAAATTTATTTTGTCACGTTCCTGTCTAAATTGGCATATCTGGCTCTCTTCTCCAAAACCAATAAACTGTGAACCTGGATGTATCTGTCAATCAAGCTCAAATTGACTGCAGCATGCCAGATGACAACAGCATCCCCTTGAATATAAATATATATTATTTACTGTATAGGTGCAGTGGGACGATCTGATTGGCTCTGATCAGCATCTGTCTTTGCCAATCAACACTGAGACCGCTCGCCGGAGTTTACCTATATAAAATGACACATTTTTATCTAAATAAGCATTAGAATGAAACATTCAGTGATCGAATTAATGCACAAGTGCTGAAAATTTGATTTACTGTACTTATAAAACAGGCTGTTCTGCTGCTGTGATTCTTAATTCATTTGAGAGAGGGTGGAAAAAACATTTTTATACCCCACTTTTTTTGCTCTGGGATCTAACTGTGCCATTAATGTTATTACTCCTCGATGGATAAGCAGTAATTATCTTTATGTGTACATCTCTCTCTGTAGATTGCTCCTGAGGAGGGAACAGGTTGGAGTCCTGCACGTGTGAGTAAGTGTGTGTGTGTGAGTGTGTGTGTGCTAATGTAGTTCTGACAGCACAGTATAGAGGGAAAAGCCCCGTGTGATCGGTGTTTTAACAGTGAACCTCATCATGTACAACTTCAAGCCACAGTGTCAGATCTCGGTGTTGACCTTTCGAGCCGCTTCGCACTAATACGTGCTGACTGAACACTCTGCGTGGGATTCTGTACAATGGCTGCTATGAATATGCTGCCGCAGCGGCTGAATTATAATTTGGTTACTGGTGTGTCAAATGTACAATAAATCCTCAGGATGTTATCATTTGTAGTGACACACCAAGACGAAGGCGGCGGAGGAGTGTGTGTGTGTGTGTGTGTGTGTGGAAGGAGGGGAGGGGGTGCTGCGTTGGAGAGAATATGAAAATGCATTTCACGTCTTTATATCCAAGTAGTAGTTTGGACGTTATGAAAAGAGGGGAATGGATCTGCTGCTTTATGTACTGTATCTAATTGGATTTGGCAATATATAATACGATTCTCCAGTATCCATCAAATCCTGTGTTAGACCTGTTTGTATGGCCGTGTCAGTGGGGCAGCCTAGCTTGTTATGATGCCTGAGCAGCAATTATGAGGTAATTTTTGACTCTTGCTGTGTGAGGCCATCCAGAGGATACTTGAGGGGAGGTTCCTAATGAGTGAGCATTGATTGATTGGACATAATAAGTGCCCCTGCTCGACTGAAAGAGAGTGTGAGAAAAAGAAAAGAGGGCGGGTGAAGGGGGAAGAGAGGCGAGGGAGGGGTTACAGTGTGGTTTGGGTGACAGGGTTTTTTTTTTTTTCCCCAAATGAAGCAAATGACCAGCGATTATATCTGAAAGCATCAAGGTGAACGCCGCGCTCCTGCTGCCAAAGTAGGGTTAGCTGCGGCTCAGCCCTGCACCAAAACTCATTTACCCTTCACCAGTAAATAATTACCCTAATGGCTATTGTGTGATACATGATGCAATTAAAGCCTAATGCAATGCACCTCACTTAGTGAACGTGTCAGGTCCCACATAACAGGCACTGGTTGTCCTGGGCTAACGGGGCTTGCTACCTGACTGGCCTGTAATGGGGATATCCTCCAAAACAGACAGAAGAGCTCCCTAATCAGCTGGATCTGTCAGCCGGGCATGTTTGTTTGCAACCAGGGGGGGGGGAATATTCAGCACAATTTGATGCAGACTATTTCTGTTAGCAGCAGAGGAGGGGAATCATGGAAGCGGGTAAGAAAAAAAAAAAAAAAAAAAAAGAGAGGGCACAATCATCAACCCCCATCCTTTCCCTCCCTGTAACCCCCCAGCCTTTCCTGCAGCTTCCCTCACCCTCGCCTCCCCCACCACCACCACCACCACCACCACCACACTCCCAACACCCCAGTCACTGTCAGGCCAAACACATGATGAATTGCCCTGTCAACAGAATTCATTCAGGGACCAATTAATTCAGCAGAAATGAACTAGAGCCATCAGTCGCTGAAAAACTCAGAGCAAAGAGAGCAAAGTAGCTCGCTGTGGAAGAAAGAGAGACAGTGTATGTGTGTGCGTACGGGGAGAGAGAGGGAGAATGAGGGAGAGGGTGCCAGGGGAGTGCAGTGGAAGTTAGCCTGACAGGAATTGGTCATTTAATGCTTTAGCGCACTGGAGACAGCCCCTGTCATAGAGGAAGCCATGACAGGACTCCCCTGGTACTTTATTTATTAATTATCCGGAGCAGCAAGGGGCATTTAACTGTCTCACTCCAGGCCTGTCAACTCGACTTCTTGTCATTCCACCTCCACAAACAGGTCCTTTGGAAACACACACGAAATCAAAGAGGTGGAAATGTAGACAAATATTTGTGTTAGGTTAAAAAATTAAATCAATTGTCATAAAAAAAACAACTGTCACCGAGGAAAAACAACGTCTGACTTTGGGACCGTGTCAGGTGATCGGCAGGGGAACAGAGTCAGTACGTCAGATACAAAAAGAAGACAAACACAAATATAAACCCAGTATGAGACACCTGTAGAGGTTACTCCTATTTTCATAATTCCTGACGTTCATCAAAATCAAAGATGTAATGGCTTCTTCCCTGATACAAAATCAGTTCAGCATCCTACTTTTTCACACTGCCAAATAAACAAAGTAGAAAAGCACTCGGAGAGCACAGACCTCGGCCAAGGCAGCTCAGCCCCCCACAAAATAGCGATAAAAAATAGTGATCACGCATTGAATCACTTGTTCCTGGTCCCATTGCGGACTTGCGGATTTCCAGAAAATTTCATCCAAATCCGTCAGCGACTTTTCGAGCTATGTTGCTAACAAACAGACACAGCGAAAACATATACTTCCTTGGCGGAGGTCAACAAACAGGCGAAGGTGAACTGATGATGAAAAACTTGGAAAAATCACAACATTTGTTGCTGTTCACTTCAACTTTACTTAAGTTTTCCTTTCGCTTCTTCACTGATGCAAACGCACTTGATTTGTAAACTGTAAACTATTTCGCTGTTGCATCAAATGCAACAAACTCTATATAAAAGATGTGAAATGAGAGAAATCAATAAATGATTTAGAAAGTGCTCTAAGAGCACATACCTCTCTCTACCAGCACTAAAATCTGAATCATTATCTGGATCTGTACCAAATTGTATCTGTCCAAACATATTAGCACTCTCTACATCCCTGGATTCGTAACAAAAAAACCTTAAAAATAACAAATCCCTGTATCACCCTCTTAACCAGATCAGCTCCAGAATTTGACAGAGTTTCCATGGGTCACGTCTCACACGCCCACCGAGTTTCAAAGAAATCGGTTCAGTAGTTTTTGTCTAATCCTGCAAACAAAACACAAACGGCACTGGTAGAGGTAATGACAAAACACAATTCACAATTTAGCGCTTATTGTTGTTTTAACGCAACAGAAACTTTTACAGAGGGAGTTTTTTTTTTCTGCGACACAATGAAACAGTGCGACTGTTGTGTTTTCTGGAGTCTGTTTGCTCTGCTGGAAACCCGATGAGTCCGTGGTCGACCTATTCAGTCAAAGGTTTGATCTTTCCCCCCTTTGTGTTGCGCTGATCAGGTGGTAAATATTTGATGGAAGCCTTTCTTTCTGTACATTATGCATCCTGGTGTAACAGGAGGATGAAGCAGCAGCAGCGGCAGCTGGGAAGCTGCTCATGCCATCAGGTATTCTTTACCAAGATTACACGACGACACACAGCAAACAAACAACGACACCTGACTGTGTGTACCGACGCTACAAAGAACTGGAACCAAACAGGAAATAAGCTATAAGATTGTCACGAAGTTCCCGCTGTATTGAGCTAAACATCCAATAAGTGTGTAAAACCCGCACAGCGGCATCGGCGTCACCAATGTTTCTGTGAGAGCCGATCTTCTCTCTGCGAGTTTGAAACAAAAGGCGATGGAATCCAGAGGAAGCCAGAAATGAGAAGAAGAAGAAGAAGAAGTGCTGCAGTATATAATTAATTAAATGAGACTAATTAGGAACATGAGAGCAGGTGCCAAGCTATGGGCTGACAGCACAGACAGCCAGACAACAGGAAGGGGGGAAGAAAAAAAGAAAAAAAAAAACCTATGGGTAAGGGGTGTAACGTGACAAGAGGAGGGACAAAGCAACTTTCTGTGTTTTGTCACATGAAACCTCCAAGGAATATATGTGACAGAAACTGTAGACCCAGACGCCATGGGGGTCTCTGCCTTTGTTTGAGACAGATTTTCATTTCGCCAATTTGAGGTTTGATGCAAGCGAGAGAGATGTCCCTGCTCATTATTTCTGCGCGTGGCTTTAAAGAAGAAAAAGACCTGTACCTCCGAGAGCGTCCATGTCACTCATTTAGAAAGTGGTAACATGGGGCTGACACCACAGACTGCACAACTACTTGTGATGTACAGTATATCCATAGACTAAAGGGAAATAGTCTTCTGTTTTGAAAAGTGTCGCCAAGGAAGTATGATTCTCCACTGGTTGCAAAAGGAAGTCCATTTGAATAGAAGTCTATGGGAACATTAGCCCACTTCTGAGCTGATTTATAACATTATGAGCTAATGGTCTTTCAAATGACAGTATGTGCCATTTAACCCTTTAAAGGGGACATATTATACCCTATTTCACCAAGTTAACCTCGTTCCCTGGTGTCCTAATGAACATGTCTGTGACATGCTTTGGTCAAAATACCATAAGGATGAAGCACCACAGCAGTTCAATCACCCTGCCAAAACAGCCCTGTTCAGAACGCTCGGTTTAGTAGTATCTCTTTAGGTCCACCTTAAAAAAAAAAGTAAAATGAAACTTAAGGGACAGGAAATGACATCAGCCACAGAGGCTACTAGGAGCTAACAGCAGTTAGCATTTGGAAAAGTGATCATTTGCAGGCTCTAGGCTTAGGTGTTAAAGGGTTAAAGGGAAATAGACGATGTAACTGTGGCACACATGAGAGGACACCAGTGTGATTGACAGCTGGTACCATCCAATCCAACTGGTCAAACTGTGAATCTCCAGGCTTCAAAATGGGAGTTTGTTATGCAAACACAAGACCACGTCCATTTTTATTTACAATATCTCGAGGTATAAAGTAGATTTATACCCTCACATATCAGGGAAGCCAGCTCACTAGGTATTTTTCTATCTTTTTACTCTCGCCTTCAACTTGGACCTTTCAATTTCACCCCGTGTTGTGTTTTATTGTTGTATTTTCATCTATTTTCCTTTTATTGTGAAGCACTTTGAGCTGCAACCCTGAAAGGTGCTATACAAATAAAGTTTATTATTATTATTATATTATTTCCAGCATATAATTATTTGTCATTTTCTGTTGATAAAAGACATTCCTGCTCATTAGCCCACACATTCCAGAGTGATGTCAGAACACATTACATCACACTTTGTGATGTGACATTACATAACAGGTGTTAATAAAAAAAAAAAAAGAGGAAAAAACCACTCTTCCTCCTCTTTTTTTTCCCTCCCTCACACAAATACGGTTCACAACATTATGGAAAGTCCAGCTTGTGCAGCCACAGACGCTCAGAAGGGGCATCAGCCTATTTTATCACAATTTGCTCGCTAACCAGTTACAAATGTGGCATGTGATGACAATAATGAGGCTTGATGTCACTTAGCCTTTGAGTCGTGTGTGTGGAATAGCAAAGCGGGATGTCAGGGTGCTGCAGGTCCTCCACTCTGCTACTGAGAGGCTTCCTGCACAAGAGGTGACAGACACCTCGGTTAGAGAGAGAGCCGCCTCTCTAACAGCATTATAAATTACTGTAGATCCTATTTGTGTCAGTGGAGGCAAGTGGGGGGAAAATTCAACATCAGCCTATTTATTCATTTACTTATTCCCTGGCTCGGTCAGGCTCGGTGCAGCCGCTGTGTGCTCCACTCTGCCTCAGAACAAATGCTGTGTGTTTACGGGGACACATGGGCATTTTATTTTAGAGGCACTGGTGATACCAGAGTCAATCAGGCCAGGAGAGAGTAAGCATCACAGTAAAAGTCATTCTTTTTCCATCCCTGGCTGCATGAAGCACATTTTTTTAACAACCATATAGTCTTGAAGAATATTTCAGTGTAGATGGAATGTTTAAAAAAATTAAATTTTTTAAAGGCCTTATTTTGGGGGAAATGGGGAGATTAACCAAAGCTGCATGACCATTATGAAAGTTATCTTCCATCTCTACTGTAACAGATCCATGCTGCAACCACATTAAGGTTGTTTTATGTATTTCCACAAACAGGTGACAGTTGCTGGTGATATTTTTGCCCTTCTTTAACCAGACCTCTATTAAAAATCTCTGATGATGTGACAGAAATAAAAAGAAATACAAATTAGAGCCATGGGTAATCACGTCTGAAGCCACAGGAAAACGTATCCCTGTGACATAATAAAGACATTTAGACTTTAATATTTATCAAAATAATAAATGATAGTCGCGTTAAGTAGGGGGATTTTGTTCTCCACACACAGGCTCACCTGATTGACTGTCCAAAGCAAGATCATTAACAGCTTTTACGTTGAGCAATCAATAACAAGTGACAGAGAATGGATTTCAGAAAGGAAAAAAAAAAAAGTAATTTCCCAGCTAAAATGACAAAAGTGATTTAAAGGAAATGCAGCCTGATGTGTTTGTGCGTGCACCTGTGCACTCACAGGCACAAAAATAAAACAACAAATACAAGCTAATACAGAGAAAGAGACGGGGCTTATTTTAATTATCATGGGATGGCTTGGACTGTGCATCATCATTAGTTTGACTAAATAGCGTCGGTCAGTGACTCAAGTAGTGGTAAATGGTACAATTAGCAGGCTGAGCAGGGAGAGGTATATTCAATTTGAAAGCCTTCTTTCTTAATCCATCTCGTGTGATCATGAAAAATGCTGAGCTGTAGGCTTTTACACTCAATTTTAATCAGGTTAATTCCAAGTAAAATGTCAACATTGTAATCAAGAACTAGCACACCCCAGCAAAAGCTAAATGTCTATGGCTGCTAAATTTAAATGTCCTACCGCTTTCATCTCCCCCATCTCCATCTTAATGTCCCCCTTCTCCTCGGCACACATTCCTCTGTGAACCGTTTGGCACATTTCCTCTTCAGCTGGGCATATTTGATTAACAGCTAAAGCAAAAAAAAAAAAGTGCAGATTAGTTTGAAACCTACGTAGCAACCGACAACAATGAATAGCTTAAGTACAGACACCAGGGAGGTGTTGACATGCTTCCTTAGCATGAACCTGTTGTTCCTTGTTCTACTTCTCCCTGTGCCCCACTGCTTAATCCCTCGGTGCACTTGCTCTGTAACCCCAGCAGGTGCAGGGGGAATCTATAAACACAGCTGGTGCATCGCAGCATCAAAAACTCTCAGACCTGCCCTCACCTCGCACCTCACCCCATCAAAAAAAAACTCAAGTTTACTCAGAATACCATGCATAGCCATGGTTCACGACGCTGGCAGATTCTTTAATCAAAGCTGTACAACAAGGGTTCATGTCAATTCATTATGCATCCTCACATACTGTTGATGTTGTGATTGTTTCAGCCCTAGTTGAGAAACACTTGAGCTCTGGGCTATATTATTTTGAACTCAAGACATAACTACTTCAGTTCTATTTCTTTGCTTCATCTTTTAAAGGGGAAATAGTATTCCCTATTTCTCCAAGTTAAACTAGTTCCCTGGTGTCCTAATGAACATGTCTGTGACGTGCTTTGGTCAAAATACCATAAAGATGAAGCACCACAGCAGTTCAATCACCCTGCCAAAACAGTCCTGTTCAGAACGCTCGGTTTAGTAGTATCTCTGTAGGTCTAGTAGTATCTCTGTAGGTCCACCTAAAAGGTCCATCTTTAAAAGAAAGTAAAATGAAACTTAAGGAACAGTAAATGACATACTACTACGAGCTACCAGCAGTTTGCATTTGGAAAAGTGATCATTTGCAGGCTCTAGCAGGCACATTGCCGTCATGTATAACATGTATCCACTGGACAGATAAATTATCTGAGGCTGAAAGTTTGTGCTGCACTGTGGAGCCAACAATAAAACTTTTCAAGGACTTCGTGGACTTCTGATTTTCAGATACTGTTGCCCTCGCCAGTGTTTTACGGACAAAGCGGAGCTCCACGAGACAACAATTCCAGGAATTTAGCGCATTGTGACGTCCCAGTGAGCACGGAAGTCAACATCGCATTTTTTATCTCCTGTACTTAGACTGAGGAGGACCACAAAAACACGAGTGAGTCATCTTTTTTCACACTTTACTGACTGATAGGACCTCCAGAGTCCCAAATATAAGGATTTAAAAAGTTGATTTTGCATAATATGTCTTGTATAGAGAAAATACTGAGAACTACAAAAAATATTGGCCAAGATGGATGTGACTCTGCAGACTGGTGTCAGCAATAATTCGCATTTGCTAATTCAACAGTATAATCTTTTCAATGTGTGTTTAACTTTGAAATAGTTGTCTTATGTTGTAATTTTAGCCTCTGTGATGCTATTCTATGGTAAATCAGTTAATGTTTTGCAAAGACTAAAAACAGTGGCTTTATCAAGTATTAAGATAAAGTTTGTCAATCCCTACTGGCAGGACATGATGTCATAATTACATACTCATACGCAGCATACAAATAATGTTACAGAATAACAACAACAACAAAAGTTACACACTGCAGCTTTACGTACTGGAATTCATAAACTCTATAACAGATTAAATGTCTGCCATATTCTCTTTCAAAGTTTGATGCTTGAGTGTTGAGAAAGACTACGGTCACGAGAAGGAACAGAGGTCAAGAGAGCAGAAGCACAGTCCCTTATAAGGAACTAAGTCATACTGTCCTACTGTCTCTGTGTTCACTGTAATTGTCCTATCTTTGAGAGGACTGAGTGTCAGCATTGAAAATGCATTGAATTTCAATCTTTTTAACAAATTTGACGACAGTCACAGTCGTGCACACACTGGATATGAACACAGGCTAAAATGAGAGGGATTCGAGAAGTGAGACTAAAGAGTAAAATTATACGTACGTTGACGTACACTTTAGCACTATACACAGCACCTGTGTGGACCGACATGTCACTGGGCGTCTCCTCTCTTTTCTAGAAACTTGATGACTCTGGATATCGGCTGTCTCGTTCGCTCTGATTTAATGTTCTACTTGGCTTTGCATTTTAACTTGTTAAAGTGCCATAGTCTATATACCTGCCCGGGCACGTTAGTCCTGATTGCTTAGGAAATTTCACCGCTGCCTGCACATAATGAGAGTGGACAGAGGTTAGAACAGCTCAATAGAAGAGATAACCAGTCTTTGATCCAAACAGCCATGCAGAACACACAGGCAATACCGTCAGAAAATGTACTGTCAGGAATTTTGGATTTTAAATTACTCCTGATTAACCTGAATGGAAGTGGTGGAAGAGTTTGGTGGAGTCGGAGCAGGAGAGAACGAGAAACGTGGAATCAGCCGCTTACGAAACCCGTCAACTTCCCTGTCATTAACACTTTTGCGCGAGGAAAAAAAAAAACAAGCAAACAAACAAACAAACATAAGCTGTCTACATGAGTTGTCACATCCGAGAATGATGTGCAAGCTCTTTGTAATGAGGGATTTTCCTCGCGCACCTGTCACTCACTTCCATCTAAGGTGCAGGAGGAGAGTGAAACAGCCCTTGCTGATCAAGATCAGTGAACAGTCTCATGTCTGCAGATGTCTGCTTTGTTATAATCAGGAAACGTCTCGACGTCAGTGATGAGATGAAACGGGGATTATTCCACTTTTCTGTGTGAAAACTTAGTCGTTATACAAATATGAGGCACATTTTTGTTTTCATTAAATTGTATTTATTCATTTTTTGTATTTGTGGAAACAAAATCTAAACTTTATTGACAGCAGATCACTGTATGCACGGTGTCTTCCTGGTTTTTCACTGAGCCAGCTAGATTATTTCTGTAGAGATTTTCTATTCCACTTAAAGCTGCAGTGTGTACATTCTAGTTATTTTTGTTGTTGATGCTGTTTGGACTTGAGAAATTATTTGTATGCCATGACCTTAACTTGAAATAGGGCTTTGTCGAGCAATACTATCAGCCCTGACTGAGGGAGCGTTTGTGTATGTACTGTACATCAGCAGTGCAGGGGCGAGTTGACCAGTAGAATTCACTTCTAAAATGTTGTGTGGAGTCTAAATCATCACTGTGTGAACTCATCTGACAAATTTGTTGATATTTAAATGTTACACACAACAGTTTTTGAGATTACTCAGCCACTGCCAGCCTGCAGCTGTCAGCAGAAGGGAATCTGCAGGGACGAAAGTTTCCATTCATTTACACACCCACGTTTATTCACATACTGAAGAGTTAATACATTTTTTTAAAGCTACAGTGTTGGTCAAATAAGTTCCACGATTATATAATGTACATATTGAACTGCTGGGGTGGGGGGGGGGGTGAGTTTAAATTCAATTTGTCAATCAAATTTTGATCATATTCTCAGCAGTTAATGGGCTGCAAATGGGTTTATAAAGATATAATTATTAATTTTCTTAAATGTCCTGTTATGTGGTAATTTAATTTTTTTTTTATTCTTTAATCAGAATTATGTTTCCATGTTATTAAAACTGGAAATTGATATTAAACATTGTCTCATTTCCCTCGGCTCATGTATATTCAATAGGGTGAGCTTAAAAAATTCTAAAAAAAAGAAAAGATTATTCAGAGTTGCCACCTCAGCCTCAGTCTGACTGTGCCTTCCAAAACACCTGAGGGGGGGAATGATTTCCTCATTGCCAAGCTAATGGTCTTCATTCCTGTTAATCTGTGGCCCAGTGTTTTCCAATTTGGAGGGTGTATCCTCACTCTCCACTGTCTATTATGCTCCAGGGCCAGAAGGAGGCCACTTTCTGCCCATTCTGTGGCACTTGAATTAAATGGAGGCAACTTGATTGCTGGGAAACACGAGGCTAGGCGATAAAGCAATTAGGAGCCTCCAGTTCTTATCCAAAAGACAGCGCAGCAACTGCTCCAGAGAGAATTAATATGTGTATAAGGATATTGTGTCGTCTTTTCTTTGGGGGGGGGGGCTCTTTTGTGCGGAGAGCACACTCCTCCCTCGGCTTGTCAGGGTGATGAAAACAAATCTGTGGGTAATAGGTCCTCCGTGGGCAGGAGACTCTATTGTAGTGTCGTTTGCAAACAAGTGTGAGGACTGAGTGAAGTGGCCGGAAGGAAGGCCACAGTGTGGACAAACGGCTTATCTTCAGTGGGCTGACGAGATCTTTCAATTTGATTCCAACCAAGATTAAATCCATGAAAAAGGACTTTCTCAGATTATCTACTCCTTTGCGTTATCATCCTTCACTACATTTTAAATCACATCCATCACCGAGTAAAAAATAAAGATACATATATCATGCACCGCATGATGCAAAGCTCCGCTTGCTCCGTAAAACAAGTGAGAGTGCTGGTGAGGGCAACAGTATCCGAAAATTGAAAGTCCGTGAAGTGTTCTATTCTTGGCTTCACAGTGCAGCACAGAGTCCTACACAAACTTCCAGCCTCAGAGGATTTATCTGTCCAGTGGATACATGTTATATATGACGGCTAGAGCCTGCAAATGATCACTTCTCTAAATGCTAACTGCTGTTAGCTCCCAGTGGCTCATTTCATGTCCCTTAAGTTTTGTTTGACTTGACAGGGTATATTATGGGACCTGTAGGGTGTACCTTTAATTAAAAACAATGAATGTGGGATTTGTGTCCCCCCCCCCCCTTTCTGCATTACACAAGAAAGAAGCCCAACCTTGTTCATAAAAGTAATTACTTTTTCACTTTAACATCAGTACATTTTTAGACCATTCGTTTTACTTGTCCTTAAGTTAAATGTTTTAAAAACAGTGGTACTTTTAGTTGAGTAGAATATTTCCATACACTTTCCACCCCTGGATGAATGTGGGTATATGGCTGGACAATATGGCCAAAAACTACAAAGAGGGAAAAACAATAAAGAAAGTCTACTATCAATCAGTAATTATCACAATTAAATGTAAGAAAAATAAAGATTATGTTTAACTGTGGTTTTAAACTTGGCTAGAATTAATAGGCCTAGGATTTACTAGATCTTCAGAGAGCTTCAAAAGCTAAAAACTTTGGACAATATTTTAGTGTGGGAACACACAGATGTCAGTATGTCAGATTGATTAGAATTAACCTTTAATTTTATTTATTTCAAATGGTAAATGTTCTTGAAAGCTGAGATGAAGACAGTGTGGGAGGTCCGGAACCTGACTCCATTTATACACAGTGTTCTTATATCCACTGAACAACAGCAAATGTTCATACTGAGCTGCATTTTTTTTTTTTTTGCATTTTCAGCCACATTTTCACTGGTTTGCAATATTCTATTTATTGGATTTAAAACAATTGTTACAAATCTAAGAAAAAGATAGTGAATAGTGAAGTCAAAGCTGACATTCTAGATTCAAGAGTTTTGCTCGTCACATGCATCGTTACACTCGTATAACCCACAGTGAAATGAGTCGCTCCAACACTGTAAACATACAGGAATATAATGGAATATAAAGGGAAAAGAAAAAAAAATGAATATATAAAGAAACTATATTGAATGCTAATGTACAGACTATACATATTTAAGTATATGTGTATATATGTGTACATACTAAGTGAATCTAAGCAACATAACAAACAACAAAACTCAAAAGTAGCAAAAAAAAATAAAATGAAAGTGATTTTGTGTATTGTCCATATTGTCCATAGCTATGGTGACTCAGATTAGTGGTATGACCTGGAGCATTATGTAATGCAGATAAAAGCAGATAAAGTTAACATTTTGAACATTTTAACTAAAACTTATTTTCTCCTCATCCCACAGATAAAAAAGCCTCACAACAAAGTCCAAGATGCAAAACTCCAGTCTTAATGCTTTCTACTCACTAACCATTTTAATCAAAACACACACCAGAATAGAATGATTTCTTGATCTTAATCTTTTTTTTTTCTTCTTTGTAATTTGGGTTAACTGTTATTTCGTCTGTTCATTATAACCAAATTTTCTTTGGTAAAGAACGCAGCTATTGTTCCAGGAAAACAACATAAAGGAGTTCATTTTCTAATCATGAGTGTGATGGCTTATAGACACTAAATGTTCGAGAGCAAACAATTTTCTCTCCAGCTGGTCTCTTTATAGATCATGAAAATATACTACTTAAATCAATGGGAGACATCCCACACACAATAGCAGCCCTGCTGTTCAATGATGACTTTTGTATTGGGGATAATCTACCAAGGTCATCAATCATGTCATGCATCCTCCAAAAAAAAAAAGGGGGGGGAGGAGACACTGGCTGATTTGATGATTTTTTAAAAATCCTCTCTTTCATTTGCAAAAATAAGTGAGTTTATGTGAAATAATATTCACATATGTATAAGAAAAACAGGTTAAAGAGAGGAACACCAGACAACAAGGGAGTCAATAAGGCTCCAAATTCATCATCAGGCATGTGGCGAGGAAGGAGTTTTCACAGCAAAACACTCCCCGGTTGAGCTGAAAATGTACAATTGACCCCGTCTTCCTTCTTCAAAATGGTGCAACATTATAACCTGGGGGAATGTGTTGACATCCAAATGAGATAAGTTTATTTTCTGCGATGTAGCATTTGTTCCATCAGGCAGGGAGGCTATAAAGCTAGAAGGATCAGTGGGGAGTCGAGCTCAGCACATGTGGTGCGAACAAGGAGCCCAACGAAAAGGCTTGGCCACCGCCCAAATCTCTTCCTCTGCCTTCTGTGCGGGCCCAGCCTTGGAAAGCAGGAGGCCACAATATTGTGGAACAAATTTCCTCTAATCTGTGCGCCACTGGTCCCGGGGCTCCAGTGGGAAGACTGCTCTCCTGTGCCCTCCCCGCCTGTCCCACAGATCAGCCCAGTTTACCCTCCACAGTGCCAACACACTGCAAGACGGATGAGATGTCAGCGGGGGGTGGGGGGAGGCGGTGGGTTAAGGCTGCCGGGATCTCAGGCTTAGCGTGGCCCGCTCATGTGTGCTCTCAGCAGGCCAAAGCTCTGCCCTGGAGAAAGACGCTGAGTGGAGAAGAGCTGGCACAGGGTGGTCAGATCCCAAATGCCTCGTCACTGCCAAGGCACATGCAACTTTCACAACTTTACAGCCTGGAACAAATTATTATTGTTCTTTAAATTCAGACAAATGGAGGGATACTAAATAGGGGACTGAAACAGCGAAAAAGTAGCCGTTCTGTTTATCCTCAAAATCCAGGGTTTTGAAAAGTCATTCTTCAGTTTCATTTGAATTATGTTAATTTGGTCACAATAGGGTCAAAGCAAGAAAACTGCCACTATCAAATTGTAAATACAAAAGTATTTTGTTTCAGCCCTAAATGTAAACAATATGACATATACAACACCATATCGCTGTTTTTGGGTGTAACCTGTGGCATTTGTCTCATTAAAAAAAATCAAAGGAAAGAAAACAACACCTATCTATGTGCAACAAACACCCTACACAACTTACTGAGGCTCCTCCTGTTGTGAAGTACTGCATTTAGATTAAACGTGGTGCCATAGGCGCTGATGGAGACAGGTCACATGCTTTGCTCGAGACTGTATCCATCAGCTCCCAGTCATTTTACAGCAGCGCGCACGGCTCCTCCACTCAGGATTGATCGAGACAGGAAAAGAGTGGGAGTGATGAAATATATAGCAGATAATTATTTATAGTGCCGACGCTTTGAAGCTCCTCCAGCACTTTTTTTGTTTTGTTTTGTTGCCAGGAATTAACATTGTTGATACCACAGGTTTAAGTGTTAAAACTTTGAACTGATTCATTTCACGACTAAGTGACTTGTGGTTGAAGGTTTACTCCTGAGGATGGATTATTATGACAGAATCAGAATTTGTTGAAAATGAAAGCCTTCACATTATGGCTTTCCTTTCCTTTTAATAACCAACGTCTTATATCTGTCTTTGCTCATTAATACTTTTCTTATCTTATCCAACCTTTTGTGTTTTCTCATTTGAATTATTTGGGTTCTTTTAAACCTATCTTGATTGGACTTTTTGCAATTTATTTAGTTTCTTCTATTGCATTGTTTGGTGAGTTTTAAGCCAGTAACCTATCACACTTCACACTCAGTGTGATGGTCACTGGTCTGAGTTAAAGTTTCATTTTAACTGTACAACTTTCACATGACGATGAACGAACAAAGCATTTCTGGTTGACAAAATTTGGCAACTTGTTATAATCCATATAATCTGTGGTGATAATCTGCCTGAATATAACAGAGACACTACTCGCTTTACAACTTTACAACAAGAAGTCGCCACTCCACTAATACACCACAAAATCACAGTTTTCATTGCTTCAGCAACAATTTGAATAATTGTTAACATGTAACATACAGCATTCAGTCCAGAGTAGGATGCAATAAACACTCTCTGAACCGGAGATGAGAGACACAAGTCTGCCAAACTGATCGGGATCAAGTACCAAGACTCTTTTTTGTTTCCACAATGTTACCCAAAATAGTTTTGGGTGTTTGCACAGTGTCTCTCCACCAAAGGACTCTCCCTCATGTACTGCATGCTTCCATCTCCAAGATGCTGTTGCTGCAACTGACACTGAAACCTTACCTGCACCCTCTGTGGATTCTAAAGGGTACTACTTCAATTGACAGATATAAGATGGATAATATGCAGATTAATGTGGACTTAACATAATAAAATCATATTGAATCTTGTATGGTCTCAAATGAGCAGCCTGCAGTCTGGGGCATTTTCATGCATCCCGGGAGTCAGGAGGGGGGCAGACAGGCAGGAGGAGGAGGAGAAGGAGGGGGTTGTGATTTCCATAGCAACAGTCAAGTCCCCAGCTGTCATGTTTGGGCTGAGATAGGTGCTGTGAGCATAGGGACCACTTAACCCCAGCCACACTTCAGCTGTGGAAGTTAAGATGCTGCTGAGTGTCTGTGCCTCACTTAAAATGCAAACTCTATACCCATGGGAAGGAAAGGGAATGCTTCAGAATTAACCCGGGATACATCAGCTACGCAGAAAGCCTCCTCGGAAATAATTAACCATCAATGTTTTTGGATGTCATTGAATGAAGCCAAACAAAAAAAAAAAAGAAGAAGAAAAGAAAGGAAGTGAGATCATCGAGCCACACAAACAAAACTATCAATGGTTCAGTCTATTGTTTAAAAAAAACCGTTGGAAGTAGCATCGTAGAACATTAAAAGTATGTCTTCTATCGAGTTGATAAAAGACAGGATCAGAATGTCAAAATAAAAGCCTCAATAAACAACCATGCATTGCCATTCGCCAACCTGCACGCTCCATTCTCCGTCACAACGATTCTCACCTCATTATTCTCTGTGTCCAGGTCACAGGGTTTATCTCTGCGATCACGAGCCGCTCAGAGCTCTTGACGCTCAAATGAGCAAAATGAGTCCAGATTAAGTGTGAAGCTACAAGCCGTTGGTCAGACAGGGAACATGGCTTTATTAAAGTGTTCAAAGTGAGATTATTTAGGTGCTGAAAATACGTCACAGGCTAATGTAAATGAACGGAGCATGTGAAGCAGTGAGAGGGGAGAAATGGTGCGTGTTCATTGCAACTAAGGTTTTTAGTTTTTTTTTCAGTGAACACTTGTTGAGGACATTTATTTTGACTCTCTGTGGCAACAAGTTTAAATGCGTATTTTCATTTCTATCACCATCAAGAGGAACGTATACAATTTGTTGTTCAGATATTAAGAATTACTTTCTGCATTTAAAGTCCAAAAAAGCTGTTTGATCAAAAGACAACAAACTAATTTGAATTGGCCTTTGACCCTCTTGTGTGTTGGATGGCATAAATAAATTGATATTTTAAATTACTAGACTATCATACGGAGCTCTTGTTTAATTAAGTTGTGTAATGTAATAGTTGGGTAAATGTTTTTAGAACCAGACATATTTACATTCTTACTTAGAAAATAGTGAATATATCACTCTTATGAATGTACAGTGGTCATTTTTTTATGTTACTTGTTTGTTGTAGCATAATTTGCAAGTGGCTAACGTTCCTGTTATAACACAAGAATCACAAGAATTTCTTTTTTTGTAGTTTTGAGATGCCCAAATGTGACCACATTACCTGCAACCAGGAACCGATTGGCCGATACCAGCTCATAGGTGTCGTGTTTTACCTTCTATTTCTTTTCAATGGGAAAAAGATTGACATTATAGTATACTCTACTACTCAATACTAGTGATTGAGACCATGAACAGCCCTGATATTATAAATCAAGTGAGAAGTAGGCTAATTTCTACTTCCTGTCAAACAGAGTTTTCTTTATAACCAGCAGTTGCCCCCTTCTGAATATTCAGTATATTCTTATTTCCTCATTAGCTTCACCTGGCAAACCAGGTCATAGTTAAATTTTTAAATTTTTTAAAATATGAGTGTTTACTAAAACATATTTCATGTTACCCATAACCCATTTAGACTGTACTCATATATGAACCATAAAAAAATATAATAATAATGGGGAATTAAATTAATCTGTTTTTGTCAAACTCACGACAGAACATGATCCTTGTTTTAACGGCAGCAAAACCGAACATGGTGAATCGCCTTGGGTCATTCCGTCTCCTGTGAGTTTTTTTTTAAACAGCCCGTCCGCAACATAACAGATATTGCTTGCGACAGGCCAGACAAAATGTCCCTGTTGTTTTGCAAGGGAAAATGCGGCATTGTCCCTCCACGGCAGTCCCCTTCTGGGTGTGAATGGCCATCTAATCAAGCTCTGCCTTTCACTGCAGCTGGTTTACAGCGAGCAGCGGGGCTGACCTCTGAGGGGCCCGCCTCCCCCCCTCCCCGTCCCCGTCCTCTGGGACCCTTCAACAAGCTTTAGAGGCCAAATGAGGTGTAAGTCTATTAAAAGGGAGTTTGTGTGTAGATCACAGTCCCTCTGGGGGTGGGAGCCTTTGCCTTGTCATTCAGGTGCGGCTAATTTCCTTCTGCTCCACACGCAGACATGAGGCCTGCCCGTGGTCCTCATTGCACTGAGACAAGACCCGCTGCTAGAATTTCAAATGACACCTTCTTGCAGCAGGAAGCATGTGATTTATTAAAACAGAGCAGTGAAACAAAGAAGAGGATTATAGTCACAACAAATATTGAAGGTGAGAGTAACTAGATTAATGCAAAAAAACAAACAAAGTGTTTTTGCTATAAAATGGTCAAAAAATTTGAGCAGATCTTTTTTCTTTTCTTTTTTTTGGAAAGGTGTGAACAGAGCGGCGGCGATGATAAATATTTGCTCCTGCTGACTGCTGCTTATTGAACTGAAAGAGAAAGAGATAGGCTGTGGAGGCAGACAAGGGAAAAGGGAATGGGGGAACAAGGCCACAGGCGATGCTTGAGTGAATACGAGTTAGAATTTGTGGCATAAATTGATTGGAAGTGAGGGTTGTCAGAATAACATGATGTTCTACCAATCAGGGTCCTATAAAGAGATCTGATTATCACAGCACCACAGAGGCACCTTCAACCCGGTAGATACAATCACAGCAGAGAACACAAACACAGCACCTGACAGTTACACTGGAGTCTTTCACATTAAACTTGACACAAAGACACACAGTTAATTGGAGGCTGTTGAGTTGTGTGTACATATATATATATACATATACATATATATATATATATGTATATGTATATATACACAACTCAATTGTTTCTGAAACATGTTTCATATTATGTATATATAGTCTTCATATCCAGATCATCCATTGATGTAGCCCATGCATTACTGCAACAAACACGACCAAGATAGCGATAGCAAGAAGTTAGTGAGTGAAACATTTTAAAAACTGGGACAGAGCTTTGGTGAAAGGGCTCACTTTGTGTCCCCGAACTTTGAAGAAACTGCGGCTGAAACCGTACAGAGGAGCCAAACAACGAGTGAGCCGACGCGACATCAGTCCATGTCGTGTTTTTAAATGTGCAGATTATCGCGCAGAAGACAAACAGACCCACACTACAATACGACTAAAAAGTGACTGGCACAGCACCGCGGGGATGATACCAAACATCTGGTGTGTGCGGATCACAAACAGTAACTGACAGCAGAGAATTTGATCACAAATATGAAGTTTGTCTTAATAAGTCCAGCAAGATTTAGTTTAAAGTGAGGGACTACCTTTGTCGACAACGCAAAATACAGTTATGTGATATAAGGTGCAAATGTAAATGGCCTAAAATTAAAGAATCGAAGACAAGTACTTTAATACTCAATGTACACAGAATTGAGTTTGCCTTAAAGGGGTCAAATTATACCCCATTTCTCCAAGTAGACCTAGTTCCCTGGTGTCCTAATGAACATGTCTGTGACATGCTTTGGTCAAAATACCATAAGGATGAAGCACCACAGCAGTTCAATCACCCTGCCAAAACAGCCCTGTTCAGAACGCTCGATTTAGTTGCATCTCTTTAGGTCCACCTTAAAAAAAAAGTAAAAACAAAACTTAAAGGACAGGAAATGACATCAGCCACAGAGGCTACTGGGAGCTAACAGCAGTTAGCATTTGGAAAAGTGATCATTTGTAGGCTCTAGCAGGCACATTGCTGTCATATATAACATGTATCCACTGGACAGATAAATCCTCTGAGGCTGTAGGACTCTGTGCTGCACTGTGGAGCCAAGAATAGAACTTTTCACGGACTTTCGGTTTTCAGATACCGTTGCCCTCGCCAGCAGTCTTACAGGTTTTACGGACAAAGCAGAGCTCTGCGAGACAACAATTCCAGGAATTTAGCGCACTCTGACGTGTTTCATCTCCTGTACTTAGACTGAGGAGGACCACAAAAACATGAGTGAGTCATCTTTTATCACATTTTGCCGACTGACAGGACCTCCAGAGTCCCAAATATAAGGATTTCAATTATTAAAAAGTTGATTTTACATAATATATCTCCTTTAAACATAATGAACACATCCTGGATGATTATGGACACTTGCCATTCAGGAGGACTTTTCACATGAGCTTGCGTCATTCAAACATCATCTGTGGATCAGACTGAGGCCGAGCTTGAGAATCTCTGCAGAACTTGTGCAGACACTCACACACGTGCATCTCCCCCAGACAATCTCTGGACAATGTTTGAACTTTACTGCATGTCTCAAAACAGCTATAGTCTTGAGCGCAGGGGCATAGAGCAACATAATAAATTATTGACTACTGTCCTATCAGCACATTGTGAAACAACAAACAATAACCAGAAACTACTTCATCCATAATAGACCTCTGCACACACCCAGGTTAATTCTCTTCAGGTTAGCTCCAGAATACACCGTATCAAGCAGAAAGAAAATGTTCCGATCAAGATCAGGTCTGCACTTACAGCATATGAATATGCTATATGAATAACTCACTTACATCATTCACATAATTAAGAATACACTGACTCATCACAGCCACCTTCAGCACAAACTGACCTGGTATTTGACTGAGGAAGAGCTTTTCCAAATCAAGCATTGACAGTGTTTGTCAGAGGGGACTGGGGTCAGCCGAGCAGCATTAACCTCTGGGAGACCATCACTGCGCAGTGCATTAGTCACACAGAGGAGGAGGAGGGATGTCCTGTAATAGATTATTGACCAGCAGGCAGCGGCCTGCACCACACCATGTGGTCCTAGCCAGCTACTGACCTCTTCATCACAGATGGAAGAGCCTTCCTGTAGTCTGTAGCAAGGCTAGAGGACACACACACACGCCCACATGCACACACACACATACATACACATACACTCCCATGGCAGCATGGTGACTAATGACAAACATACAAGTAATATTCTCTGTTTGGTTGCAAGATAGTTAGCAGGACAAGGAACCTGAGGGGTATGAAACCACATTCATTCATCGCCATAAAATGGGAGTCCTTGGCTCATCAAATTGAAAGTGTTGGGGAAACAACAATTGCCTCCATGAACTTAGACTACCTAATTAAAGGCAGGCAATTTCTCTCCGAGAGTCACACTCAGGATCTTTAATTGAAATCAAAATGAATATGGCTGGAACACACAGAGCAGGGTGGAGCGAGAGTTGGGGGTGGGGATGGTGTTTCCCTGGTCTCACTGTGAGCTCGTGTGACTTCATCTTTGATTTGTTGAAAATGTGTTGGAAAAAAAAAGGTTTTAAACCCTTTAAAGCAGTCAAATAAACAAAAACAAGAGAATAGAGCAAATCACAAAACTTAACCCAGAAAGAGCATCTCCTAATCATTGCCAAAATCATCTGTGCTCTGTTTCCCTTTGGCTCAGACTCGGTTTTTTTTTTCGGTTTTTTAATTGTTTGATAATTCATCTCCAAGCTCTAATTTACCCCCCATCGTCAGCACTGTATGTTCAACCATTGTGTGAGACATTCAGCTGAATTTCAAATGAGCTTGTAGCATATAAAGTCTCTCTTCCAGGGAAAGCACCTATTTATGGACATGTTTGTTTTTCATCAACATTTAACCCTTTGGGCGAGAAACGTCCGTATGCCGCCCTTTTTTTTTTTTTTTTTCCAAGAGCGGTTCAAGGAACGTCCTTGGGCAGGAAGTCACACTGTTTGAGTTAGTCTGGTGTCTGTGTGACTCCTATGGTGAAAATACAAGATAATTAATAATGTTTTACCATCAGAATATTGGACTCATAGGATAGACTCATTAAGCATTTATCTTACAGCTCTGTGTGAAAATCGTCTTTTCAAGAGCATTTTGAGGTTGTATGACGCCATTGAAGGAGTAACAAAAATTATAGATTTTTATATTTTTTAAAGTGTTGCATGGAGGTTTTGCTTTCAGTGATGTGTGTTAATGCTGTATCTGTTGTACACCAACATGTGCAGGTATACACAGGTTTTTCTAGACAGGTAAACCACAAAAAAAACATATCTGACTCTTACCCGAGTGCTAGTAGAGTTCCTGTTTTTCCCTCCCAATACCTCCCCTAATGCTAAATTTTTGCCCTAACCCTAAATTTTTCACATTCTTGTGTAGAGGGGAGCAAGGGGGGTGTGATTTTGCCCTTACTTAATACAAAGTGGAAGATGAAATTACCCATGATGCTTTGCGAATTCAGCAAGCCAGCCGATTTTCGGCCACATCTGCAGAGGACCAATTTTGTTGTAAGTATATTTTCGCAAATAAGCATGTTACAATGTCGAAATGTGTTGGAATATGTTGGTTTGATATACATCCAAAGGACCGTTGAGCTTTGAACACTAATGTCAGAAAATAACTGACGATTTATGAAAGCAGCTAGCTAACTAGCTAACTACCTAGCTAGCGGCTATTTGCCGAGTGCTACGAGAGAGTAGTAGCACGCTGCACAGGTAGAAATGTAAACATGTGACGTAGGTTAGCACATTCACTGCGCTAATTTGCATGTAGTGGTGTCCCAATTACATAGGGAAGCCACTTCCCTCAACGAGGGGAATTTACGGTTGAGGGCACTCCAAACCAAGTGGAAACCATTTCTTAACGTCACGTAAACACGTTAGTCTGTCTAAAATCAAGCTTGTCTTAGTTGGACTAACATACCTGGATAATCCGGACAATCCGTAGTGCTATTACTCCTGCATGGATACGATTAGTCGGACTGGAATCGGACTTGGCGTTCTGCGCATGCACCAAAATTTCCTCCCCGGGCTTTGACCTGGAAGTAGAAGGAGACTACGTATAAACTGCAGTACTGCAGAACCACAGCATGATTCATCTCACCGTCCATCTCATTGTTCGCCGTTTGTTTTTTGTGACGTAAAGGTCAACAGGAAACTGATTCAATACGCACTTGCTTATAGAGAGATACAGCGCCACCTATGGAGGCAGAGTCAGACATTTGAAAATTGTTTTTACCCTCCAATTGTTTACTTGGACTCAGCAAATTGTACGGTCTTAGTCAGACCGCTCAATTTGCTCAATTAATCTGTGCAAATAAACATACTGAGTGACTCTTATTCACTGTGAACATGCAACAGAAGAAAGTATCATGAAGAGCACCGACAAGGTCATGTTGATTACACTTTTATATCTCTCAGTTCAGGCCGTCCTTCAAACTCCACTATGAGGTTGCCGCCTGAACAGTGTACATCATAACGTCACACAAGAAAAGGTGCAGACCAGTGCTGACTAAGCGACACGACAGCCAAAATAAAGTAACAAAATTACGGCAGTCACCTCGGTGTCAAGTTTACAACTTGGTGGCAGGTTAGACTACATGAGCTGATACTTTCTTTAACGTTGTGAAAAAGGAATTTCTTTTCAATATTTTCTTGAATTCCAGAATTAAAAATGCAGATATCTGGCATAGTGGAGTTCTGATATATATGAACTTATAATTTGGTGCTGATGCAGGTAAAGATCCAGATGCACTCTTAGCACTTTTGTTGTTTCAAATCGTGCGTTTCAAGGGTCTATTTCATGGGAGCTTCCAATAATTTGTTTGACAGGGAATATTTGTCTAGGAAATACACAAACTTGGCAGCACGGTCGATGACATGTGATGAACAGGCTATTTTCATACTATAGGAGCAGGTTTGCTCAGCTTGAAAAGAAAAGAAAAAGGGATGGTTGGAGGTTTGGTTTGTTTCCACCTGCAGTATTTAGCACACAGACAAACAATATGTGTCAGGAAGGCGAAAAAGCATGATGAACTATACCTTTTAAGAGATGACAATTAAAGAAATCCATGAACTCCTCACATATGTTTAGGTATGAAATGATTTTCCATAGTAATAATTCCATTGCAGTTTAATAAACTACAATATATTATCTATTAATGGTAACTGACCTCACATAATGAATACGTTGGCTAATTCTTTGCAGGTGACTAACTTATTTTATTCGAAAATATAGAATTTATGCACATACATAAATAAATATTATACATGAATGAACGTGTTGTTTCTCAAAAACAGTGAGCCTCTTTCTTAAATATGCAGCAAACGCATACATTCAAGGGAACAAATGCCCATGCACTCAAACAGCATTGAGAATATAAGGCTATCAGAGCATTGCACATTACATTGACTGGTGGAGGTCTTCACTGTTTAAGTGGAGCTGCCTGCTGAGGTTTTCCTCCCAGGCAGCAGGCCTATAAGAGTGGTAAGTGGCGGTGATGAGACACTGTCCCCTGTGCCTCCTTCAGCTGCCATTCCCTTTAAATTGAAACAGAGTCCTGCAAATAAATGCCACATTCTGAGAGGGGAGAACGCCAGAAAGTTGCATTTCATATAAGCACCCGTTGGGGAATTGGCCCCTGCACAGTCTGCTTCATTCGCTCTGCTTTTTGTTATTTATATGATGAAGGAACACAGCTACGTCAGGGTCATTCAGTGTTCATTTATCTTTTTATGTTGTGTTGTGAGGCGAGCTGGTGTAGCCAGGCCGCCTATGGCAGTGGATTTTTGCAACATGAGTCACCTCCCATGACTCTGAATATCCCAAACAACCTCATACTGATGCTCTCACCTCTTGGTATCAGCCTGCATTAGCTCTACCCCCAATCAGTAGCTTTAAATTCTATTTATTTGAAGCTGGAATAGAAGGGGATGGCTGTTAAGAGTATAGACTATGGTTTGTTATTCATGTTTGCCAGAAAACAGCAACTGTAAATCCTCTGAGTTGTTGTTGAGCTGGCTGTATTACCATACGTGTGCCATTTCCATGGAGTGACAGACAGCCCCCCCTTGGATCAAATGGGGACTATTGATCCTGCAGCACTCCATTTCAAGTTAATTGTGCTTGAAATGAGGTGCACACACTCAAGCATACCTGCATTGGAAAGGTTTTATTTATTTATATTTGTCAGGGAACCCGTGTCAGAAAATATTCAATTCACGTCTTATTCAATTTTGCTCAAAAAAGCCAGTTGTGCTGAAGTATGCTCAGAAAGTGGTTGAACCAGATTGAATCAGACTATGATCCTCGGTAAGGCTGCTGCTACATAGGCGACACTGTTTAGGCAATACAATGCAGGGGATTGATTCAAATTACACTATAGCGCAGCAGTTAATTCACTTCATCAGTGGAAAAAGCATCATCAGATTCTTGCAATATTCTTAGAAGCCGTTCCTATTTCATGTGTGCAGCTTTAGAAGCTCTCTCCCTGACTGGTAAGTAAACCTGGCTGCAATATTTCAGCAGGGGTTAGGTGAAAACTGGCCTCCCCTTGACCCCTATTCCCAGTGACACTAACAGAGCACGGTCTAAGGTAACTAGGCATTTAGAGCCTGGCAGAACGTAAGAGGCTCAGTCACTGAGTTCTTCAGTGTGATCATGTGCCAGATTATGACTGAGGGTACACAACACAGTCTACTAATCCCTCCAAGACAGCGACGCTTAAAGTGGGGAATACGGAGTGTGAAAAAACGCAGAGGAGAGAAAATGATTCAAATATAACCAAGTTGAAAATTCACCCTGAGCATATTCTCATCATGCATTATATAAACTCCCAAAAAGACCTACTGCGCACAAACACACTAAATGAACTTAAAGGTGGACTGAACGTGAAAAGTTTCATATATCTGAGTGTAATCCCATATTCTCCCCAACACAGGCAGCACCACTGTCACTGACTGACAGTGAATAATGGCGAACATCATGGCTCACTCAGCTGGCCCCAGGCCAGCGCAGCCCCATTTAAAAGAACAAACCCCTCCCGCGGTTTGTTTATAAGCCTATTCTTTTATAATAGTATATATAAATAAGTGAAACTGTGTAATGGATCGCATTAAACAGGCAGGCATATTGAGGCAGGATTTAATTTGCATGCCAGATTAGCTTGCTGTTGGTTGGGGCAGCGCCTTAGGGCAGCCTATTCATTAATAGGATCTAGTCTCTTCAAATCCATTAAGTCAATTGAACCCATACATAATCTGATTTCAGCAGCACCATGTAAATGTTGTACTGGGGCAGGCCTTTGCTCTCTTAAGTGCAGTGGTGTGGTGGTATTTGTAGATGCATCCCCCAGCCAACCAGTAAAGTGAAATAGATACAGTACTTAACAAAGTAAAAACAGTAAGAACAGCATGTGTTATGTTATTAGGCTTATCACAACTCCTTCATCTGCAGATTCTTTTTTTTGACAATATGAAGCAGCTCAACTTGTTACACCAGCAACATGCATTACACTTTTCTACAAACCATAAGGAACATTGCATGTGCATTTTAAATGGGATAAATTGTGTAACATGTCTGAAGTGAGATGTTCACAAGCATTTCAGACAAAATTGTCACTGAGAGGAGGAAAGTTCCTGACAAAGATTTTGTTGTGTTTCCTGTGATAAAATCTTGTGACACTATTGACAAAAAATATTTCACGACACTGAACCAGACGCTGTTGGTGCCTAAACCTCATCACAGGTCGTGTGCCGTGTCTAAATTTAACCTCATTCATGACAAGATAAAGGTAATCATCATCAATATTTATTAATATCTACCAAAACTGCCAAACTGGAACATGACCCCTGGAACATGTTTATTCATCAAAAGAGTTTCAAAAAAGAATAGAATAATCAAAATAATAATTTAGCTCTTCAAACTGTTTTCAGCTGTGCTAACATCATTGCACAAGGGTTTTTAAGGGTTTTCTAATCATTCAATAGCCTTCTAACGCGATTAGCAAACACAATGTACCATTAGAACACTGGAGAGAAATGGGCCTCTGTACACCTATGTACATATTAAAAAACAGACGTTTGCAGCTAGAGTAGTCGTTTACCACATTAACAATGTATAGAGTGTATTTCTGATTCATTTAATGTTATATTCATTGAAAAAGGGTGATTTTCCGAAAAAAAATAAGGACATTTCTAAGTGACCCCAAACTTTTGAACAGAAGTGTATTTCTACAGCTATGTACAAATTCAGACAATATGTGTAGTTCAGATACATGATAAGAGGTTTTCACAATTCTCGTAGTTCTGAAACTGTCCATCACAGGGACCAATGAAAGATGATGTCAGCCTGCATTAAGCATCTGAGCACCACTGTCCCTGCTTCACAACAAAATGCTCATATTGAGTGTATGTGTCTGGAGAATGTGGACATATACAGTATGCGCATGCCAAAATTAGAAAGGTTAAGACTGCTGAGGAAAAGATGACTCTGCAGGTAGAACTGGGAGAAACGCTCATTTGTAAGGTTTTGTTTTTTCGAGTTGTGTGTAGAATATCTGTGCTATGACAGCGTGGTTACTTTATTTGAGAATATCTAGCTTGAAACAACACACATAAAAAGCATTGAAACTGATTCAATCGAGATCTTTGCATTAATGGATCCTATAATTATGTCGAACAGAGAAAGAAGAGGCCACTCAAGGTGACAAACAGCCTGACTCGGGGGGCTTTCACTCAGCTCGAGTTTTACTGCAGATTTAAGTTTATTGTTCCAGTTATGCTGCCTCCACCTTCACTGTTCTGCCTCTTCTCCTCGCACTCAAACCTCATTTTCAGCTAAATGACAACTAGTTAGTGGCTCTTGAAGAACACGGCGAAGCATTTAGCACACATTTCTCTCAGGGGTTGTTTTAAAAGGAAACATGCCTCTAAGTAGAGAAAATAGGGAACTTCATAGTTGGCCAAATACTCAACTCCAAATAAATGCTGACACAATGTCTCACAGCACTGTGATGCAATTATGTTTTAGGAATTAGTAATAAAAATTACATAGCATTTTAATGTAGTTTTTTTTTAATGGTGTAGGCTCTTTAAAATTATAGACTATAGAATCCTGCTCAAGCAATGCTAAAATATTAAAATTAAGGATCACAACGTGCACAATAATTACTTACATAAGTCACTATGTCTCGACTTAAAAGTGTGTGTAACTTTTAAATATTAAAGGGACATATTACACCTTATTTCTCCAAGTTAACCTAGTTCTCTGGTGTCCTAATGAACATGTCTGTGACATGCTTTTGGTCAAAATACCATAAGGATGAAGCACCACAGCAGTTCAATCACCCTGCCAAAACAGCCCTGTTCAGAACGCTCTGTTTAGAAGTATCTCTTTAAGTCCACCTTAAAGGTCCACCTTAAAAAAAAGTAAAATGAAACTTAAGGGACAGGAAATGACATCAGCCACAAAGGCTACTGGAAGCTAACAGAACTTAGCATTTGGAAAGGTGATAATTTGCAGGCTCGAGCAGGCACATTGCCGTCATATATAACATGTATCCACTGGACAGATAAATCCTCTGAGGCTGGAAGTTTGTGTAGGACTCTGTGCTGCACTGTGGAGCCAAGAATAGAACTTTTTCGTGGACTTCCAGTTTTCGGATACCGTTGCCCTCACAACAATTCCAGGAATTTAGTCCCAATGAGTGCGGAAGTCAACATTGCGTGTTTTATCTCCTGGACTTAGACTGAGAAGGACCACAAAAACATGAGTGAGTCATCTTTTTTCACACTTTGCCGACTGATAGAGTCTCCATAGTCCCAAATATAAGGATTTAAATTATTAAAAAGTTGCTTTTGCATAATATGTCCCCCTTTAAGAAATGCATGTTACATTCAAACCATAAGTCTATCAGCTCCATATGACTATATCTGTGTTTTCGCCCAGTGACATTTCAGCCCACTCCCACCCCTGCCCTGATGCTGTGTACACATCCCATTCTCACCGTAATCTACGCACTGCGGCTTTAAATATTAACCAACAAAACGAAATCTGTTTTCTTGCAAACACTTCTTGTAAACACTTTTGAACCCTGCGTCCACACATCATCAGAGGCAGTGACTTTCAGTCATGTTAGCAAACTCTCAGGGTGGTGCAGGCCAGGGGGGGTCAGCATGTCCTAAATCCTTGTTTGTGAGGCTGGCTGGTCAGAGCTGAGGAGGGAACACTGCTGGAGGCATATGGAAGACAAGGCCCAACACAGACCAGGTCATGCCTGAGTGACCCGACTAGCCCCAGATTTACACACTGTACACACCCCAGCATCTGGGCCAACAGGGAGCTACACACAGCTAAGACACACACACGCACACACACACACTCTATAGACGTCAAGATAGGACAGGGACTCACCATGGGGAAATCCATACAGTTTATAATTGGGGAAGGCTACTGGAGGAAAAAGAGAACCATAACAAATCAACACAAGGGTGTATGAGGCTAAATAGACCTGAATGTCTAAAAGGCAGGCTTTAAAACGCAGGAGATAAGATGTGGCGGGTAGTAGTTTAAATTCTTGTTTATGTTTGTTGTATTAATTCTTAAATCTGTTTTGTTTTCTTCTTCCTTTTTTTTAATTTTTTAACAAGGAAGTCGTCGATCTCTTAAAACACCCAAATCCATGTTCACTGGAATCGTCATGTGGAAAAAAGAAGAGGCGTAATTGGATTGGTTTAAGGTAAATGCGAAAATATTAAATAAAGAATCACAGTAGGAGGCAGATAACTACCCCACACCTGAAGACTTCAATTAGAAAGCCTAAAGTGTACTACAGTGATTTCTGTGTCAGAGGATTTGTCACCTCTGCTGTGAGGGCTCCCTGCTTTTCAAAACACACAATTGGAGAAAAATTAAGTCCTTGGAGGAGGATTTAGACACTTATATAACTCCCCAATTATAAAGTTTTTTTTCCTTTATGAAGCCTCAGTGCCCTCCCTTCTGTTTATATGACTCACAAATATCTAATACTCAACTGTGTATAATGCCAGGATGCCCACATGACTGCAGAAAAGGCTCTTTTGCTTTCTGCCCGACTGAGTCAGGCATAATGGGAGGCTTGAAAAGCTGCGAGCTTAAACCAGCGCAGTCTTGACAAAGCCTCGGTGGCTTGCTGGGAAACTGTGCATCCTAGGGAAGTTGCCAAAAAACTAATTTTCAAGAGCACTCAGCGTGGTCTTAAGGCTATTTAATGGAACCACACCCAGGCTGGACATTAAATACTTCACCCCTGCATGGACAATTTGCTGAATATGACAAAGAAAATGATTACAGAGCTAGAATTACCTTATTTAAATCTAAGGGAAGGAGACAACTCAAAGTACTGCCACACTGGTGCCCTCGTGAGCTGCAACATATGCTAGAAATGCATGAAACACATGTATCCCAAGTGGGAAAAAAACTTAACCACCAAAATAAACTGCCAGTAATAAAACTGCACATACTATGCTGAACAGAAAACACTGCGAGCATAAGTATGATGATTAAATCCAGAAGAAGGTGGTAATGTCACATTATGGATGACAACTTCTGCCCAAAACCACAACAAATTATATTAAATAGACTGTATGTCCAAAATTTGTGGATGAATCAACATTTGGCACATGCATATATGTGTATGTATACATTAATTCTCAAACTATGGACATTTTTAGGTTGCAATTGTACCTCAAGAGTGATGCTGGGCTCTGATGTTGATTGATAAGACCTGGTTTGCAAGTAGAGTTGCAGGCCATTGGTGGTGCATGGTACGTAAAAGAAAACCATTATTACTAATAGTTTTAGAGACTAAACATTCAATAAGTTTTTTTGGTTTGTGGAATGTTAACAGAGGTTAAATCACACATCAGAATGTCCCTACGCCAAAAGTACTACCAGCGACTGCTGTATATGACAAAGAATATCTAAAATACTGATAGGAGAAGGTAGAACCAGCAAATACTTGGTTGTGAGATGAAACGAAGAAGCGTCCTTATTCCTCATTAAACTGAAAAACAAAAAGTATTCTTTATTATCCTGGCTGGTGTTATGTTGATGCAGGAAATGGCCTTTAACAAACTGTTGCCATAAAGCTGTAAAAACAAGGCAATCAGAGATGGCAGACTTCACCCCATTCACGCAACAGGCCTCGGCGGCCTCTGTTGGTCGTATTGGCAAGTGCAAGTGCGGAAGCACAAACAAACAGACACACACACACATACAGAGCCACGAAAAAATAGTAAAGACCTATTTTACACCAAGTACAATACCGAATGTTTAAAGATACGCTTTCACCAATCTCAGTGTCAATGCTGTATGGCGTTCTTAAGCAACAGCATAATCCCACTGTGCACAGGTGCAAAAGTGAGCAGATGGGCACAAAATGAGTGACTTGATGATAGTCAGAGACTCAAATAAAGTTCAAGTTTCCCAGTGTTACTTTCATAAACTAAACTGCCCCATCAATATGATAAATGTTATCATCAATAATAATAACCTATAATTCACACAGGTTTCTTAGTTTAAAATGTTAATTCCTGGGCCAACCTCCCAGATCAGGATCTTCCTCCGTTGGATCTAAGGACCGTGGTCCAAACCACAAAATCCCAAATTAAAACTTCACAATAAAGCATTGGATAATGGATGGATGGATGGATGGTGTCCACACAATGTTGGTCTTTTGGTATGTTCTTAACGTATAGTGTATATATCCTAATAAATCCACATCCAAAAAGAATGGCAAATATTACCTCACATTTTTTTATTCAAACAACATCAGTGTCTGCACTGCACACACTGGTGCCTGCCAAGTTTGAAACCTTTGACTTGACCTGTTGGACAGTTAGGTGATTAACAGACAGACAGACAGACGTCCCTTTTGCATTTATAGATAGATATGCTTCAGATAAGGATATATATTGCACAAAGAATGCCTGGTATTTTCCTGCATTCTCTTACAAGATATAAATTTATGATAAACAACAATGATGTCGAGTCACCAAGTCATCCAGTCGCTTTTGACCCCTGTACCTGACGGCCTCAAACCTGCCCCCTCTTCCCCTCTTCTTATATTTCACCCAACCTTGATGTACCTGTTTACGTGTGGGTGGGTGGTCCGGCTGCTGATGCTAAAACAAATTCCCTTCCCCCCACACTGGCAGGTCCAGGTATTTAGAGAACCTGTTTATCCGATTTCAGGAAATGGCTAAAGCTGCCTGCTCGTTTTGCAGTTGATGTCCCTAGTATGAAAAAGAGAAGGATGGAGGGTGAGCACACAGGAGGAGGAGGGGGATCAGTCAGTTAAAAAAAAAAAAAAAAAAAACAGTTCCCTGGACAGGCCTCAGGACCACCTAACCTGTGGCTTCTATTCCTGCACCCCTAATGTGTGTGCGGGAGGGGGGATATTACCTTTTCTCCGACAGTGCTTCCCCATATTCCCTGACCCCACAGAGACATTACAGTGGGCAAATATAAAGCAGGGCTTCATGAAGCCTGAGCTTATCAGGGCTCTGAAAGTATGTGAGACATGCCTGGGAACAAAAGGCCGTCTCTCAGCCTGGGAGCAGGCCAGGGGGATCTCTTTCAGCAGCCACAGATTGCCCTGTGTTTTCTTAATTGACAGACCCTGGCCACATTTGATAGAAATGACATGCAGCTGGCAGATTGCCGCGGCCGGGCAGGGAGACCACCTTTCAGCAGGAAAATTGTCCTCGATCTGCTTCATAAAGAAGTTCGATGGAGGTCTCGCAGTGGACGTCACGGGCGGACACATGGCGCGGTTGTTGTACACTCGCGTGGGAAAAGTTGATTATTTCAGAGTGTGGGGTCAGCTCGCCTCATCTACAACCCGCTAATGAGCTGTAGTTATGTCACCAAGTCACTGAAAAATAAAATGCACTTACATAATACAGCATATACTGTACTATTTGTTCATCTTTTTCAATATGCTACTTTCACATAATGTGGAAATGTATGTTAATTATGTATTATCTTTATCTTTACTGTCTTTGCTACCGTGACAACATATATTTCTCCACTGTGGGACGAATAAAGGACGATCTTATCTTATCTGAATGTAACAAGCAACATCTCTCTATCTGTAGAACTGTTTTCATTAATTATCAAGTGATATAATTGCAAAAATACACCACTTTCTATGTAAGTGTATGCAAATGAAAGGGTTTAACTCTTGCAAAAGATTTTTTTTGGCAAATGACATTGACACTAGACAATGTCACAGACATTTGTTTTTAGTCTCCCTTTAGTCATATACTGTTTATATCTGCATGCACACTGGCTAATGGCTACACTGTCTAGGAGAGGATACATAAAGCTGTGTTCCCTTTTCCCAGTTTGAGGAAAGCATGTCCTCCACTGGCCAGTTTCAGTACTGCAACCTCAACTTCTCTTCTTTCTTTTTTTTCCCTTTCAAAAGAGCTGTCAATCAGGACTCAGAGATGCTGCCGTACTTCGATGATGTTTAAACATTCAAGTTTAAGAATTTTAATCTCCAACATTATGAGATGTTTTTGTGTGACAGTCTTGTTTTTGCTTAAAAATAATTCCTTACCAATTAACCTCAAAATCTTATTACTTATTTTCCTTATGTGAGGTTTTAACAATTCATAAATGTGTTGGTTTTCTGAATTATTATGTGCTTAACTGTGGTCGGGATGTAAGGCATGTGTCTGACGGTGAATGTCTTGATCTTAACTACTGATTGGATTTAAAATTAATATATGCAAGAATCACTGAAAGCACTTATAAATACAGTATGGACTCTTCCATTAGAATCTTAATAAGGACTGCTTCATACACGTTACGGCGTCTGTGCTAACGAACCTCAGTGACACGCTCGTAATGGCAAACGTCAACATAAACTGCCCCGAAAAATTCCTTTGTCACATCACGTGTTTGTCGCCGTGTCTTGTGTTCATTGAGATGCTGGGCATCCAAAAGGCCTGAACTCCACAGAGAATAAGCGTGGGGGCCATATGGCATCCATGTCCCGAGCCTACTGTGATCCACGAAGGCTGATTTTTCCCATCCGGTGTCGGAGAAAGGATTTCAGGGTGCCAAGCGGTGTTTGGTCCCCTGTGGATATTAGTGAGCCATGGCAGATAAGAAACTAGACGCCCCAGACTTCCACTTCCATCAGCAGATAAGAGGTGGAAAAGCCCCTCAGCTCCAGCTGAACCTCCACTGATCTACCACAGGCTTCACGTGCAGCCACTGTAAAGCGTGTTTTTCCCTTTTTCTGTGTGTGCATCATTTATGATCATCACAAAAGCACATTTTTGACATTATCAGTGTTTTTATTAGTATCAGTCATATCAGTTTTTCAAAAGGGATCTTTGATTATGGAAATGTCACAGTCACATTTTAGAGAACATCAAAAAGCACAGTTGCAGACGTGAAGCACATCGTTATACGACAAAATATATCGCGTAGAAACAGGTGTGTTGTCATGGATGCGAAACATTTTGATTTAAGTGTGCATTCTTGAGTTTGATTCGATATAAAATCTGAAATCATGAAGTTATATCACTACCAAGAAGGAATAACTTCTCAGTTAAAAGCTTGATTGTGGCTAAAAAGTTAACATCCTTGAAATCCTTGCATCCTTGTTTCAAGTTTTTAAATTCAGGCCTGAACTCAAAAGGTGAAATAGTATGTGCAATTACACACTACAACTACTTTGTATTTAAAAATGCAAAGTGGAGACTGAAGGACAGAAGGGAGATTGTGTTTTGTCCTGAGTGACTTATTGTCTTGTCTATAATGCATTGTTTTCTCGTGTCAGTATGTGCTCGTCCTTTAGCGAATGTTCGCAAACACGCAAGAAAAAAAAAAAAAAAAAACGCCTCTCGTGTCAACAACACCAGTGTTAATGTGTGTGCAGACAGCTGCAACTGAGAAATCACAGTGTCAGCAGAAACTGGTGTTTACTGTACAGGCTTCATTTAATGAGTGTGTCACTTGAACATCACTTTAATTTCATTCAAACATCCAAATCCTTGTCAGTTGTCAGTGTCTTTGAAATATTCTTATATATTCTTACATATATGTTATTACTATTTCTTTCTCAACTGTCCCTAAACATCTTAACCTTTAATTTGTTGACAGCACCGCCACTTCTGTGCGCTGTAGTGTTGCCTCAAACGACAATAAACAATACAATTACAGTCATGACCGTGTCTTATTTGAGGGTTATGTTCTTTTTATGATCAAAAATTCAAAATGAGAAGATGTCCAAAGTTACAGAGACACAAAAGTATATCTTTTTCGACAAAAAAAAAAAAAGATAACAGCTGCAGCAATACTTTTTTGTGTGTAGAAAAAGTCTAAATGCTTCACACAGAGAGGATGAGGAACACTGGCACTGTATTCTAAAAGGTTGGATGAGTCTCAGTTCTGTGAACTTTATCATATTAGTTCAGGGGTTTTTTTTCCATAGCTTGCTTATTTTTGATTTAATCACAATTCATTCAGCGCACACATAAACACTTCCGACTGCTTTCATCTCCTGCTCTCAGCAGGACTAATGTCACTGCCTCTGAACAGTGCACACTGCCAGCTGCACTCCATGTTCGCTGTGGTACAACAACACGAGACACTCGGCGCTCCTGTAGGATTTGCGGTCGTCTAACAAGAGAATTTGAGTCGTTGGAGTTCGCCGTGTTTATACTCAGTCTTTAGGTTTATGCTCCTGACTGTCAAAGACTACCTGTGTAAAAAAAAGGAGACAAATGCCTGCGTGCATGTGTGTGTGTTACTGCTGCTTTGTTCCAAGCTTAATACACGTCAACTGTCATTTTGATGCATGTTCACCTCTTTTTTTCCAGCTGATTTTGACTGACACACACCTTCACAAGAACTGCTGTTTCAACTATTTTGAATGTTTCTGCTGCTGCTTTTGTTTTTTTTTCTTTGTCAAACGATTTTCTAAAAGCAGCCAGCAACACTCTTTATCTTTAATCTTTATCTGTGATCTGATACCGAGACACTAATCCTCTCTGAAAAGAACAGAGATATGAAAACATAAGGTCATCTGCACAACTGCTGAATAAGCACTGGAATAATGGGTCATTTAGAGGAAATATCAGCAATGATTTCAATTTTTATTTTTTTTTTAAATTGAGCTGCTCAGTGTTTTATCCCAACCAGGTGAAACTCGGGACATCTCGACACGGATGATGCACTCTCTGGCTGCCTTTCCACACAGAGAACTGTTTTGTGCGTATGCTTTTCCACTACGAGTGGGAATCTTCAGGCAGAAGATGGGTCACAAATTCCCTCCCCTTTCCCTGCAGATGCTGGTTGGGTAATGAAGTAACAACAAATTGGGCTGCGGGCTAATTTGGAGTGGCGTTTCCTGGCCCCTCTTGGCCCACCGAGATGTGTTTCATTTTCTCTTATCAGTGATTCAGTCATGTGGATTTACGCATGGACGCCTCTGTCTCCCCCGATCGCTGTGCTAATGGAAACTTCGTTAATGTCATTAATCTACGGGGCAAGACTTGTACTAAACACATATTTTGCTGTTTGTGCTCCATTTGTCAAATAATAGCGTGAGTTTCCTTCATGTCTGAGCGTGTAGATAGGGAAGCAACATGGCGGGAATAAGACGAAAGGAGGCTCGGTTGATATTTGGGTCGGGATTCTCCAAATTATTTCTATAACATGAATCATTTTGTGGCCTCAAACATCCACGAACATCAATAGTCTATGATATAAACTGTGTAAGCTTTGTCTTTGTCAGATTTGTCTCTCTCCGTCTTAAATCAGATCAGCGTCTGCCCACAAAGTAAATTACAGGACGGCCTTTAGCATCTTTCAGCGTCCACTAAGCATAATAAGATGTGATCTGTGATTACAACACGGAGCTGAACTCTGATCTCTGTTGGCTTGGAGGACACAAGTTCAACACATTACTTACAATTTAGCAGGCCAGATTAGTCAGAGGGCAAAATGCTCCTGCCAGGACGAATCCTCATCATGCTTATTGTATGCATGCTAGTTTCCCTATTAGCTCATTTAGTGTGTTTATATTGCAGTCAAAATACGTGTGGCTTCAAAAACTTGGCCTCTGGGTGTTCGGAACTGGGGAGGGACACAGCCCTGGGTGACTTGAGGTGAGGGGGCTGGGAGTATAGCAGATGTGAAGTCTGAGAAAGTGGAGGGGATGCAACTTTGAAGCAGATATATGAAAAATATATACAACAATAACGGGCACACGGTTGGTGTAGTGCAGGGGTGTCAAACTCATTTTCACTGAGGGCCACGTCAGCATAACGGTTACCCTTAAATATAACTGTATTCAACCAAATATAATGTAAAATAAAGCTAACTACTCCGCAACATATTGATGAATAACTTTCTGTATTTATTACTTATTCAATTTCAGTCGTCGCATGATGCATATACAATGACACACTGCGATCTAGTGGCGGTGCCGTCACTTTGGTTTATGGTCAACACAGGCCTTAAAGCAGCATAGACCTATTTTAACTCTGATTTTTAAGACCAATTAATCACTCGCGGGCCGCATAAAATGACGTGGCGGGCCACATCTGGCCCCCTGGGCCTTGAGTTTGACACGTGTGGTGTAGTGGTCAGCACTCTCACTTTTGCAGTAAGAAGAACCGGGTTCCCTGGGTTTGCATGATCTCCCCGTGTGTGCGTGGGTTTTCTCCGGGTTCTCCGGCTTCCAACCACAGTCCAAAAACATGCAGATTTGGGGATTAGGTGAATTGGTCACTCTAAATTGACCATATGTGTGAGAAAGTGAGTTAATGGTTGTTTGTCTCTATGTTGGCCCTTTGATGGACGGGCGAGCTGTTCAGGGTGTACCCCCCGCCAATCACCCTATGTTAGCTGAGATAGGCACAGTACCCCCCGTGACCCTCTAGAGGAGGATAAAGCGGTAGATAATGGATAATGGATGGATACAACAATAACAATAATCCAAATTCAAAAGAGCATGGTGACCAAAGTGTAGTACAAAGGAACTGCAATCTGACAATTACTCATTGGGAAGTTTAAAGGTGCACTGTATTTCTTCCTTTGTTTCTGTGTGAGTACATGTATACATAACTTCTGCTATAACAAACTATTTAGGGAAAAGAAAAGACAGCACAGAGTGGTGGAACATCGCTCCCAAAGAATTGGGCCAACACATTCTTCCCTCAAGCAGTGAATAGTTGAGTCACACTGGCTGTGAGGCTCCATTCATTCAACGAAAATGACAAAAACATGTCTTAATGAAGAGATAAACTAAAGTGTGGACTAACTAGCAGTAGCAGAGCCAGAGCAAGTTGACCATGTGTTTCCTGTCCAGTCCGGGGTAAGAAGCACAGTAATTAGGACGATGCTAATGGCTCTGACAGTTCTGTGTCTCTAGAAAATGTCGCTTTAATTAGACAGCACCCTGAAGACGTCTTGTGTGGTGTTGTCATTCATTGCACTCAGAGAGGCTGAAAACAACACTGCTCCTTCACCTCAACCTCCACAAAATTATTATCATCAAATCCTCACATTTGAACCCAGGTTTCCATCACGACTGTCCCCGAGTACATCAACACTCTGAACAAAACATGTTTATTCATGTTGATTTTAAAATCCAACATTATTTCCTGCTTGGTTGATCGACATTTTGATGGCCACGCTCACAAAGCCACTTTAATGTAGTCATTAGTTATGCTTCTGTGGTGGCCAAAAAGATGGATCCCTAAGTCCCGGGATCCGAGCGAGTTTGTGTATGAATGGTTGGAGGAGATAAACTACATCAAATAAATGAGCAAAAAAAAGACTCATTCACCGATGGAAGACGAAAGGCGGCGGGGAGAAGAAAAAAAAAAGTCTGTTAATTAAAAATATGAAAATGAACTAAATCTCTGACACAGTTTTGAGCCCATCTGAAGAGCTACAGTGATTCTCACTGCACCTTAAAATAACTCAAAAGTATCGTGAACCAATTATTTTCTGAGCAGGAGCTACTTTTTTAAACATACTGAAGATAAAATATAACTACAAATGCTTTTTTTAAATATTGTTTTATTCAGCTGGTTAATATGAAAGAAATTGTTACTAAATGGTCTTATTTGTGGCTGCCTCAAGTCTTACAGAAGACAAATATTATACGTTTCTTGGCTATTTAAAAGGTACAAGATTCACCTTACTTCACTACGTTTTATAAAAGCACAATAAACTTACTAAAACACAATAAACTTACTAAAACTTGCCAACAACAGACAATTAACAGAAAGCAGTGTATTTTTGTGATTTGTATGCAAATTAGGCTTATATTGACTAAAGCTTGATTGATTTGTCACTGGTTTCTTGTAGAGAATATCACTAATATTTGACTTATATTTATAATATTTTATTCATGTATCAAACTTGAAATGAAGTATTAAAGGTGCATTATGTAATAGATCTAAAGCAACTGGCCATAAAATCCTCCTAATATGTCACAGAGACTCAGGAATAATGTTCATATAACAAACTGAACTCACCAACAACAACAGTACAGCCAAAGTATTCACATTAAAAAAATCTTTTGCAGACTGCAAATATGTTTATGTTTCGAAATCATGTTTTGGCATGTGGCGCCGCCAATGCTACCGCCGTCTACCACTCATTGCAGTCAGTAGAGTCTCAGCTGCCGAGCAACCACGGGTTGCCAGTTACGTCAAAAAAAAAAACCTAAAAGACCTCGGTATTTTGAATTTGAATGTAGTAACTGTTTTTGGCCACATTCTTACATATGGCACCTTTAAGTTTGAAGTAATATTCTATTGCTAATGTAAGTGGGGAGGTTGTCTATAGTCTACATTATTTGCTTTCCATACCAAGAAAACATTTAATTAAGTCGAGCACAAAATGTGCCCAGTCTGCACGGTTTTACAAGACACTACAAAATCAGCAAGTGACAACATTATAATAAAAAAGGGAACAGATTCACCTCCAATAATATCAGTTAAAATCACCAGTTTAAAACACAAGTATGCATGAAACATCACTAAATCTACTATGTTGAGAAAATAAGTCATGCATCACATTTTTTATGATTATTATTGTTTCATTTGAAGGATTACAGTCAGTCGGTCACTCTCCTCTAGGGAGGATTCTGAGATTTAACATAAATGTATTCTTTGTTTTAATAAGTACAGTATATTACATGCCGCCTCGGGCTAAAACTGCCCTCTGAATAAAATAAAACGACTACATTGTTGTGCCTGGGTATAAAATGATCAGTTGCAATTGATCAATAATTTGTGCCAGATTATTGGCAGGGAGACAAAATATATGTTTGGCCTGCTCCGTTTGAGAAATCCCCCCCATATACTCAATCACTGGAACAGAAATTGCTCCATGGTATATAATAACACAGCAATGTTTCTTTCCCCCCCCTGCAGATCAATGCTAATTGAAGTCATACATGATGAATGTTGTCTGATTTTTTTTAACCCGACAACTGCTGGACACAAACAAGGCCGAGTCACTGAACCCTGATGTGTTCTTGTACAGCTTATTACAGTTGAAGGTGAAACTGAGAAAGTTGCACTTAATTGTTGTAATCCTCTTTATGTGCAGTATAATACACGGACAAATAATTAGCCCTATTTTGCATCATTTATTTTAAAGAGGATACATGGCAACAAGACTCATTAATTCCGTCTGATTCCTGCTAAAGAATCTTGCTTGGTTGGGCCACACGGCGGCATAGAGGCAAGCACTGTTGCCTTGCAGCATAAAGACCCAGGTCCGACCAAGGGGCTTTCTGTGTGGAGTTCGCATGTCCTCCCTGTGTTCGCATGGGTTTTTGCCAAGTACTCTGGTTTCCTCCCACAGTCCAAAAACATGAAGTGGTTGGTTGGACACCGAGGTTGTGAGAGTGAATGGTTTGTCCCTGCCGTGGACTGGCGACCTGTCCATGGTGAACTCCACTTTTTGCTTTTTTCAGCTGGGACTGGCTCCAGTGGCCCGGTGACCCTCATGTGGAGGACAAATTGCTTGGTTTGTTAAATATCAACCAAATGCTGCATAAGCTCCACTGTGATTTGCTCCATGAAATACATCGACATTTTTCAAAGACTTTCTTTTTGTCTCCTTCTGTTCCATATGACAATCGACTAACAGAAGAAAGCCGCTCCGTCCTTCAAAGAAACGGAACTCTCTCTTGTGCCAATTCAGCCTGTGTACCGGACGCACACAGCAGATGGAATAAACCATGCCATCAAGTGGAAAATAGACCTGTTGTGCTGTCACAGAGACAAGTTACGATATAGTCTGACTATCGGACCACCAGAGCCAAGTGTGGGAAGGATGTTTCCACCTAGCTGTTGCAACAAATAGATTCTTATTGTGCAGTCACTGCATCAGGTACATCATGAATCTGATGTTGGCTTTCGCAACGGTCTCACCAGTCAAACATGGAACTTTTCCCCTTAATCTTAAAGATTCTTGACATTCAAAGTGTAAAACTATACAGAAGACATGACTGTATCTTTGAAATAATGCATTGCAGCTTCTTAAGCATCAGATGGGCAGGAAAAAAAGAAAATCCTGACTCATTGCTGCCACCTTGTGTCACTTTGTCATAAACCCACAGTGTACTGAAGTAATGAGGCCCCAACAGTACAAAACTTCAGAGAAGTCTTTGCTTTACAATCACTCAGATGACAGGAAACGTGTTTACAGACAGAGGCCAACATCCTTTTAAATGACAGAGGATATATAGAGAGAGAGTAGAACGTATACAGTAGTTACAAAGTCTGTCCACTTTTTCTGTCAGTTTTAATGTTAGATATTTAAGAAAACAGAAGGGACATTTCAACATTGCGACGTAACTGACCGACAACAATCTACTAATATAACAGAATTCCCTTTGAAAACTGTATGCAACACCAGCTTGATCATTCAGTCACCCACCTGCAATCAAAAAACACTCCAACTACAGTCTGTTGTATCACAGCACTTTCATGCTGATTCATGTAATGGGAAACTAATGACAGTCATTTCTGATGGTGTTGTATTTTACAGTTTTTATATAAATCTTATAATGTGTTACAGGGAAATAGGATTTCAACACAGGTGTATAAAAGTCATGTTAAAGGCTTAAAAGCTTTACTTATTTCAAATATGGGCTATACAAGATTGCATTTATGAACAATTAAGGGTGTTGCTTCACCCATACAGAAATAAAATATTAATTACCCAGTTTCCCCGGTAACATCTAGCTGTAAAGATACTTTTAGAGTAAAAAAAACTGCTTTAAATAACCAGTTTTCTTCAGGAAAAGTATTGTAAAGTATTGACCTTGAGGTCTGTTGATATCCTGAGGAGCTGGGACATTATTTCTGAAAGACACTTGAAGAAACACTACAAACAAAACTGCATTCAATTTCATAACGGCAGACAGAAATTTCAGAAGTTGAGGTGACAAACAGAGGACACAATTAGCCAATGGCTAGACAGAACTGTGGTGGGAAAAGCATGATGGGAATCTGGTTGAAGTTGTAATTTCACTAGATAAACTGTACATGCAAACAATAAATGTTTAATTAAACTCAAACATGTTTAAATGTTTCCAAATGAAACATAAGATGAGTGTTTGTACAATACCAGGTACACAACGTACCAACGACAAAGACAACAACAATACATTTTAACATCCTTTGGTTAAAGAGGTTTTTCTATGATGCGGATACATTTTTACTCACAATGACATTTCATCATGACTCATTTATAGAAGATGAGGACAAATGAATGTATGACTCCATTACACAACGCAGTGTTGACTTTACAGTGATATGATGACTTCATTCCTACCATATGATCATAAATATTTTTAAAAATCTACTCATTACAAGCATCGGGTTGTGTGTTTCATTCATTAAGATGCATTTATTCCTAGAAAGTGCATTTTGAACTATGAATGATGCTATTTTGTGACATATAACAGGATACAGAAAAACGTATCCAACAATAAGCGATTAGTTATTTCTGAAAGAAGTTTGTCAAACCAAATTTTTATTGTCCTTGATTTTTCCCTTTAACTGATAACCAACAAAAGATTAATTCTGACTTACTCTCTGATAAGTAAAATTAGTACATGGTTTGAAGAAGCTCTGTCCGTGCATTGTTAAGTTACACACACACAGAGGTAAAAACCTGTCCTTGGTCCTTGGCAAAGTCTTTGGCTGCCAATAGTTGAAGAAAAGTGCAGTGACATCTTTTGGATATGAGGCAGAAGTTCATGGCTTTCTTTTGTCATTCGTGTCATTGTTTTCAGTTCCATTTCCCCCCTTTTTTATTTTACTTGTTCACACAAAATTGAGTTCAACACATTCAGGTCTACCTGGACTATCCTGATATATTTACAGCCACTTCCACTGTATGACCGCTTCTGAATGACCGCTGTCTTAAAGGAAAGGCAAATGTTGACTGTTACCTATATATATATATATATTTGCATTCTATCTAACAAAAAGTATTAGGAAAAAATCACGCATATTGTGTAATGGACCAGTCTGGATAATTGACAGTTGGACACAAACATGTCACAAGTTTGTCCAGTAGACTTACTGATGATATTACGTACCTACAGGTAGACGATCCTATGGTTATATCTGGAGATTGATAATAGGAGCATATCCCAGCACATCTTGAAGAAGAACCAGAGCTCGTTGTAAAGGTGGCTCGACGTCTATCACGACATTGCGCTTGCGCAGAGGATCGAGGCTCAACTCCGTCACATTGTGGCAGTGATTCACCTTCAGGGACTGTAGCTGCGGGCAGTACTCAGCAAGAGTTCTGTGAGCACAGCAGGCAGTGGACATTATGGATGGGTGCACAAATCAGATGATACATGTCAAAGGGTGGACACAAACTTTGTTGTATTATACTAGAAAGTAAGTATATACCTGATGGACTGGTTCCTGACCCTGAGGCAACCTGTCAGGTCCAGCTGCTCTAGACTCCTGCAGTTCTTGGCCACTTCCTCCACAGACTCATCCGTGATGTTGGCATTAACTGCCAAAGATAGAGATTTCAACTTCAAACACTTCTTGGCCAGGTAGCAGATGGCGTCATCCTTGAGCTGTCTGCAGGCGGTGAGGTCGATCGACAGCAGCCCCCTGCAGTGGTCAACCAGGCTGCGCAGGGACAGGCTGTCCACCCACTCGCAGTGTGCCAGACCAAGGTGCTGGAGATGCATGCAGCTCAAGGACACGGCCACCAGGGAGTCGCGGGTAAGCCAAACACACCCGCTCATGTCCACTTTCTGCAGATGCTGGTTCTGACCGATAACTGGCAGCAGCTCCTTATCGGTCACCCAGTCTGAGCAGTTCTGGAGTGACAGGCTCTGGAGAGCTTTGCAGTCCTTTAACATGGAACAAAATGCTTCCTTGGGAATGCATAGTCCAATCTGTAAGGTCAAAGAGCAGAAAGTAGACTTCATCAAGAACTGCAAACATTGTATGACCCAAGAGAATGTGTGCAGGTCTTGATTTATTTAGAGGTAATTGTAAGCCTTTGTCCTGGTATGAGTTTGCACTCCCTGGACTTGCATTAGGTTGATTAGAGGTGCACTTTAAATGGGATACATGTAGAACCAAAGCTAGAGAAACTGTGAGGCATTCTTTTTTAACAATCATAATCATGACCATGGTATGATATTAAAACAATGTATTTAAGTTTGAGAGTGCATTTAAGTTTTCTCTGATTTTTCTGTTCCTAATTGATCTGTGACACGGTGTGAATTATATTCTGATACATTTCACATAAGATAAGAAAGAAAACCAAGTAAAACCACTGACCATATCAAAAGTCCTGCAGTTGGCCAGGTACACCTGGATGAGGCTGTGGAATTGCTTGCTAACCCTCTGCAGGCTGACCAGGTGTTGCAGCGGCAGATAATTCAGTATATGAGGAATAAGCACATCTTCCCAGGGCAGGTCCAAGAGATGGCATCTGCAGAGGAAATGAAAAGCTGTGCATTTACAGTTGAACTCTGACTCCGCAGACAACAATTACGAACACATATAATGTCAGTGACGGTTTTACAAAGCAAGAAACCACCAGATAACATCACATTAACAATATAGAGTCTTTCGCAAGTGGTGTTCACAGTGGAGTTGATGACACAGACGTCAGCTTTCATAAATAAAGAGGACGGCTACCTTGTCCAGTCGTTTTCGATAGCTGTTAGCCGAGGAGCTAGCTTGCCGGGTGGCAACCAGCATTGCTGTTTTTTTACATTAAAAACACCATTATAAATGTACTCACGTTGGTATTATATCTTCTTTACTCATTTTGAAACGGATTTATTACAACGAGTTTCTCAGAAAGTGTTGTTCTTCACATAAATGCCAAAACGACGTGTTTTCCTTTAACATCTTGCAGGCGTTTGAATGCAGTGCTGCCCAAACCCGATGCTGCCTTCAGGTGCTATCAGAAAAATCTGTTTGAAATCGGGAAGGACACATGGATCATCCCGCAAAGTTATTAATTATACTAAATATGGGTATAATTATGTTTATTTAGTTTAGCATGAGACAGCCAAGGCCCAAACAAATTGCGAAATTGCCATAGTAAAAGAAAACCTACAGGTGAAATAACATGTAAGCGATAAAATCAATTGTTGCTTTTTATGGAATACAACGCGATATTTGATTCACATACACATTCAATTGCAATTGAAAGTGTTTTCAAAGTAATATAATGGTCAAACCATATGCCGTTATAAGACAAGGAAGAGAAGGACATAGATTGAATTAAAAAACCCTTTACATTACGTGGATCAAGTGAATGCAGCATTTGTAAGTTTCCGGGTATGGTGCTTTTTCATTGAGGACATTTATGGACATGTCACTGTGGTAAATTAAAACACGTGTTTAAAAGATTATATTAATCGCCGTGACTCAAGAACACATTATCTGCTTGGTAGGGAAAGTTTACAACAGGATCTCAGGAAAGGACAATCCCTGTGAATTACCACTAGGTGGTACAGGGGTAGTAAAACAAGCAAGAGACAGACAGGAGGAGAGACAAGAGACAGACAGAAGGAGAGAGACACGAGACAGACAGGAGGAGAGACAAGAGACAGACAGGAGGAGAGACAAACAGTAGGAGAGAGTTAAAAGACAGACAGGAGGAGAGACAAGAGACAGACAGAAGGAGAGAGACACGAGACAGACAGGAGGAGAGACAAGAGACAGACAGGAGGAGACAAAAGACAAACAGGAGGAGAGAGACGGAGAGACAGAGAGTAGGAGAGAGTTAGAAGACAGACAGGAAGAGAGACAAAAGACAGACAGGAGGAGAGACGAGAGACAGACAGGAGGAGACAAAAGACAGACAGGAGGAGAGAGACGGACAGGAGGAGAGACAGACAGTAGGAGAGAGTTAAAAGACAGACAGGAAGAGAGACAAAAGACAGACAGGAGGAGAGACGAGAGACAGACAGGAGGAGAGAGACAAAGACACAAAGTGACCACACGTGGCAGCAGAGGACCAGCAGCTCCTGAAAATCACAAATTTTCTCTCTGGACTTTGGTGTGGGAGAGTTAGTGCTTTACAAAGCACTAACAGTGAGATAAAGATGTGATCGTGTGACGTAGATGGACCTTATGAAGTGAACACTGAGTCACTCTCATAGAAATAGAAACTCTGAACTGTCCCTTTAAAGTCCCACGTTTCCTCTTTTTTTTGAAAAATATAAAAACTAGAAACAAACCCTAGACTCTCATGAGAACAAGTGAATGTCACATAGTTCAGCCTGAGAAATGACCATAATCATGAATTGGTCAGATCACCTACACAGAGCAGCAGCATCATGTGGGAAGTCCCGGTACTGCGTACAGAACAGTACTGGCCCACTGCAAACACAGCCTATGGTCAAACAAAAGTAAAGATATCTTTATTTTGTGGTGTTTCTAGTGAGTTGTGTAGGAGATCAGAGACCTTCATCATTGTGTCCACCAGAGGGTGTCATTAAGACAACAGTTTGGACTAATGTTGGACACAAACTCATTCAGACTGTTTCTTCCTCCAGGATGGACCATGCTGGAGAGCAGAGGTTAAAACCTGGTGTCAGGAAGTGTAAGTATGGGTTTACAAGCAATAACAACGTATCAGCTGATCATCAGTAAACTGCAGCTGTGTCTTGTTGTCTTCATCAGATTCATGTGAACTGGAACTGGACACAAACACAATGAGCAGAAAACTCAAATTGTCTGAAGACAAGAGGAAAGTGACCGGTGTGACAGAAGTCCAGTGCTATCCTGATCATCCAGACAGATTTGAGCTATGGTCTCAGCTGCTGTGCAGAACTGGTCTGAATGGTCTCTGTTACTGGGAGGTCGAGTGGAGAGGGGAAGTGTTTATATCACTGAGTTACAGAGGAATCAAGAGGAAAGACAACAGTTCTGACTAGGTTTGGATATAATGATCAGTCCTGGAGTCTGAGGTGCTCTGATGATCGTGGTTACTCTGTCATTCACTGTGGGACAGTAACATCCATCAGGTCGTCCTATGTGTCTGACAGAGTATCAGTGTATGTGGATTGTCCTGCTGGGACTCTGTCCTTCTACAGAGGCTCCTCTGACTCACTGATCCACATCCACACCTTCAGGACCACATTCACTGAACCGCTTTATCCTGGGTTCTGGGTCTGGTCTGGTTCCTCAGTGTCTCTGTGTTCTCTGTAGGACATGAAGAGACAGCAGCTTCAGTGGTGGACAGGTCTCACTGTTTATAATCTGATGTCAAAGCTCGCCTTAGTAATTCATTGTTGAAAGACTTTTGAATTCTCCTCACGTCCTGATGACGTCAATAAATAAAGACTAAAAACTTGTATGCATGAAATAAACATGACGTTCACATCATAATGAACGATTGTCTGTCATTAACTGAGCCGCCTTCCTGTGCTGCTCATTATAATGAGCTAATGACTCTGCTGTGAGCGCCCCCTGCTGCTGAGAATCAGCCTGAAACACAGAGGTTCACACTCAGTGAAAACAGTGTTGAGCAGGTTTGAGCCGATGCGAGCAACTCACACGCTTAAGTTAGAGGCAAAGTTAGAGGGCACTTCCTGTTCAAAATGGCTGACTTCCTGTTGGTCAAAGGCGTGTCCGTAAACGTGTTCAGGGATGTTCCGTTGTCTTACAAATCATTTTTCGTGCAGATCGGACAATGTTAGATTTTACTTCCTGTTTCGGGTGTTCCCCTTCCTCTCTGTCTCTGGTCCCACATATTTATACTATCCACAGTTTCAGGTGGATACAGCAATCCCTGTTAGAGCAGCCTGAAAAATGTAAATATAAATTTGTCTGCTGTCAACAGGGCGCCGTTTTCAGAATTTAATATTTTCATGTAGAAGTCTTCAAGATCGGCCTGTCATCAATCCGGGCAAGTTTGGTTCAGACCGGACCAGGATTCGCAAAGTTGTAACAGTTTGTATTTTTGATGCAAAAATCCGAATTTGCGCCGTTGCCATGGCAACACTGTCAAACGATTTGTCATCGTATTCAACACACATCATCTACCATGTGCTATGAGTGTTTTCACTTCACTTTTCACTTCACACATTTGAACTGGATAGAATGATTTGTTTTCTGTCACCACCAAGAGGCGCTGCTTTCAAAATGTAACATTTTTTTTTTAGTCGTCTTCAGCAACCACCCATCATCACTCATATCCAGTTTGGTTCAGATCGGACCTTCCATTGTAAAGAAAAAAGAAGTTTCGTGCACATACGTTAAAGCTGATTTTCTCCTCTTTTGTGGGACGGAGCAGTTATTTGCCCCTCCCACTACCAATTTTCCATGCGTTTTCTCCGAACGACTTTCACGCGCAATCGTTCACCAGGTCTGATGCGGTTGCAAAAATCTGGGATTTTGGGGCATGGGAAAGGCCTCTTATTTGTGCTCGAACCCTAATTATTGTCCTATTCAGGCCTAGTGTCCTTTGTAATCCATAATAAATCATTTATCCTGGCCCATAAACATATCAAGTGAGGTCAAGTCACATTTATTTGCATTGTTCAATGGAAACAACAGTAGTTGAGCAACTGCTTTCCAAAAACAGAGGGTTTTGACAAGGCAAATAAAACAAAAGATAACATCTTATTCTTATTCTACCAACACCAAATAATTATGTTGAATAGATAACCCAGCCATTCAATTTTATGATAAAGCAAAGAAAAAAAAAGTGCTACTCATCCGTGGGTCCTAAGTCAGTCTATGACTAAATGTAATTCATTGATATTGTACTCTGGGATTATATAAGTAATAGTTACATATAGATCTCCTACAGGTGTCAACATGTTAATTCATAAATATTTAATTTCCAAATCCCAATTAAGCTGCCACTGTTTTAACAGCCCGTCTTCCTGGTGTAGCATCCTGCCAGCTCACCTCTGTCCAGAAGAACAATGAAGTCAGTCATGCTGAACAACTGCTGACCCATGAGTTATGTTTCAGCGAATGAGACGAGCTAACAGGATAGCTGAGTGAGTACTCACTCTTGACTGACAACAGTCCCCTATACACGCTCACAGCACAAGCATGGCGAATAAATCAGTCTATGATTTCTCTGCTGAGACCCTGGACGGACAGCTGGTTCCGCTCAGTAAGTACAGGGGTAAGGTGCTTCTCATCGTCAACGTTGCCACCTTCTGAGGGTCAACGATAGAGGAGGTAATATTCCACAACATCGCTGATTGATTACACGCGATCTTGTAAACATGTGTCATCCCTAACAGAGGCCTTTGCTTTTGTGTCCTGTTCTCTCAGTACCACCGACTGAATGCACTGATGGAAATGTTCGGTGGTGTCAACTTCACTGTGTTAGCATTTTCCTGCAACCAATTTGGTCTTCAGTCACCTGGTGGGTACAAGCAGACCTTTATGAAATGTGACAGCATACTGATGTGGTGGTACATTGTACCAAGAGAAATGTAGGAGCAGTGTTGCAATGTAACAAAGAACAAATACTGTACTAAAGTACAACATTCACATATCTGTACTTACTTTGTTATTTATAATTCGAGCAACATTTACGTTTACTCCACTACATTTTCTTAAATACCAAATAAAATCAGAAGAAGAGTTGGTAATGGTCTGTATTTATATAGTGTTTTGTTCTAGGCTTCAGCAGCTTTCCATCGGTTTTTTTTTCACACGCTGCAACATGGAGTTAAGTGTCTTGCTCAAGGACAAATATTGACTAGTAGAGCCAGGAATTGAACCCTCAACCTCGTTCTACCACTGAACCACAATAGCTCAATACTATCTCTATCTCACGTTTTTAATACTTTTACTTTTACTACTAAAACTTAGGTACTTTAGGTAAAGACGACGTAAAGACGACTTCACAGTCTTGATACAAGACTGTGAAGTCGTCTTTACCTACATTAGTTGTGGAAGTGCTGTATTTTGTGGTAGTTGTGCTTTAATAAAACTTTACTTTATACTTTTACAACTACTACTTACATTTCAGGCTCATTTTTCATGTGTTATAACGTTACAATATAATTAGATTACAGTTAATTCCATTAATTGATTTCCATTCTCAGCTGTAAGGACTATTATTAACATAAACATAAATGTGCGCTGCAGAACACACAATTACATCTTTCCTGTTCATCTGAAATCATGGACCTTGTGAAAACATCTCCATGATCCTCACATCTCCAAGTGTTGAAACATAGATTAATCAGCCAACTACAGTCAAGGGTCTTCACAAATGGCCTGAACTTTGTTGATATGCTCACCTATATTTAACAAATATGTAATAACACTTGTTTTTTCAGAGGTCAATCATGAAACCCTCAATATATTGAAGTATGTGAGACCTGGTGGTGGATTTGTGCCAAAGTTTCCTGTCTTTGGCAAGGTGGAGGTGAATGGATTAAATGAAGAGCCTCTTTTTTCCTACCTAAAGGTATTCATTTATTTATTTATTTATTTTATAGACACATTGTACATTTTTTGTGGTCAGACATGCACCTGTTACATCTGTTGTCTTTGTCACAGGAATCTTTGCCATTTGTGAACCCTGTTATTGGAGAAATGAAGAAATTCTACTGGTCTCCAATCAAAGTCAATGACATTCGGTGGAACTTTGAGAGGTTTCTAGTTGCTGCAGATGGCCTGCCTTTCAAAAGGTAACGTTTAAAGACCAAAGGACTCAAGTTTGAAGCAATTTATTTCCACAGTTATTCTGATGTTTTTCGCTTTTGCCCCAGATATGAACTTCACTGTCCCTTTGAGAAAATGGAGGAGGACATAGCAATATTGCTGTGAGTGGCTTTCATGTGTGCAACTCCAGTGACAGATTGACGATCCCCCAGTAAATGCACATGTGCACCTGAGCTGGATCTGATGGAAGAGGAACAGGACTCTGAGCTTCAGTGCATTCTATCTGAGAAAAGTTCCCTTCAGCCACTGGATGAGATTTCATGTTGATGTCACATCTTTTAGTTTCTTCACAATCTGCAACTGAAAATAAATGAAAAACTATCGAAAATAAAATCGAGTAAATGATGTTTGCCTCCATTTTCATTCGCGTATGCCTTTACTTGAATATAACAGATTACTTCATAACAAGTAAATGTCTTGAGGTCAAAGGATATACATAATGATTTGAAGTATCAAAGTAAAAGTACCTCATATAATGACTTTTATGACACATTTATTATGTGCATGACATCATCACCTCATAGTTGATTCTAGTCCTGAACAGTTTTTACCCCAGAGCCCTATTCACACTGAACAATGAGTTCAAAAACCGGCCGACATGAGACAATACAGCACCTCCATGTTCTTACTGCAGTGTTAATGTGTAATATACAGTATTATTTTAAAGCCAAATGGATATTTTTAACTTAATTACCTCTCTCAAATCTATATATGTCGACAGTGATTGAATGATTGTGGGGTTATATTAATGTACATTGGAACACGTGAAAGAATATATTTATTATTTAAGTAGTCCTGACAGTGCACCTACATTTGATTGTATATTCTTCTTGACAATGACTGTAAAATTATCTAAGATATGCAGTAGAACATTCATAGTCTGATAAAGGCATATTTATGTCATATGAAATTGCCCATATGTTTATTAGCATCTCCAAATCTGATTATTTTATTATAATTACAAATGTTTTAGATTAAATATGTTGTTTTTTGTTTTTCAAGGCCAATACCCAATAAATATTGCAAAGTCACATAAATGTAAATACTGTTACTAAGGGGGAATCGTTTATGTGTTAAATTGCTTTAAAATCGTTAGAAAGGTACATAGCAAATCAATTGGTTTAGGTGGCTTTATTTAAATGATAAAAACAAACAATAATATAACTTCTGTTTGTTTTTCTGATTGTATTTATACAATACAAATGGTAAACTCTGTAACAATGAGTGGCACTCTCGATCTAAAACGGTCATTTTTTAGCATCCAAATAAACCAAAGAAGAAGACTGCGGACCTTACGCATGCGCACTTGTATTCATTCGGTCGGACAGCAGCCACTTGTAAACATGGCTGGTGTAGGCTTCCGTGGCTTGGCCCGGGCCCTCTGTCAAGCAAACGGGTCTGGCGTTCGGGCTCTTCTGCCGGGATCTAGAGCGGGTCAGTAGTGTGTTTTTTAATCGTGCAGTAATGTATGTCTGTGGAGTTGTGTGTCAAAATGTAGAGTTAAAGGCCCAAAATACACGTAACCTTGACATGCTAATATTAGCTCCTGCTAGCTGAGAAGCTGATCTGAATGAGAGAGGGGGCGGTCGCGTTAACGTTGTCAGTCACATTTTATTCTATATGGCTTAAAAAAAAAAAAACGTTTTTCTGGTTCTCATGCAAGTATTTGTTTTTAAGCCTCTACTGTATCAAAGGACAGCCTACCCAGTCGTTTTCCAGAGACCCCCGAGGAGATAGCTGCTGCTGCTAAGAAGTACAACATAAGGGTTGAGGACTATGAACCATATCCTAACAAGGGAGAGGGGTAAGCATTTCTATTCAGTTAATAGTTTAAAGACTGTGTCTGTTTGTGCTGCAGTAGACTAATGTCTCTTTTTTCCCTATTTAAGATATGGTGACTACCCAAAACTTCCAGATAGATCTCAGCATGAGAGGGACCCCTGGTACAATTGGGACCATCCAGATCTGAGGAGGAACTGGGGAGAGCCCGTAAGATACTGATGACTTTTCGTCCTGCTGCTGAAAACACTATTAGTTTATTAGAAACATCTGCTAAAACGCATTAGAAACACATTCCTGTCAGTGGGCAGGTAGACACAATACAACAAGTGCAAACCACTAACCACTTCATAAATCTACCTGTTAAATTTAGAATTAATCTCTCCAACCTTAACTACTTATTTTTTTTATGTAGAACAAGATGTAACTGTCATCTGCATACATGCATTTGAGTTTCTACATCAAAACAATCAAATATGACATTATTGATGTGTACTTATTAACTATAACTATATACTGGATCCTTCATTTTTGGCCAGTATTGTTGAGCATGTCAGGTGTGAAATAATAAAAACAATAATGTTGTTGCACTTGTGAAGTGATGGATGTTAAAACATGGCCCCAGTCAATAAATATCTTTGTCACAATTTGAACAGAGATTTCTGTCAAACTATCCATCCATCCATCTTCTTAGGCTTATAGGTTTAGCATTCACATATTAATATTGGTATGTGCCTCCATTATACGTCCACACTTGATCTTAAAGTTTTATCATCTTCCCTTATGGCACGTATCCATGATGACTGACCGGAAATAGACGCGCATGACGTCATATTTACGTGCCGCGACACTGGAGTCCAGGCACTGTTTACCTGTTAGCTCCGTTAGCTGCATTGGCTCCTTTTAGCGCCGTTAGCGCGCCTACAATCGAACTGGAGCGGTGTGTTTATTAAACGAAAAGAGCAGCGCTGCAAATAACCAGCGTATCTGTGTACTGCGTATGTGTGCCTCTGTTTTTAAAGTTTAGCGTTACTTTACAGACTCTTACTTACTTAACAGTCAGGAGTCACATAAACATGATGTCACGCGTGTCTTTTTCTGGTCACTCGTCATGGAAACGCGTCGTACGTTGACGTGTTAACGTTTGACAGCACTAGTGTGTGGCACTCCACCGCCCTGCAATTATTTACTCCTTTAACAACGTAAATTGACAGTATATTGTTCACAAGTGTTAATCGGTGATTGTCCGCTGTCTTTCCATTTTTAGATGCATTGGGATTTTGACATGTTCATCAGGAACCGTGTGGATACATCTCCCAGTCCTGTGTCCTGGTCCTCCATGTGCAAACAACTCTTTGGTTTCATTGGGTTCATGCTGTTTATGTTCTACCTTGGACAGAAATTCCCATCTTACCAACCTGTTGTAAGTACAGACAAAGGCTTGAAATTATGTGTTTGTTTATTGCAAGTGAAGTCCGTTTTCAGTGGGTGTTAAATTACCTGGTTCCAGTAATTAAACTGTAATTAGATTTAAAAGCAGAGTTCATGTCTGTCTTAAGTTTAAGACACACTGGTCGTCTGTCAGACAACGAATTGTTCAACTGGAAATGGCACTCAGGAGAGTGCATACCTCTGCCAAGGCCCAACAGTTCTGTAAATTCAGTCACACCTTTATAGCAAAGCAAACTCTTGCTTGTTATCTAAAAATCCTTTACTACATTTACTTAGTTCTTTCTTAGCCCTACCTGATTCCTCAACAAGGTTTTGTGAAAAGCTGTTATTTAGCAAATAATCTTGCTAGAAGACAAACCAACAGAAAGGCATGGGTGAACACATCACCTCCTTGGTGAAGATACAGTAAATACCTTGTAGTAACTATGTTATTTCAGACTTCAGATATCTTGCGAATGCTCACAAAATAGTTTGTTTAATGTGTTACTTTTGCTCTTAATCGGTTTACTTATTTTCTGTGAACTGGTTTCACCAGGAGCAAATGCATTTGACTGTGTCCTCTATTTCAGCACATTTTAATGAAAGTATTTGTCTGTGTTGCAGGGTCCAAAACAGTATCCCTACAATGACCTGTACCTGGAGAAAGGAGGAGATCCTGAAAATCAACCAGAGGAAGTCAAAAACTATGAAATCTAATGATTTAAAATCAGACTCTACCTGTGTATATATATTTCTGTCAAGAATAAAGACGTGTTAAAATATTATGTGTGGCTGTTTATTTTATTTATGAAAACAACATAAACCATTGCACAGTAGTTAATGGTAATTCATAGACAATACAGTATATCCATATTTTATTTCGGTTGGTTCAGCTGTGACACTGAGGTTACCTCAGGCCGCCGAGTATAAGGTTTAATCCTTGTCGGCTACCGTAGTGCAGTCAGTGACAACACGGCAAAGCACTTTGGTCAGACTTCGCCTGTGGCTAAGCTGTTAGCACCTAAGTTGATCCACAGCTTGTGGATGCGGACAGTCAGGCTGTGCTAGACAGTTAACGTGAGTTGTTCGTAACCTCCTCTTTGTTTTTGTCATGTTACTGTGTTTAAATTGGCCTGGGACACAGTATGTCTACAGAAATGTGATATGAAGGGTGGTGGCTGATATGTAGCTCGCTAGCTCACAGCAACATCGGCTGGAATTTAAAGACTGACAAAGATGTAACATAAACCTACAGGCTCAGTTGCATTTTCTGACATTTCCCTAGCACAAGGGTGTGGCTGCACATTTAACAAATCCTTTATAAATTATTTTAGTTATAATTATTACCTGCAGTCAGACTGTACAGCGTTAAATAAAGCTAGCTAAAAGGCAATGGTTGCCGTAAAAGATTAGCTCAGTGGCTACTGTTGCTTGGCGACAATTACACTGTGATAACTACATTAAATATGCAACAGCTGAGTTCAGATAAAAGTAATACAGTAATAATATGGTTACTGATGTTAACTGTTTGGTGGAAAGCTTTGGCTGTTCACTGTTTCAGGAAATAGTCGGAGCTAATCGTTCAGCAAGGGTGGCTCCCTCTTACTGATAAGTACTGCAATTTAAAACGTAGAAAAATGTGACATGAGCATACAGGTTTATGTAGCTGGATTAGTCTCCGGTTCTCCGGATACGAGAAACTCGGGAAAGGCGCTTTATGAATACTAGAATATAATTATGTGACTGTTTTTTTTTCCATTTGGACTACCCAAGACGAGAAAAAAGTGGGTTACATTAACAAGGACAGTGTAAAAACTGTATTAAATACAGTTTCACACACAGTACCAGTTAAGAGTGTGGACACAACTTATTAATTGTTTATTATTTATTACTTTCTATATGTTGCTTAATCCCGAGGAAATCAAAACTGTGTTATCAGTAAATAGCCTTAATCAACTACTGTTTTACATCCTTATTATGGCAAGAACCACTCGGCTAAATAAAGAGACACGCAGTCATGAAAACCATCAAATGCTATGATGAAATTGGCTCTCGTGAGGATTGTCCCAGGAAAGAAAGCCCAAGAGTTACCTCTGCTGCATTGGATACATCCGTTAGAGTTAACCAGTCTCAGAAACTGCAGATCAACATCACATCAGATTAGGGACCACATTAATTCTTTATAAAGCTCAAGTAGCAGACAATTTTCAACATCAAATGTTCAGAGGAGACTGCATCAATCAGGCCTTCATAGTCAAATGACTGCAAATGCTATTACTGAGACCTAAACCCAATTGAGATGGCTTGGAATAAGAGTGAAGCCAAAGCAGTAGAACTATTTTGGGTGACCACTGCATGAAACAGAATGCCATGAGTGCACATAGTTGTTAGCAAAGCAAAAGGTGGCTCCTTGACCTTTACCACCTCATTGTTTACTACATAATTTATAAGGCTTCCATCATCATTTTGATGTCTTTAATATTAAAATACAACGTAGAAAATAATAAAAGAAACATCACTGAATAAGAAGGTGTGGACCTAATTTTAGTGAGGTCCCATTGTCTGTCCAGGAATTGAAACTTGAAATAGAAGGAAGATGAGGCTGAAGGAGATCCAGAGGATGGCCCACCAGGCATGGAGTCCTGCAGGACACCATCCTATCTACCTGGCCTTAGGGACATCAGCACAACAGCTGGATGCCTCATTCAATACCACAGCTGCCCTGGAGATTTTTGAGGTGGATTTTTCTGACCCCTCTCTGGACATGCATCTGAAAGGTTCCTTACCCACTTCAAACAGGTAAAGATTACAGATAAAGTAATATGACGTGTATGATATGTACTGTTGACAATTCCTCTGCCTCTGTCCATATCAGTGAGTAATATTGGTGTCAGTTATGCACAATACTTTTCATATCCCACAGGTTGCACAGCATTGTATGGGTGAACTTTGGAATGGGAGAAGATGGTACTGGAGGTAGACTAGTTGCTGGCAGTGAAAATGGCTCATTGACTGTATATAACCCAGAGATTATAATGAACTCTGGAGCAGAGGCAGTCGTGGGACAGTGTGACAAACACACAGGGCCTGTTCGAGCTCTTGACTTCAACCCTTTTCAGGTAAATTACTGCTCTCCAATGCTTCTGTACATCTACTTAATACTGTGAAGTTCATCTTTTGTGGTACAGTGTTAGACATTATTTTACAGCTTTATTTATCTTTATTTATCTTTCTAAATTCCTTCTTCTCTTAGAATAATCTGCTCGCATCAGGGGCAAATGATTCAGAGATTTACATCTGGGATCTTAACAACTTGGGCAGTCCAATGACACCAGGAGCAAAAACACAGGTGGGTGCATGATCGGGAGATGACTGGTTCTGTAAAGTAAAGTAAAAGATGGTTAGTTAAGTCTGTGTTTTCCTGTCTTTGAGTTAAGAATTCAAGTTTAAGGTTTCACCTGTGTATCTTGATTGGTGCATTGTGTTTGTTTCATGATTCACATTTGTTTTTGATAGCAACAGTCTCTGTTTTTTTGTTATTTCAGCCTGCTGAAGACATCAGTGTTGTGTCCTGGAACAGGCAGGTTCAGCACATCCTGGCCTCTGCAAACCCCAGTGGGAAAGCAGTTGTTTGGGACCTGAGGAAGAATGAACCCATCATCAAGATCAGTGATCACAGCAACAGGGTTGGTGGCTTGAAAACCTCAAACCAAGTTCAAATGACCAAAGTCTCAAGAAACACCCTTAGTCACATTTTACATCAGTTGTATTTTCTGTTCTTACACATTTGACACTATACTACAATTGATACACCTGCAGCGTGTAAGGGGAAGTATTCATTAAAGGTGAAGTAAGTACTTTATAGTGACATCTAGAGGAGAGGCTGAAATTGACAACCACGAGCTGCTCCTCTGCTCACCCCTCCCTTCCCTGAGCGCTACGGTATCCTCAGCCGGTCAAATGTCGTCCTCGTCGTCTTTCGCCGTGTCAGCAGATGAGGTTCGTGAGGCGAGGGAGAGGGCGAGCTACCGCGGCCGTAGCAGACGAAGTGGAGAGAGTGGAGGCGGGACTTCCGCTACAAGCTTGATTTGTTCTCTCGCATTTGTCCATACAGGCTCCGGTAGAAACATGGCGTCTCGCTGCGAACAGTGGCAATGCATTAGCGACCCACGACCATGTTATTTTACATGACTTTTTGAAAAACTACGAAAATTAAACAAAAAATATTATACAGCGACTAGACAATGCAGGAGCACATAATATGTATGTCGATTTTGGGTTATATATATATTATATAAACCCATAAATACTACACAGTGTCCCTTTAAGAGAATATTTTAAGCCTCACTAAATTCAATTCTATTGCACCCTGTAAAAAATCCATATTATTCCATGTCTCACCTCTCATGTGATTTCAGATGCATTGCTCAGGAATGCTGTGGCACCCAGATGTGGCCACTCAGTTGGTGCTGGCCTCTGAAGATGACCGACTGCCAGTCATCCAGATGTGGGACCTGCGTTTTGCTACATCACCCCTCAAAGTCTTTGAGAATCACACAAGGTAAAGCTTTTACACTTATCATATCAGGCTCTTGTGTGCTGTTTGTTCATCTTGCAGAGTGACCTGCATGCACCCTCTGTTCTTTCTTACAGGGGAATTCTGTCCATATCGTGGAGCCAAGCAGATTCCGAGCTCCTGCTAAGTAGTGCTAAAGACAACCGAATCCTGTGCTGGAATCCAAATACTGGAGAGGTATTAATGGCAGCTTCTCTGTTATTCTTGAGTTACCTCTTCTCTTTACTGCGACTTGATGATAATGCAATGGCTTGTCATGTCTCGTTTCCCTCACTGTAGGTCATTTATGAGCTCCCAACGACAAACCAGTGGTGTTTTGATGTCCAGTGGTGCCCCAGGAATCCAGCCCTGCTTTCTACAGCATCATTTGATGGGAGAATCACTGTGTATTCTGTGATGGGAGGGAGCTTGAAGGCTCAGCAGCAAAGCACAGTTGATAAGGTAAGGCGCTGCTTGGTCTTCATGTTGTGCTGTGATACCAAAGTCCTTGTCCTGTGCACTGTATTATTTGTCCACAAGATGGTGCTAACATGAAGGGATAAACAGAGACTGACGGAAGACAACTTTGAGAGATTACCCGACAAAGACATGATGTTTCACAATGAATTGACATGCTAACATTTTTCCTATTTACTGAATACCATTTCACCATAATTTTGCTTATCCGTTTGACATAATAATAATGTTAGTTTGCTTGTGATTGACTAACCCCACGTTTTAATGTTTGTAATTAACATTTTAACATTTTGTTGAACAGATATCATCCTCTTTTGACACAATGGATCCCTTTGGTACAGGGCAGGTGTTGCCTCCCCTGCAAGTCCCTCAGCCTACAACACAGGACACCATAGTTCCTCCTCTGAAGAAGCCACCAAAGTGGGTGCGCAGGCCAGTGGGGGCTTCCTTTGCTGTAAGTACAACATCAGATTATACATGTTATTGTCACATGAATGGAAAAAGTTACTTTTGTATTTATGTATTTCTTCTCTGATGAGGCGTTTGTTTGTTTTCATCTCTCAGTTTGGTGGAAAGCTTATAACCTTTGAGAATACCAAGCTGCCTCCAGCGCAGAGCCCTCAGCCTGTCCCCAGGCAAGTGTTTGTGAGCCAGGTTACCACGGAGACTGAGTTCCTCCAACGCTCCAGGGAGCTGCAGGCGGCGTTGCAGGCGGGTTGCTTCAACAACTACTGCCAGACCAAGATTCAGAGCGCCAAGTCAGATGCTGAGCAGGACATATGGAAGTTCCTTCTGGTGGGACCCTGCATAGTGATATTCAGACTGTCAGTGCTGTCAGTCAGTGCTGAACTGTTGGGTTTTCAGCAATTTATCTTTCTGTGATTACAGGTTAATTTCGAGGATGAAGCCCGCATTAAATTTCTCAGACTTTTAGGTTTCAGCAAAGATGAATTGGAGAGAAAGGTAATCTATGTGATTACAACTGGAAATAATTTACTCTCAACATCATCCTGTGCCTTAGCTATAAAAAAAATGTTGATTTTACTCAGATTTCAAAATGCCTGGGAAAGAATTTTCAACCCAATGGACATGGAGTAGACGCCAAAGATCTGGCAGAAAAGATGCAGCGACTTTCCACTGAGGTCAGCAAGTCTGCTCACAAAACGTCACTTCTCGAGTCTTTATACTTACCATTATTTGCAGCTTCTGTTAACTGTGACTCCTATGATATTATAACTCCAGAGATCTGATGAATCAGCTGCTGTAGGTGATGAGAGAACATCAGGGCCTCTTTCACCAGCAGACTTCTTCAGTCAGACGCCAAAGGAAAACTCCAACTTCCAGATCCCTGTATCATGTGGTAAAACAGACTACTTGATTTATTATGTGATCATAATTACACACACTAGCTCTGGTAAAATATATTCATACCTTGGTTGCTTCTCTGGTTGCTTTTTAGATACGGATGGGTTGATAAGCCAAGCACTGCTGGTTGGCAACTTTGAGGGAGCAGTCGATCTTTGTCTGAATGACTGTCGCTACGCTGAAGCCATCCTGCTGTCCATCAGCGGGGGAGAAGAGCTGCTCAAGAAAACTCAGCAAAAATACCTGAGCAAGCAAAAGAACAACATCTCAATGGTGATACTAATGATGTTGCATTGATTTCAATCAATCATTTTTCTCTTAAATTAATAACCGCTCAAAGAATGTGTTCATCCGTTAATTTAATGCAGTCTGTCCTCCACTCTAGCTTATATCATCAGTGGTCACCCAGAACTGGAGAGACATAGTGCAAAGCTGTGAATTGGACAACTGGAAGGAGGCTCTTGCTGCTCTGCTAACCTATGCTAACCCTGAAGACTTTGCCCGTCTCTGCGGTGAGTTTGCTTACATTGAACACGCTGCGACTTGCCTCACCGTGCCCTTTCTGCAGTACTTGTTTTACCCGCTCAATTACATTTTTTCTCTTTTCACCCTCTCTGCTCTTGATAGATACACTGGGAGGACGGTTGGAGCATGAGGGGACAGAGAAGCGCTGCCTGCAGGCCTGCTTGTGTTATATCTGCTCTGGGAACGTTGAGAAGCTGGTGGAGTGTTGGGCCTTGCATAAAGACTGCTCCTCCCCTCTTGGTTTAGAGGTTTGTTCAAGGCTTGATAGAGAACAAGTTATTACACTTGGAAAAAAAAAGAATCTAATCAAAGCCTAAAGTGCATGTCAGAGGGACCTGTCCTCTGTTAAGTGAATAAAGAATGGTTGTTTTTTTTCATCATGAAAAAACTATTATGGAGTAATTAAAACTGTTTGAGAAGAACCTAATTTTTGTGGTATATAGCGTAAAGGTAAAAACAATGTCATATGCTGCTGTGTGTTCTGCAGGATCTGGTTGAGAAAGTCATGATGTTGCGCAAGTCGATCGAACGCCTCCGCAATAGCGAGGTGGCAGTCCAGAGCCCCATCCTGGCTGAGAAGCTAACCTGCTATGCAGGCATACTTGCTGCAGAGGGCAGCCTGTCCACTGCTATGACCTACTTGCCTGAGAACTCAGACCAAGTGAGTGACCCAATATCCTCTCGCAAAACCCCAAATACATAGTTTTCCTTAATAAGTAACATTTGTATAACTTTTCTCTGCAGTCTGGGATCACAATGCTGAGAGACAGACTGTTTCATGCTCAGGGAGAGGCTGCCGTTGGACAGCAGCCTCCAAATTCCTTCAACAGAGTTGGTGTGTCGACAGCCAAGCCTATTCCTGCTGCTCAGACTCCTGCACCAAAAGCACAAGTTATGGTATAAATACATTATTTGTATACTCTACAAGATTTTTATTTTATTTGGTTTTACATTACAAGATGTTTGTTATTATTATTTATTTATTAATATATTGTCTTTTTTTTGTAGAGCCAATACCAACCCACTGCCCCTGCCCAGTTGGCTTCACAATCGCAGCCTCCTATACCATCTGTTTTCACCCCAAAAGCTCCTCCAACCAACACTGGGCCTGGTTTGCCACCCTCTTCTCATGTACTGCCGCCCACTGCAGCTCGCCCTGCAATGGGGCCCTCCTTCACACAACATCGTCCTCCAGCTCCAGGTTTGCCTGTTTGCGCTGCACTTAGAAATTGATTACATTTTTATTTGATTTAATTTCACTTACTGCTGTCTTTTCTCAGGTTTCCTTCCTCATCAGCCATTCCAGCCACATCCTATGTCCATGGGCGGACCCTCTGCTTTCCCTCCTCCAGGTCCTTCTATGCCAGCTGCTAGCTTATCAGGTCCTCCACTACCACCTCCATCATCAGCTCCTGGAGGTCTTCCCCCCATGCCCAGCCCCGGGGTGCCACCAACACTCTTCATGCCATCAACCTCCTTATCTTCAAGCTTCATGCCGCCCAGCTCCCAGCCAGGAGCCCCAGTCCCCTTGTACCCTGGTGGTGCTCGCAACCAGGGACCTGCTCCCCCCATGGTACCAGGACCCTATGCTCCTCTGGGATCAGGGTATCCACAGGGAGGCCCCGGAGCCCCTGCTGTTCCTCCTCCTCCTACAGGTACACATGATGTTGATCACCTTCTAATCAAGAGACATTGCCATAATGTCAGATTTGAAGCAATACAGTTATCAGCAGGATTTTGTTGCTAATGGTGGATTTAGCTGTGATTCCTTATTTGACTTGCAGGATATTTTCCCTGGCTGAATTCCCAGTGTGACCATGAAGGTGACAGGGACAGGGCTGGTCATGTAATCAAAGTGTATTAAAACATGCAATGAATGGCAATTAAAAAGATTTACAGTATCATAACAACACAGTACAATATTGCACTGAATTACTCTATTCGTATAGGATCTTTCTTTTTCTTGTCATTTGGTGTGTTTGGTGTTCACTTGTGTTCAGCAGGAACAAAGCATTTTACATTTGCAGTTTAAACAAACATATATTAGATGCATATGGCCATTCAGCGTTGTTGCTGTAGACTGATCGTGAGAATGCTGCTTGAACACTTGCGCAGTATTTGTTTTTGCATAAACTGCTAAAGTCGGTAGACTAATGTCACAGTGCTGCTCAACATGCTTTGCCCTCTTGACTAAACTTGGCTCAAAAAGATTGTGTTGACAATGTGGGCAATCTTTGGCTGCACTGGCATGAACACGTGAAAAAAGTGTTACTAGTTACTCACCTATTCCCACTCGTCTTGTGATTCAGGACCTCAGGAAGGCTGGAATGACCCACCAGCAGTCAGAGGTGGACCCAGGAAGAAGAAGGTATTCCCACACGGGCTTGAATTGAATTGTCCAGCTTCTGTAACACAAGAAAAAAAAGTTAGAATAATACTCTTGCAAATTTAATGAATGAATCTGCACTTCTTGGTACTATATCGAACTGAAGTATTTATTTTCATCTGGAAATGTGTTCTTGTTGCTAGTTATTGTGACAACAAACCCCTTGGTAACCACCAGTTTTTCCCACTTACCCTCTGCTAACTGAAGATTGATCGTTTTGGAATCACTGCTTGAAGATACATGGTCCAAGAGTGCAGTTCAATCATTTATGTCATCATTCATTTTGAAAGCTCCACTATTCAATGTTTCATAGTGAACAATGCATTCAATTACTACATATGACTTAACCTGATTTCCAACCAGTATGTTATACTGATAACTAGTCATTAAGATTAAGGGCAGGACCTCCACTGCCCTCAAATAACCTTTAATTAATATCAACCTTAAGCATCTGAGTACAGTCCACATTCACAACCTCTCTCACCAACTGAATATATTACTAATGTTTTTATGCAGATGCCAGATAACTACACTCCACCAGCCCCCATCACTGCACCTGTGATGGGCTTCTCTGGGGACGCACCTCAGCCTCACGACCACACCCAAGTCCCACCCGGAGCCCCACAGGAGCCTAGCGTGCAGGTCAGTGTGTTATAAGGCGCTGCTCTTTGAAATTCTCACAGCAAAACACCTTTTTTAATTGTGTCTTTATTTTTCGCTCAGCTCCTCCAGCAGCTGCCAGCAGAGAGGGTGGAGCAGAAAGAAATCCCAGCTGAACACATGGTCCTCAAAACCACCTTTGACAGCCTGGTGCAGCGCTGCCAGTTTGCAGCAGGAGACCCTGTAAGTCCCTCAGCAAGTTTGTGGTCGTGTTTTGCTTTTCTTACTGTTAAATTGGGCATTTTGAATGAATATGAAAATAAAAAATATGTTTTAATTTCAGCAAACGAAAAGGAAATTGGATGACGCAGCCAAACGTTTGGGATACCTTTATGACAAGCTGAGGGAGCAGTCGGTAAGAAATTACACACGCACACACACTGTCTATAGGTATAGGAAAATATTTAGTTTAGTATAATTATTTTAATTATGTTACTCTTCAAGTATAAGAGAAAGGCTGGCAGTTCAATGAGAAAGTGATATATGTTTGTTTACCTACTTTAGAGCCCCACCAAATTTGACTTGTACTAATTTTGCGAGCAACGGAAAATACAATCTTGCTGTGTTCAACGCTAGAAAGTAAAGAAGAAGTGGAAAAAGAAAGACTACAAAGCCCTGGGGTCCTGGACTTGCTCCTCCTAATTGGAAGGCAGCTGTTATTAGTATAATGTGTTCACACCTATGTTAAGTTCACCTGCTTTTTTTATGGCAGACATTTTGTGATTCGATTAAGTCAAGACAGACTGATTCAACAGCAACGTCGTGCTGGTGAAGCAAAATGGCTGCAAGCAAGTGCCAACAAAAACGTTTTGAGTATTGTAGTATTGAAAAAACGATAATACCTATTCATGCAGCTCTTAGACAAACACACTCCTTCAGTCAGGTCTGATAGTATTGCTTGACAGAGCTTGTTTTGAGATAGATCACATCTTTACTGTTCAGTAAGACCCAATAGAGGCAGAACATTGACATCAACAAGAAAAATCACCAACACTGCAGCTTTAAATCGTTAATGTGCATCAATTCACAGTCAACATTTTGAAAGGTCACTCGAACAAAACATGCTATTTAAAAGCTTGATAGGTTGCAATTGGCTTTAAACATTCATTATCTCCCTGCTGATCTCTCAGCTCTCTCACAACATCCTGAACGGGCTCCATGAGATCAGCCGTTGCGTGGCGAGCCAGAACTACCAGCACGGCCTGGAAGTCCACACCCAGGTGGTCAGCAGCAGCAACTTTAGCGAGATCTCTGCCTTCATGCCCATCCTCAAAGTGGTCATGACCATCGCCAAGAAGCTGGGAGTCTAACCCCGGGAACTTCAGCAACCAGACTTCAGTGTTATCATATTGTTATATATGTATTTATTTCTTTTTGACCTGATGACGTGCTTAACTACCAATAATAATACTGATGGTGATCTTCACTCCTTACATGTTCCTTCCTGGGGGACTTGTTTGATCGGGGCAGTATGGTGGATTTTTTTTTTTGTAGTAAATGTTGCTGTGGTCATTTTACAAAAAAGATGAATGTACGCAGAAAGTGGTGAATTCCAAATTGATGTAATATACAAAGCAGGTGGTGTGACGTTTGAATGAAGGTGGTATTTGTACATTTAGATTAACATAATGCTTTACATACCACGGCATATTTTCAACGGCAGTTAAAAACATATGGGATTTGAATACATGCGGTGCTGCAGCTACAGAGACACAAGATCTGGCACAAGGGGGACTCAGGTTTGAGTTGTGGTTATGAACCATCTGTAAGTGTAGTTTTTGTGTGGGGATTTAAAAAAAATGTGTCTTTGAATGAATAAGCATCAAAAGCATTAAAAAAAAAAAAAAACACGCTGTAACATAAGTACTGATTGTTCTCTTCACCTACTGTTACGGATTGTGTCCAGTTTATTGTGCCATGAGGTCAGAGCACAGCATTTCAGCAACGATTTCACTCGATGGTTATGGGTTTTTTCTCATTGAATATTAAATTAGTCCAATTAGCGTGTTGATTCCTGACCGTTCGTGTGAATGGCCGTTAATGACTGTACTCCTTTCATTGCTGACTTGCTCCTGTGTGCATGCTTTCACATGACGGTAAACGAATTAACATCGTCACGTCTCCTTCTGTTAAAGATGCTTTTCCTATCATGCTTCATCTTTTGTAACTCTGAATGGTTTTTAAATAAATCAGACTTGTTAAGATTATTACATACAACTGAGATGAACTGTTAAATGAGCTGAATACTTTGAGGTGTGCAGCTGGACGGTTTGGTGTATCATGGCAGCAGATGGCAGGAAAGTGCCTCAGTGTGCTCATTTTGGTTGCACAGATATTTATACAATCCACATTGCTTACTTTACTCATTTCGGTATCATTTCTTTTCAAATAAAATTCCTCTTCTAAGGGCTTGAGCTTTGATTCATTTCTTCAGACATATTGATGAGCCTGGATCATGGTCGTTTTGATCACCAGCATCTGATAAGACACCATTCTGGATCTTCTATCAACTTAATAATGCAGTTATTAATGGTTTAAATTAATTGAACCAAATATTAAAGGACTGAGTTCTTAATTCAGGTCAAATGCTGACTTACTGCCCTGACTTTAATTAATTAAACAGTCATTGTTGATGTTATTAATAACACTTGTGCTGCTAAAACAAAACAAAAATGTATGCTGTGGAAAAAGTGGACGTATTATCCAAATGTCACATATGAATATGTGGTTTTGTTATTATCAGGTAACTAAATTAATTTCTCAATGTTTGTTTTTGTTTTTCTTGTTTACTAATTAGTTAATTTTATAAGCATTTTTTTTACATCGTGCTGAAGCCTTGCCAGTAACGTGAAAACTAAATACTCATACGTCATACTGTAGTGTATAAAATGTGTATAATCTCATAAATAAGCATATTATTAAAGTGTACCAAAAACACATCAAAGTTAGTGTAAAATGAAATGCTTTAAAATCTTAGATTCACAAGAATGATGCAATGCTAACACATGGTTGCATCGTAATTAATTACATATATAGTGTATATAAGCTAACGACTACAACACCTCCTAGTGTGTCACTTAAAATACACTCCCCGTGTACTTTCTGAAGCCTTATGTCACTGGTGTAAAATGAAATACAAACTTGAACTAGTTTTCAGCAGAAACAACCACAGATACTCAGAAGTGATGCTCAATTTTCCCATTTATATTAAAGGTACCTGAATACAGCGCACTTTTCCCAGCACACACATTGATAAAGACGGTTCGTAAGAAGTAGCAACTTTAAAAACGATCACTTTCACTTCCCGACAGTTTGTAGCAGGCGCGCGCGCAGGTGGGTCACCTCTCGGCCTTGTCATTGGTCCAGCCGGATCAGAAGTCAGGACCTCGCTGCTGATTGGCTGCGTGGAATCAGACGCTCTGAGTTGCATGGGGTGAATTTTTTTTTTTTTTTTTTTTTTTTTTTTTTTAGGTCCCGGACCGGAACAGACAGTGTGTGAGGGACGTTTTGAACTGCAGTAACCTCAGTCATCATGTCATGCTGGGGTGACTCTCTAACATCCTACAACTTCAACAACACACATCACACCACACCACAGAGGCAGCAGCAGCAGCAGCAGGAGGAGCCTGAGTCATGCACACGCCCTGTTCCGAGTTACTGGGTCACAGAGTTGGCCGAGTGTTTAATAAAGCTGCAATTTGATGACTGTCTGTTACATACCAGCTATGTGCTTTATGGAGCTCTCTATCTGTAAAGTGAGCATCCTGACAAGAAATGTAGCCGGAGGTCTGTGGAGAGCAGAGAGTTCCTGCTGTGAACCACTCAACGTGGCCCCAATATATGAGAGGGATGGACCTCGGTCATTGTGTCACATTTAGGAAGGTTTATTGGCAGGAACTGAACTTACAACAGTACCTGTACATATATATTTACAAGTAAACAATTCTATGGTTTTCATAGCCTCAAAGGCCCCATATGTAAGAATGTGGCCAAAAACGGTTACTACACTCAAATTCTCAAATTCAAAATACAGACGTCTTTTAGGTTGCGTTTTCTCCACCATTGTAGCTCAGACAAAACTGGCAACCCGTGGTTGCTCAGCAGCTGAGACTCTACTGATTGGTAGGCAGCGGTAGGTAGCGCCACATGCCAAAACCTGGGAGCAACGCTTCTGAGAGCGGGTGTGCTGATAATGTCACTTCTGGGTATTGGCCAATCACAAGACAGTTGGGAAGGCTGCTGGCTGGCCAATCACAACACACTCTGTCTTCTGGATGTGAGAATTTCAGTCTGAAATAGCGCGGCTGGGGACAGCGTCAGAAAAGAGAGATTTCTATCGGATCGTTTACAGCAACTAGGTTTTTGACCATAAAGTAGACCACCATAACTAACATATATGTGCAACAGGACCACCTTATGTGAGCTTTAATGCAAATATGTTGGCTGTACTGTTGTTGTTGGTGAGTTCAGTATGTTATATGAACATTATTCCTGAGTCTCTGTGACTAATCAACAAAATCTGCATCCGTTTTTGGACCGTGGGAGGAAACCGGAGAACCTGGAGAAAACCCACGCACACACGGGGAGAACATGCATACTCCATTCAGAAAGACCCTTGTTTTCCGACCGCGGTCGTGAACCCCGAGTCTTCTTGCCACCAGGGGGCAACTGCTGATTGCGGAAATAACTTTGTTTCAAAACTTTACAAGTCTATTGGTATATGAGCCTTCTTTCCGCTTGATTTATCAATCAGGAAATAGACAATAAAGCATGACACATATGAGTAGACACCACTGTGATTGACACGTGGTGCTGTAATACTATCAGACCTGACTGAGGGTGTGTTTGTGGGGTGTGCAGGGCAAGATGCATTTATCCCATCAAACTGCTATGGTTTTTTCAAACAGTATAATTCACTTTCAAAACTTTTAATAGGTCCTTTTTTCTTGATTTTTTTCAGTCATACTCCAATCTTTTTGCTTTTCTAGCCTTTATGTTGCTGTTCCCGCCATCTGTCTTGACCCAAAATGAGTCACTTCCTTTGTGCAGCACCAGGCATCATAAATTTGAAATAATGTTATGCTAAGAGACAGAGAATCGTGTGAAGCTGGTCGGCTTAATCAACATTGTGTGAAACTAATTTGAAAATGGCTTGAGGTTAGTGCAGGAAATGAAGGATGTGTCTAATCCAGACAGGGCGATGCTGTTGATTTCATCCCATATATTTTGGAGCCAAAAGCTTACGAAACAGATGAAGAAGAACATCTCTGCACGCATGTACCTGAGGTATACACCATCAAAGAGGAAGGAGTGCACGACGGCCACCATAGTTGGCCGATGGGCCTGAGAAATGGAGAAGTCCTGTTTTTTGCATTCTGCCGTCTCACCATTAGATATCACCAGTTCTTACACAATGGCCCCTGTAAATAACCACGGAACACAGAATGAGGTCATATTACACAATAACAAAACATTGCATCAGGCTCCTGGCTCTGCACAGCTCAAACAGCCCGAGGTGGTCAGCAAACACCTCGGCAACCGTCGCGAAGGCTCAGCAATGGTGGTGCGACTTTATCAGGTCATGAAAGAGAGCTGGCCTGCGTGCAAGAGGACTCGAAGACTCAGGCCAGCTCTCCACCACACCATTATCCTCACACACTCCATCCCTCCAGTGGATCGTTACAACTCAACAGAGTTGGGGGAGTTCAGAGATTCCATAGACACTCTGTAGGGCTGTCCTTACAAGACATCACCACACTCTCTGTGGACATAACGGTACACTAAACCAGAGACATCACTTTTTTGGTTTCGGCATGTATCTTCTGCCTTCAGAACTGTCACCTGATGAGACATCACCTTCCAATAATCATCAGAATCATGCTTCATGGACATAAACACACAGTTGCACTTCACACCAGCACAGACTAAGATGGTAACTCTCACAAACCCATGACTTCAATGTTTTATTATTAAAGGGGTCATATTATGCCATATTTCTCCAAGTTAACCTAGTTCCCTGGTGTCCTAATGAACATGTCTGTGACATGCTTTGGTCAAAATACCACAAGGATGAAGCACCACAGCAGTTCAATCACCCTGCTAAAACAGCCCTGTTCAGAACGCTCTGTTTAGTAGTATCTCTTTAGTAAAAACGAAACAGGAAATTACATCAGCCACAGAGGCTACTGGGAGCTAACAGCAGTTAGCATTTGGAAAAGTGATCCTTTGCAGGCTCTAGCAGGCACATTGCAGTCATATATAATATTTATGCACTGGACAGATAAATCCTCTGAGGCTGAAAGTTTGTGTAGAACTCTGCTGCACTGTGGAGCGAGTGAGCCATCTTTCTTCACACTTTGCAGACTGATAGGACCTGCAGAGTCCCAAATATTTTTCAAAGGATTTAAATGATTAAAACGTTGATTTTGTATAACCCTTTAACAATTGAACATGGTTGCACTTTTATTATTCACATGTACCTTTTGTTTTATATTGCGACTCTGAGACACGCTCAACTAAGTGCTCTGATGCACCTGTAAACTGACACTAAAACACAACTAGACTGAGTCTAGTATTTAGACAGGTTAATATGTGGTGTTTCACACAAACAGCTCTACTTCCATTATAACCAAGGTGCAGATGTTACAAACGTGTTACATCTGCTGTGCTTGATTACTGATATTGATGTAATATGGATTTACTCGGCTGCAGATGTTCAGCTCAGGAGCTCAGCAGCCTTCTGTGTCGTATTTTCAGTATATAATGGAGGTGAAGAAAATACACAGCAAGCAAAGAAAAAGAGCAACACCAGTTTGATTTGAATAACGAGTGTATTGAAAATATCATGAACTTTATTTCAGAATAGAACAGTTTTGCTTTGAAATGATCATTCACACTGACAACTCCTGGATCCTCATCTTCATCAGGAAAAGGTTGGACGTTCTGGACTGTGGGAGTTTTGTTTCTTGCAGGTTTGGCTTGATTTTGATTCCTAATGACAGCACCTTTGGCTTTTCAAAATTTTTCACTGAATATGATCCATTAGGATAATATTTTACAAGTTAAATCTCACAATTAAATATCTATATATTTGCACTTATAGTACTGATTGCCTAAAATCAATGCTTACAAAAATAAGCATGTTCCGCGTGGTGCTTCTGCCTGTAAACATAGACCTCAGTCAGGCTGATTTTTGTAGAACTTGGGCTGTTTTTGTCTGAACTGACTGACAAAGAAGATCAGGAATGAGCGAGTTATAAGGCATTAGGTTGTATCCTGACTCATAAATTAATAATCAAGAAGTGCTTCAATTTGATTGATTTTTTTTTTTTGAGACGGTCCGTCAAATCTTGAAAAGCATAACCTGGATCAGGTTCGAGCCATATTTCTTTTAGTCAATACCAAAAACAAAAAGAAATAAATACATAAATTAAAAAAACAATCTAAGCATTCTGCAACACCAGAAGTAAACACAAACATCGATGCACGTCTTGCATCACAAGGGAAACCAGACCCCCCCGCCCACCCCCCACTGTCTGAGAAATCACCACGGCAACAATTCCAACGCTCCAAAAGCAATGCAGCTCCACTGTTACGTTACAAAAATAGACGCGGATCTGCCGTTAGTCACCGACAAAAGGACACCTCACGAGAACACCGACTACAGTATATCGTCATGCATGGGTGGCACGTTGTTGGGAAAACACCAGAACTGTCGTGTAGCTGCACCGTCGACCAATGAGAGACCTCCGCTGCACGCGTTCGAGTAGAAACATGGGGACACAGAGCGTGTTTCCGGGAAGCAAAACCAGAATTAAAAATTAAAAATTTCCGTAATGATGAGAGAAGAAGCGATACAAATTTAGTGTGTCGAGATGGTCGTAAATTTACTGTTAGTGTTGAATGGCAGTTTTCATTGAGTGATAACTTAACCTAAGGGTTAACATCTCCCTTATGTCCAATAAGTCCCTTTTCTAAGTGTTTTCCAAGTTCTGTTTTCCCACGAGAGACGACCAGGCTGCATGACTCGGTGAACAGGTTGGTCTAGGTTCCCTTACTCTTCCACCATGTGCCATATTTTTATAAACTCCAGCTACATCATCATCAAACTCTTTTTTTTTCTCGTTCACAGATCTTACAGCGCTCAAACACTTCATTTATATCAGAACCGTGAAAACCTGCTGTAAACTGCAAAAAAGGCAACAGTCTCCAATCGGCGCCCATCAGTTAAACAACTGTTACTCTGTTTGTTTTTTTAAAGTTCTCCACTATTTGATTAATAATTGAGTAATACTTACATAAAAATTGATTGGCTACATGACTGGTCTTGCATGAAGAAATGCACACCAAAGTGGCAAAACAACAGAGAATGAATTTGACCTTGAAGATGTAAAACTATTTCAAATCTGAAGCATCTTTGCGAGACCTTGGCCTGACTGAACAATAGAAACTTGAGGCCAAGAGCTCTACAAAATGTTTCTTCTTTTTTTTGTGTAAATATCCAACTTGAACAATTTGTTTAGTTACAGCTACAAAAACCACAAAAACAAGCAAAAATGTGGTCAAGGCCCTCATGAAGCTGACTGTCATCTCCGAGGATGAGAAATGTATAGCTGTCAAAGACTGTGAAGCTTCTTCTTCTTTTCTGTTGTTTGTCGTCTTGAAGCTAACCACACCTCGACAATCTTAGCCACTCCTGTGACTTCCGTCTCCAGTGCGCTGTATACGGGCCATCACCAGCTCGCGGGACACCCGCTTGCAGTCCTTGGCCAGGCCCAAGAGGCACATGAAGTCGATGAAGCAAGTGGTAAGGTTCATCTTGCAGCCGAACTCACTTGTTGAATAGTCATAGGGGAACGTGTGGTGGTAGTTGTGAAATCCTTCACCTGTGAGGAAGAGGAAACAGAACACTCTTCAGTGACTGTAAGCAGGAATCCTTGCTGACAAAAATTCACCAAAGAAACTCCTTGGTCTTGTTTGAAAGAGGCGAACAGAAGGTTCTCCGCACTGAAACACAACAAAAGACAGAGTTTGATGACGTCTGGACGCAGCATGGGGATCGGGGGAATTGTCTCATTTGCTTCCTCTGTGTGTGTGTTTGTGCCAGTGGCAGAACACGCAGCAAAATGGCATCGAGTCGTTGTGATCCATTAGTGATCGTTTGCGTGAGAAAATAAATAGAAGAACTCCTGAGACGATCCCAGATTTGATCTTTAGCAGCATTTGTGACAGATAAAATGTCTTGATGAGCCCGATAAAATCACTGAATTACAGGCACAGGAATCAAATGATGGAAGTAAACACTGTAAACACTTTGGACTTTGTCGAAATAAATGTACTAATTCAGTCTTGCAAAATATAATAGGGTTATGCCACTAAGTGCAATTACAGTGACAAATTTCCTTTGCGGACTAATTTTGTAAAATTAATCTTTGTACCATGTTCTTATATTTTTAGAAAGGATTGAAGTCCTCTCCAAAAATGAACATGGACATGAATCAGAATTCCCTGCTGCGTTATTCATTGGACAGTGCTTCTGGCTTAAACTTTTCTTCACTTTCAGAGTCAAAACACTTAAACTTCACAGGTTGTTCCTACCTATAGCACTGAACGCGACAAAATTGTTTTCCCTCGGGTTGATGCCCTTGTCATAGGGCCTGTTTCCCCACATGTGTGCGGCGCTGTTCACTAGCCAGGTGGCGTTCAGGACCAAGGTGTACCTCAGCAGGGCCGGGATGTAGTAGGCCACCCACAGGGACTCGCCCCACAGGTACCAAGGCACAAACATGGGGATAAAAAAGCACATGAGCAGCACTGACGGCTTGTAATACCTGTCCAGGCGACAAGAGAGAGAAAATAGAGGGATTTAATGTTTGCTCAGTGCAACATAAGCATTGTCACACATGATATTGTTAACCCTCACACTTTTTTTCACATGACACAGTTTAGAATAAAGAAAGCCGACGCTAAATAAATAGCCGCATGTCTGAGGTGTTAGTAATTTTCTCCTTGTTAAACCAGAATGACAATCTGCAGTGTAGACAACTCTGCATCACAAAACTACAGCAGGTCAAGTTCATTGCTCCAACTTATATTTGCTAAACAACTGTCTAAACCAGTGTTTATAGATCAGTGATCGAAACAAAGTAAAATGCATGGAGTGTAAAAACATCCTATCATTAACCAAAGTCAATAGTTTCACGACAGGAAAGAACCATGGTCATCATGGATAACATTGATGATTATTCTGAGAATGCAAATTATTTTTATAGTACCATATTAACCACAAAATAATGCAAATAATGTTGTATAACGCTAATAATAAGTCACGTTCATTCAGTTCAAAAAGCACTTTTCATGATAGGAAAGAACATAACTTCTGAGATTAATTATTTTGTTGTACATATTCAAGAAATGTCTTTGTGGTGCTGCTTTTGAGGGGATTATAGTATTTTAATGTGTGAATAAAATAAATATTACCATATGTAAGCCTATGCCTATGTTATGTGTGTATGTAACATTTTTCTTCCCTTTTTTCCCCTTTTCTTCTTCAGAAGGCAGAAGTAGTTTTGTGGATTTATGTCACCACTGCTGTGAATAAATGTTAAAGGGGTCATATTATACCCTATTTCTCCAAGTTAACCTAGTTCCCTGGTGTCCTAATGAACATGTCTGTGACATGCTTTGGTCAAAATAACATAAGGATGAAGCACCACAGCAGTTCAATCACCCTGCCAAAACAGCCCTGTTCACAACGCTCTGTTTAGTAGTAACTCATAAGGTCCACCTTAAAAAAAGCTAGCAGGCACATTGCTGTCATATATAACATGTATCCACTGGACAGATAAATCCTCTGAGGCTGGAAGTTTGTGTTGGACACTGTGGATACAAGAATAGAACTTTTCGCAGACTTCCGGTTTTCAGATACTGTTGCCCTCGCCAGCACTCTCGCATGTTTACAGACAAAGCGGAACTCTGCGAGACAACAATTCCAGGAATTAAGCACATTGTGACATCCCAATGAGTGCGGAAGTCAACAACTGTACTTAGACTGAGGAGGACCACAAAAACATGAGTGAGTCATCTTTTTTCACACTTTGACGACTGATAGGGCCTTCAGAGTCCCAAATATAAGGATTTAAATGAATAAAAAGTTGATTTTGCATAATATGTCCCCTTTAAATCTTGTCTGTGCTGTCTGCATTTGTGTAACGGAATAAACTCAAACTCCACAGCTATTGCGACTTACTTCCTCTGAAACATCACAACTTTGTCGGCCAACAGGTCATTGAGCTCCAGCTTGCGTCCTTTGTCGATGACGTCGGGGTGTTTGCGCACGAGCAGCCAGCCAATGTGAGAGAAGAAGAAGCCTCGTACAGCGTTGTGGGGATCCGCGTCTGTCTCTGAATATTTGTGGTGAACCCTGTGGTCCCGAGCCCATTCAAAGATATCATTCTGTGGATGAAAGTCAAGATGGAGATGACGTACAGTAGACACAGTAGTGCATTTGACTAACACCTGTGCAGTGTTCCATTTTCAGGTACCTGAAAAGCCATGGAGTTCGCAAAACCGAGGAAAATCCTTAGTGGTACTGAGGCCTTGTACGTTCTGTGGCTCCAAAGGCGATGAGCTCCCGCAGTGACTCCTAAAGCACTTATCAAAAAACAAAGTACGGCTGTGGGAGAAGAAATGCATCAACAAATTAGTTTGACCACAAGCTGCTGCCATAACAAGCACCTCATCATAGTGACGTCTCTGTATCAGACATTTTCTGTAAGCCTCATTGTCAGTGTTACGACTCGGAAGGGAAAACCCTCAACAAGTGTCATTCTGTCACAATGCTGATCTCAAAAAGCAGAAATAATAAAAATGGATGTCATTGTGTGTTTTGTTCATAACACTGTGGTGTAAAGCTCTTAACAACACAAACAAAATGCATCACACCAGCTCCCCTGTGTTTAAAATCCACCTGTGACTGATCTGCTCAGCTTTTTTCTCATAAAAATGAACAATTAACATCACAAAGCACACTTGATGGAGCTGTAACACTCAGTGTGTGGCGTAATTTCATCATATTAGATCAGCGGTTTCTCAAACTTTTTATACCAAGTGCCACCTGAGAAAATATTGAGCTATTGAAGTAACACCATTATCCCTCACGTTAATCTTTACTTCTGTGGGACTCTGCATTTATCTTGTAAGGCTGAAAATGCTGGTTACTTGCATTCTCATTTCTATTTTTCACAGTAATTGATTTGCCATTGATTTTTTTTTCCACCAAGAACATATTGTAAAGGTAGATAATTGTTTTCCTTTTGTTACTTTCATTTTATCATTTTCCTACACCATGAGCAGCCGAGCAGACTTCACTTGATTTAAATTCCCCCCCATACGGCAACAAGAGCCTCGTACCCCAACTTGGCAGAACGGTGGGCAGACAAATGAGAGGAGAATTGGTTCGACAACTGAAATGAAATGTGTTCATTTTCATGGTAGTTGATCTATTTCCACAATCCAGGAAGTAGGGGGTGTTATACTACAGTACAGTAACAACATGTTAATTAATAAATAGTATGGTAAATAATGTTGTAATAGGGAGATAATACTACCGTTTACCGTAATGCTATTTCCAGCCTGGGATAATATTATAGTAATAACATGTTTTAAGTCATATCCAGGTTTTAGATAATAATAAGAATGACTGTAATCTATCATCAGTGTAATACAGTAACATGAAAATGTTTCCGAATCCAAATTGATGTAAATATGACATTTGTTCTCCATTATGTCCAATTTCACATTCAACATTTTCCATTGGTATTAACAAACTTTACAAAAAATATATAACCATGCTATTTAACATACTGTTACTGTACTGTAATGTCAAGTGTTACCAACGTCACTTCCTGGGTTTTATATTAACAGCAAACCTAGCAGAAGCTCATCAACACTACTTAAATATTTATGATTCTTTAATCCCGTCATATCATCATGGCATGTTTCCTCTGATATTGTGCAGCCATAAATAAAACTTCAATATCTTTCAGAACAATCACTATTAGCTTGGGGCTGCAGCATGCCGTGACATCAAATCAAGGGCTGAAATAATTACTCGATTAATCGACAATTGATCGTCAACTATTTTGATACTCGGTTAATCGGTTTGAGTGTTTTTCAAAGTTTTCAGATTTTTCAGCTTCTTAAATGTGAATATTTTCTGGTTTCTGTGCTCCATATAACAAAGAAACCATTCAAACTGAATCCTTTTGGTTTGTGGACCAAAACAAGACATCATTTCCAGGTTTGAGAAACATTACACTGACATTTTATGGTAAAGATGAATCGAATATGAAAATAATAGTTAGTTGCAGCCCTAATAAATCTCTTAATTATGCTGTCACTGACCTGTATACTCCTCATATACAGAAAACTATCGAAGCAACCATCTTTTAACATGCCTGTAACACTTTAAAAAAAAAATTCAAAGAAAAAACCCCTCCACACCCAGACTGTGTATGAATGATGTAACAGGTACATCCTGTATATGTAAGCGTGCTTTACTCACACCAAAGCAAGGTCAGCGGAGATGCTGAGGGGATGAGGCAGACGCCGTACAGGGCACCTACATGCAACAGAGTCATCAGGGCAACATTTCTCCACACGATTTCGCTGGCAGGTTTGGGGCCCTCCTTCTCTCTGTACGTGTGGTCGAACGTGTCGTCTCTGGTGGCCTCAGGGGGGAGAGGCAGCGGGGACAGCGGTTCAGGAGGAGGAACGCTGCCGTTGCTGGACTTGTGCTGCTGCTGCTTCTTCTCCAACGCCTCCGCCTCCGTCATCGTGTGTCTGTGGTCCGGACGATGCTCTGGGCGGAAAAAAACACAACAACAACAACCACAAAAACAGTCACCAAAATCCTCCTTTACACGGTGAATACGTTAATCTTTTTTTTTTTTTTTGGCTAGCATGTCAACTAGCTTTTTTACAGAAGCTGTTGTGGACATATAAAGAAGATGCTGACTACGACACACTCCGCACATTTGTTCGTTTTTAGGTCTTACAGCTGGAGGAAAAATAAAGTCACAGTTTAAAAAAAAAAATACGAATAAAGCAGCTCACCGAAGACAAGCAGGCGAGTAAGCGAGGTGGTCCACCTGTGAAGAGAAAGCCGCTGCTGAAGCCAGAAGTGAACAGCCGCCGTGTGAAAAGAGGGAGAGAGAGAGAGCGGTACAGTCAGTCAGCTCTGACTGCAGAGAACGCATCAATGGGAGCAGGAGCCTGTGGTGCGACTGGCCAATCAGCGAGCAGCTCGTGCCTGAAACTCGGCCTCTGATTGGCTGCTTGTTTATCTGCTGTTCACCTTTTATTCATTCTGCTGCCAGATGTATATTTACCTCCCTGAGAGCAGCTGCTGCTGTCTAGACACGTATTCAACCGAATACAGTAGTAATAATCATCATAGTAGTAATAATGAAAACTACATTTCCATTCACGCGTGGATTCATGCAACGACATGAGTAGAGGAGGAGGATGAAGAAGAGGAAGAGGGGGTAAATTGTTGAATGTAATGATGAAGCCAGATAAGTATGTGGTATATTTAAGGGAGGAGTGGGGTTCTCTCCTCTCCCGCCCACAGAGGAACTACAGGGATGCTTGCTCTGTCTGTCACGTCAACCTCATCCACCCAAAAATTATCTTCCAGAAATGATGATGGGATTATATAACATGCTATAACAGTATATGCAAACGTTTCATCACCCATGGGTGTCTTTTAGTCGACACACTTACAACAGGGGTCTCAAACTCATATGACCTGGGGGCCAATGCACATCTATTGTGGTCAAGAGGGGGCCGGCCTAGAGAACAAAAAGTGGGAAATAAAACAACTGTTCACAATTTTGCACCTTGATATCACACGTATACTTAATAATAGTATTTATGATGCAACATTAATGTATTCATATCAAAAACAGACAGCTATTTTAAATTACATAAATAGTAGTGTGAACAACTGTAATTAAAATCTGTGCCAGGAGCCGTTTTGGCCACTGCCATTTGTGGCTCGGGCCCTAACAAGTGTATTTATACATGTAATTGAATGTTGTTTATGATACATTTAAAGGTGCCATATGTAAGAATGTGGCCAAAAAGGGTTACTACATTCAAATTCAAAATACAGAGGTCTTTTAGGTTTCATTTTCTGACGTAACTGGCAACCCGTGGTTACTCGGCAGCAGGGACTCTACTGACTGCAATGATTGGTAGATGGCGGTAGGTGGCACCACATGGCAAAACGTGATTTCAAACATAAACATGATTTGCAGTCCGCAAAAGATTTTTTTTTATGCAAATATTTTGGCTGTACTGTTGTTGTTGGTGAGTTCAATATGTTATATAATATTATTCCTGAGTCTCTGTGACATATTAGGAGGATTTTATGGCCAGTTGCTTTAGATGTATTACATAATGCACCTTTAATAATGGGATAATTCTGACCAAATGTCTTATTATTACTATTATAAAAACATTGCTAGCAAACATATATTTTATTTTGTCATCTCGCTGGCAGCTGTGCCTCAGCTACACACTGTTTAAAAGACGGCAAGGTCGAGGGCCATGTTTCCATTATAACATGATATTAAGTGGGGGCCCGTATGTAATCGATTGGGAGGCCACATGTGGCCCCCGGGGCCGCCAGTTTGAGACCCCTGGTCTATACCCTTTGTTATTTTTGGAAATTCACGAAATAATGAGAATAACAATAATAGCTTTCAGGAACATTGCCTTGTTTTATGTCGGAGGTCAGAGGAGAATGAGCAGACCAGTTGGGAATGTGAAAAACAGCATGAATTTGCAACAATTTGTATCTCAAATAACCACTTGTTACAACCAAGGTTTGCAAAAAAAACCTTGAAGCAGCAGATTTAACTTGCTCAGCTTCATGTTGAATGCTGGTTCTGTTTCACCCTGTCCTGTCCTGTCCTGTCCTGAATAGAGGCATTGATAATGGTATCAGTAACACCTGTCAAAAGTGGTCTGTAGCAGCCAGTGGCACATGACCACCTCCACGTGCAGCTCCCTCACACAGTGCAACTGAAACTCAGAGTGGGTCGATCTTAAACATGCAATGTGTGCACAGTCTTAAAAATATTGCAGGGAGTCAAGTAATCTGCAGCAAGAGTGGGCAGAAAATGTCAAAATCAAGGAGAGACCTATTTACAAGCTGTGATGTATGACATCGAGGGAGAGAACAACTTCACAAAGTGCTCTAATGGTTGAACATGTGCAAGGAACTGTGGAATTAAAGTAACACAATTGCCATTTCAAGAAATGTAAAGTGTGTTTTTGCCTCAAAGTGTAGAAATTTAGTTGGTGCATTGCACTATGGTGTGCAGTTCACCGTTATATATATCGCTTTCTTTTCCATACGTCCGTACTGAATTGGGCTTTTGTCCATTCTGCACCTTCTGCATGGAATATGTTGCAGAGAGGAAACTGGAAACTAACTGAGGTCATTTGATTGAGCCTTTTTCAAATACAAACTCCGGATCCAATCTGGAGGCCGACTCCAGAACATGCACTTGTTTCTCATAATCTGCTTGTAAATGTATTGTTTTCAATTTGTATTTGTCTTCTGCTTGTGTTTCAACTGTGTAATTATGTAACTGTGTTGGTGTTTAGTAGCATTTTGCTGTTGCTGCCTATCTTAGCAAGAGTTTATTGTTCTTAATGGGATTTCCCTGGTTAAATAAAGTAAAAATAACACACGCATGCACACACATACATATATATACATATGTACCTATATACTTATATATATATATGTATGTGTGTATACTGTATATATATATATATATATATATACACATATATGTGTATACATACACATATATACACATATATACATATATACACATATATATTTGTAATTTTATCACATTTATGACATGACCAAACGCAAAAGAGAAAAGATATTTTCTGACTGTAGTTATTATGTAATTTTTTTCACACACAAAAAAACCCATTACACTTGGAACAGAAACTACCACAAAGGGATTCAAAGTGCGCCCACATGTCCCACATGTCTGTGGACAGAGACACCTACAGTCAAACTGATGTGGGACCTGAGGAGCCAGTTGTACCAGTGCGGCGTCACCTTCATGACCTACATTTTGAAAACAGGCGCTTTGTCTCCATCTAGAGGAGAAATGAGGCGGCGCAGACGACGGCAGACACTGGAACCCAGTGTCCGCGCAAACAGAGCTAACCTATCTCCTAAACCTCCAGACAGCAGCAGCTGCAGCAGAAACGCTCCCACAGCGGAGGAGTTTGTGTCGCCGTCTCTCACTCACTGTATCATCCACATGACGGCATCAGCAGGCGCCTGTATTTACTTAAGGTCCATTAGCCACCGCTGCTGCCGCTGCTGCCGCTGCCGCTGTAGTAATGGAGGTGAACAGGGACGAGGCGGAGCGCTGCATTGACATTGCAACTGCGGCGTTAACCAACGAGCAGCCGGAGAAGGCGCAACGGTTCCTGGAGAAGGCGCAGAGACTGTTCCCAACGGAGAAGGCCAGGGGTGAGTTAAAATGGCCGTGCAGGGGGGGGGGGGGGACATGGGGCTTCTCCTGCTGCAGAGGTAAGAGTGCAGCATCAGCATCACCTGCAGCATCACCTGCATCCCGGATGAGCTGCGCTGTAGCCGTAGGCTAGCTCATACTAGCTGCATGTGTGTGCGCATTGTACCGGCAATGTGGTCATTTCAGAAGCAGTCGAAGTGCACCGTCTGCTCAGTTTGTGTGACGTCACTCTGCTGTCATCTGTTTTTCTGTTAGAGTTAATGAACATACACTCTTAGATAAACCTACTTTACCCCATAACACACACACACAGCGTCTGGTTTCCATGACATCAGAGGACACTGCATCGACTTGCATTCATTTTGTGAATTGACCACAATTACTACCGTCCTAATCCCTACCCTGACCCTAGTAATAGTCATTTGCGTTACATAAGGAACAGATTTAGGTCCCCACAACATTAGTAATACCTGCACCACACACACGTTTGTGTCCTTGTTTGCACACTGACACCGGCTTCCATTTATTTGCACAGCCAAAACAAACAAAACCTCATCTTTAACTTTCCACAAAACCAGTTCATACCTAACCTTAACATGATTCAAATCGTAATCCTAAACTTAACCAGCTTCATTAGGACCAGGTTTTGGTCTCCATGAGGACTGCTGGTTCTGACAAGATTTATGCCATAAAAGGTCCCCACACACACATACGCCTTGAGGACAGATGTAGTCATATGCAAGGAAATAAGAAAGAAAGTATCTTGACCATTTCATCGCTAATGAGTTCAAAGTTGACTGAGGAATTACTCAACAATGTTCTGAACCTTTTAGCTCAAGGCTCTTTCATCCATCCATCCATCCATCTTCTACCACTTTATCCTCCACTTGAGGGTCTCAGCTGACATAGGGCGATAGTTGGGGTACACCCTGGACAGATCTCCAGTCCATCACAGCGACACATACATAAACAAACAACAATCAACTCTACCTACGAGCAATTTTGAGTGACCAATTTACCTTATCCCCATATTGCATGTTTTTGGACTGTTGGAGGAAGCCGGAAAACCTGGAGAAAACCCCCCGACACACACAGGGAGCACATGCAGACTCCATGCAGAAAGACCCTTGTTCCGACCGGGTCGTGAACCGGGTCTTCTGGCTTGCTGCAAAGGCAAAGAGCACTAACCACGAATCAAGGCCCTTTCAGGCCAAAGAAAAACACACACACACAGGCACAGAGAAAGGAGAATCCATAAGTGAGGCAACTAAAAACTAAATAAAATTAACTTCACACAAATGCAAATAAATACTAGCACACAGATACATATCCAGTGCTCCAGAGCCAAGCTTCACTATTAAACTCCCAAGGCTGCTTCACTCTCTAATTTAAATATTTAATGTGCTAATGGAATCTGCTTGGTTAATATGACTATGATCGAAAAGAAATCGTCTTTCAATTACTCCCTCCCTCTCTCTCTCTCTCTCTCTCTCTCTCTCTCTCTCTCTCTCTCTCTCTCTCTCTCTCTCTCTCTCTCTCGAAGCACTTATGTTTTTTAATGTTTGTTTTATGTTTCAGTACTGCTGGACCTGATCGCAGAGAATGGATTCACACCCAGACGGGGCAGTCACTCGGAGTTCAGTGGCAGTTCGGGGCCTCGGCAGCGTCAGACCGGCACCAGCGAGGACACGAGACCCGAAGATAAGCCCTCGGACGCCTCGAAACCCTACACGGCAGATCAGCTCGATGCTGTGAGGAGGTGAGGCTGAGTCATGGCAGAGGAGTTTATTTTAACCCTTTTTACACAGCGATATACCCAAATATACAATAACCTAATAATAAACGTGTCTGTAAACATTATTATATTATATAGAGAGACAGCAACAGGTACTCATGCATCAACCTAGTGTGTGACGGAGAGCACAGGAGAACAGGAAATGTGTTAAATCACAACACATCCATCCATTTTCTACCGCTTTATCCTCCACCAGATGGTCCCAGGGGGGCGCTGTGCCAATCTCAGCTGACATAGGGCGATAGGTGGGGTCACACCCTGGACAGATCGCCAGCCCATCATAGGGGACACATATAGAGACAAACAACCATCCACTCTTACACCTATGGTCAATTCAGAGTGTCAAATTTACCTAAACTCCATGCAGAAAGACCCGTGTTCCAATAATCACAATTAGATATTTATTTTAAATTGTGCAGCCCTAACAGACAAGTGGACAAATGTATTTTATGTTATCATAAAGTGTGGTCAGGGGAGGCCCCTGAGTCCCAACATAGAGATGTTTTTCTTCTTCACAGGATAAAACAGTGTAAGGACTTCTATGAAATTCTTGGGGTTCAGAAAGATGCCCCCGAGGACGAGCTCAAGAGATCATATCGGAAACTTGCTCTGAAATTCCATCCAGACAAGAATCACGCTCCCGGTGCTACAGAGGCTTTTAAAGGTAACTGGTAATTGTTGTTGTGCTGCTAGTGTTGCCTTGGTTAAACCTTGGTTAAACATCTTTGACTGTTCTATTTTCAAAAGCGATCGGGAATGCATATGCCGTTCTGAGCAACGCTAACAAAAGAAGACAGTATGACCAGTGTGGAGAGGACAGGAGACATCCTTCAAGACACAGCCCAGGCAACGGGAACTTTGAGCCAGACATCTCACCTGAAGATCTCTTCAATATGTTCTTTGGAGGAGGATACCCGTCGAGTAAGTCGTCACGTATTTAGCCTTCACAGCACATTTTAATATCGTGTTTTACGGTATGCCCTTTAAGCGCCACATGTGCTACATTAATGCAGGCAACGCTAACATGTACACTAACGGCCGGATGCGTCATCAAAGGCGAGAGAGAAGAGAGCGACAGAGAGATGTAAGTGTGATGTCATCGTTTTGATGATGAAATGCTGCTGTTAATTACTGCTCAATTCGGTGGCAATTTACAGATCAATGGTTGAGATTGGTGAATTGATAGAGTCGGGTGAATACATAAATATTGGGACATCAACACAATTCTCTTCTTTTTGGCTCTACAGTATTCACCACTACAATGGATTTGAAATGAAACGAACAAGATGTGCTTTAACTGCACACTTTCAGCTTTAATTTGAGTTGGTATTTACATCCAAATCAGGCGAACGGTGTAGGAATTACAACACTTTCTATATGTGCCTCCCACTTTTTAGGGGACCAAAAGTAATGGGACAAACTAAACAATCATAAATCAACCTTTCATTGTTTAATACTTGGTTGCTAAGCCTTTGCAGTCAATTACAGCCTGAAGTCTGGAAGGCATAGACATCACCAGACACTGGGTTTCATGCTCTGTCAGGCCTCTACTGCAACAGTCTTCAATTCCTGCTTGTTCTTGGGGCATTTTCCCTTCAGTTTGGTCTTCAGCAAGTGAATGCATGCTCAATCAGATTCAGGTCAGGTGATTGACTTTGGCCATTGCATAACATTCCACTTATTTGCCTTAAAAAAGTATTTGGTTGCTTTTGCAATAAGTTCTGAAGCATTTTGGCTGAAGATGAGCAGATAATATTTTGCTCGAAACACTTCAGAATTCATCCTTGTCAGTAGTTACATCATCAATAAACACAAGGGAACCAGTTACATTGACAGCCATACATGCCCACGCCATGACACTACCACCACCATGCTTCACTGATGAGGTATGTTGTGGATCATGAGCAGTTCCTTTCCTTCTCCACACTCTTCTCTTCCCATCACTGTGGTACAAGTTGATCTTGGTCTCATCTGTCCAGAGGATGTTCTTCCAGAATTATAACGGCTTTTTTAGGTGTTGTTTGGCAAATTCTGATCTTGTCTTCCTGTTTTTGAGGCTCACCAATTGTTTACATCTCGTGGTGGATCTCTGTATTCACTCTGGTGAAGTCTTCTTTTGATTGTTGACTTTGAAACACTAACACCGACCTCCTGGAGAGTGTTTTTGATCTGGACAACTGTTGTGAAGGGCTTTTTCTTCACCAGGGAAATAATTCTTCTGTCGTCCACCACAGTGGTTTTCTTTGGTCTTCCAGGTCCTTTGGTGTTGCTGAGCTCACTGGTGCATTCTTTCTTTTTAAGAATGTTCCAAACAGTTGATTTGGCCACACCTCATGTTTTTGATAGTTCTCTGATGGGATTGTTTTGATTGTTCAGCCTAATGATGGCTTGCTTCACTGACAGTGACAGCTCCTTGGATCTCATATAGAAAGTTAACAGCAAAAGTTACCAAATGCAAATGTCACTCCTGGAATCAACTCTAGAACTTTTACCTGCTTAATTGAAGATGACACAATGAGGGAATAGCCCACACCTGTCCATTTGACTGAAATAATTTCAGTCAAATGTCCCATTACTTTTGGTCCCCTAAAGAGTGGGAGGCACATATAGAAAGTGTCGTAATTCCTACATCGTTCACTTGATTTGGATGTAAACCAATACTCAAAGCTAAAAGTCCATTCAAATCCATTGTAGAGGTGTATAGACCCACAAAGAAGAAAATTGTGTTGATGTCCCAATATTTATGGACCTGACTGTATGTGGATGTTTATGTGAACCATGGAAAATTACAATAACAGAATTATTTTTAAAAAGAAGAGAAATGCTGCTGTTAAACAGCAGAGGGAGTCATTGAGTCACCTGTGCTTTTTACCCTGTGATCGAGCTTCTTGCAGTAAAACACAACACTTCTGTGTCTGTATGTGGTGATTTTTTTTTTTTGCAGGGAGGTCTCGCTCTCTTCGTGCAGGTCATGCCCATCCTCGTCCTGGTTATTGTGTCTGCCCTCAGTCAGATCATGGTCAACAGTCCTGCTTACAGTCTCAGCTTCAGGCCGTGAGTGTGAAAAAGTTATTGTGTTTAAGTAACACAAGGGAATTAGACAAAAAGGTTATATTCAGTTTAAATCAAACCAAGGTTTGTTCCATGATTAGCAAACCTTGAAATAAGAGATTCGTGACAGTGTCGGAAATGTCAATATAAGGCTTAGTGACATGGCCACAAAGGTTATTACAGTTATTATTACAGTTTATTTTCTAATTAGAGCTGTTTACTGCAATGAATATTAGGTAATAAAAGATACATTTTAGCTAGAAACCATTTAGTTGTGGTTTTAAACTTATTTATGGACAAAACAACAACTTTGTAGATGGTCTTTTAATCAATTCATTGTTTTGTACATAACATACTTTTAAGTGAAATGACTATTGAGTAGTCAAAAATGTCAGAATGGACAAAGACACCAGAAAATATTCACATTTAAAACTAAACTGAAATCAGGGAACTCAAATGCTTAATCATTAATCAAAAACAGTAATGAGTTAATAATCATTACTCGATTAAACATTGCAGGTAACGTACAAAGCAAAGCAATGGGCTCTTTGCACAGCAGCCACTTTGACACGTCGAGCAGGGAAAAGCACACGTTACTGATAATAATGTTGGCAACCGTGTGAAGCTGAGGAAGCTAAATGGAACTCAGCCTGTCATTCATTTGATTATTAACACCTGTGATTCTCATACTGAGACGAGAGCCCATTATATGCATTATATTTTAAAGGGGACATATTATGCAAAATCAACTTTTTAATCATTTAAATCCTTATATTTGGGACACCGAAGGTCCTGTAATTTGGAAAAGTGTGAAAAAAAGATGACTCGCTCAAGTACAGGAGATAAAACACACAATGTTGACTTCCGCACACACTGGGACGTCACAATGCGCTAAATTCCTGGAATTAATGTCTCGCGGAGCTCCGCTTTGTCCGTAAACACGCAAGAGTGCTGGCGAGGGCAACAGTATCCGAAAACCGGAAGTCCACAAAAAGTTCTATTCTTGGCACCACAGTGCAGCACAGAGTCCTACACAAACTTCCAGCCTCAGAGGATTTAACTGTCCAGTGGATACATGTTATATATGACGGCAATGTGCCTGCTAGAGCCTGCAAATGATCACTTTTCCAAATGCTAACTGCTGTTAGCTCCCAGTAGCCTCTGTGGCTGATGTCATTTCATGTCCTTTTAAGACCTTTAAGGTGGACCTAAAGAGATACTACTAAGCAGAGTGTTCTGAACAGGGCTGTTTTGGCAGGGTGATTGAACTGCTGTGGTGCTTCGTTCTTAAGCCCAATTTATACTCCTACTTAAAGTCCTCTACGTCGGTTACGGAGAACTGTCAGAGAGCCTCTCCGTCATCTCCGACTGCACGCAATATTTTTTAAATGTCCGTCACTCCGTCAAGGGACAACAGAGACGGCAAGGGCTGCGATTGGTCCTCAGCCAGTCTCTGGGCAGCATCAACAGGCAATGCGGTGTGATTAATATGTGGTAGCACACGCCGTAGAAGTTAATCAAATTTGCCAGCCGACATTCGGAAGTACCTGAACTCGTCTTTCACGTCTCCATTTTTGTATCAGGCGGGAAATTGCAGTGCGTATCCGGCACCATGACGGAGAAGTATGAGGGCTCGAGGGGTCTCTGTGGTGACGCAGTTGGATAACGCATTACGCAGTTGTAGAAGTATAATCTGGCCTTAATGGTATTTTGACCAAAGCATGTCACAGACACGTTCATTAGGACACCAGAACTAGCTTAACTTGGAGAAATAGGGTACAATATGTCCCCTTTAAGGTGTGTTTGCACAATGAATAAACATGTCAATAGATATATTAAGTGTTGTTTTATTGCTATTGAAAATGATATTATTTATTGTACAGTCTTAGATAAACCCACCCCAGTGAAGTAGGAACACTTATTTTGCATCCTAACCCTAAGATCGTTTCTAGTTAATGTATTGATTCAGAGAGCACATCTATTTGCCGTCTCTGGCTCCATGTGTCTCTGTGTTCCTTTTGTCGTCTCGGGCCTGTGTGCGAGCCGTTATCAGCCACTCGTCATGTTCACAAAGACAGATGGTGCCAAGCCTGCCCGTCCCGCGTCATTATCAGTCATTATGACTCGTCTTATCTCCATGCAGGTCGGCAGGTTACACACAGAAGAGGCTGACCGAGAACCTGAAGGTGCCATATTATGTGGGGGAGCAGTTCTCCAAAGATTTCGGCGGAATGAATCTGAAGAATTTGGAGCGGACTGTGGAGGACGACTACATTTCCAACCTTCGCAACAATTGTTGGAAGGAGAAACAGCAAAGTATGTTTGCCAGGGGAGAAAAAAAAAAAACATTTCTGCCAATTCTGGCATAATGATTAAAAACTGACGTCCTCGTTGACTTTCATGAACTACTTCTATTGTTTCCTGCAGAGGAAGGTATGCTGTACAGAGCTCGCTATTTTGGAGACACCGATCTGTACCAAAGAGCGCAGAGGGCTCGCACGCCAAGCTGCGCCAAGCTGTCCGAGATCACAGCCTCGCTACATGGTTGACGCGGCTTTTCGTAATTAAAAGCAAGTCTCCACAATGAAAACTTCTAAACCCGTTTTGTCGTGCATGTTTTTCTGCCGTCGGTTCATAATATTCTTGTTTTTTTTCTTGTCTCTAGCTTCAAACAACACATCACTGGCTGTAAATAGACGAGCTTTAACGATCCGGAGGCTGCAGACGACTCAACGAGCAACACAAATGAACCAGCACTGATCTGCATCAACGTGACCACACAGACGGGTTCAAAGTATGAAGTTAAAGATGTGAAGTTCACAAATATAATGTTAATATCATGTTTTTGAAAAGAAAAACAAAAGCCACTTATAGCTTGTCCCTCTCTGAAAACATATGGGTGACGGGAAAACATCCACGTCATCGATTTTTGACAAGTTTTGAAAGCCATGACTGAAAAAGTCACCTTTTTTTGTTTGTTTGTTTTTGCTTTCGTTTTTTTGCACTGAGAATGCAGTATGAACTGAGAACATAGCAAGGTTAGATATCGATCATCTGTAGCTTTCAATGACACGCCGCAACCAATGCTTCCCCTTTCATTTTACTGCAGTCAAATCAGTCGAGGAGTGGAGTGGAGTGTGTGTGTGTGGTGGCCGGATTTGCTCATTTGACTTTAAATGCACATTGTGAAACTATGCAGGAATAATGTGAAACCTCTGATCAATTATACACTTCATGTCTAAGGTTTGTCGATGTGTGAACACTGAGATTTCTCTGTGTGTGTGTGTGTGTGTGTGTGTTGTATTTGTTACCTATTTCAGACATTTTCTGGCAGAAACACTGAGTCCTAATGAAGCAGAACCTCATGACTTGTGGTCAGGTTAAGGTTAGGGCTAGGCATGAAGGCAATGGGAATGTACCCTTACACCTCCTTTATTGCATCAAAGGTAGAGTTAAATAGTGTAACTTACTGACACTTCATAATAAATGCCAAAAGAAGGATGTGAGATGTGGCGACCAACAGAGCTAACACACTAGAATTTTAGGGCATTGCATTTCATCTGTTGCACTTTTTAAGTTATTTATTTTTTTCTATCAATGTTAATCAAACAGAGATCTTCTCAATCTCTTTTTTCCACCACGTTTTTACTCCTGGGTGAGAGAATAAATCTGGAATGCATTAAAATGTGTTGGCCGTGGCTCCCTTTTCTTTCCTGTGAGATGGAATGTGGAGACAGGGCTCAGTCAGCACATTTTGGCTCCCTGAAAACTCATGCAGGCCAGGCCCCTGCTGCTGACAGAGACTGGGAATGGAGAACATGTCTCTCTGCACGTTCACATTTGAGCAGACATGTGCTCGGCAGCAACTGCAGCGTCACATTTCCTGCCTACTGCATATATTATGTGGTCAGCCGGTTTTGGCAGCTGTTGTTCTAGTTCCTAAGTTCTGACTTGCAGTTGTGTTGTTTTTTGCAAGTTCTCGTTATGCGTCACGCTCACGTATAACGTGAATACCTAATGTGCCAGTCTGTTAATGATACCTCACAACTGAGCATGATAACTCCTGCTATTAATATTGACATACTGGTGTAGTTACATTAACAGATCAGTGTTGAATCTCACACTGCACGTGAGCGTAGTTTCAGAGGAGCGACGCACACTTCTACATTGTTTCTACATCGTTAACTGAAGCTAAATTGAAGTAAAACTCATAAACCAGACGAGGCGACAGGGTGAATTGTTAAAAAAATAATTTATTTGTGACCATGAAAGTACAAAAAAAAAATCAGTGCAACATCATGAGTATTTGAATATCAAATAAATAAAGTTGAAAGCAGATGTGGTCGACACAGATACAAGAATCATCAACCAGAGATTCCACATTACACAGCACAAGGCAAACCACCGGAAGGCCTTTGCGTCAGTCTATCAGATCCCTTATGGTTTAGGGGTACAATTCACTTCACTGGCATGTAAAAAAGAAAAGAAAAGAAAAGAAAAGAAAAAGCACAATCTCTATGAATAAAAGGATATCGCTAGCTGCCATCATGTAGTTTCAACAGAAACTGAGTTGTGCATTTTAGTACTTGCAAAAATGCTAACAAATGTATATAGAGTTATGGTAACACAATGTAAGTGGGGAAAAAAGGACCGTCATCCACTCCAGGTACCATTAACTTAAACTAATATACAGTCAATGGGAAACTTCTCGACTCAGTCCATCCTCACTCTTCAGTTATATAGAGGAGGACCCTTCTGTTAGATTTACAGGGTTCATATTTTCACATTTCTCAACATTCTTCAATCAGAAGATCTTCGGAGCTATACAGTTTCTTCTTTATCACGCGGAAACCAGTGCTTAGTTTGATAGCTTGTCTCACGACTGGAGTGGACGGAGATTTTGAGCTGAAAAGTCCTTGGATTTTGGGCCACAGGCCACCAGACTCCAGCCTCAAGACCAGAGTCAGCTGAAAGGTGGGGACGAGGTAGGGGTCCACGGACAACTGGCCCATGCTCTCGCAGACGGCCTCTTGCTCCACACAGAGGTCAATGAGCGCTCCCCTCAATCCGCAAGGCTCGCTTGCCGCCAGGTGAAGGAGCTCGTGTCCAATGTGCTCCAGGAGCTTCTCTGGGATGAGCAGTTTGGAGCAGCGCAAGGCACAGTCTGAATCTTTGGCTTCTCTTAAGCTTGTTGCAATAAGGTCCACTACGTCTTTCAGGATCAACTCCTCCATTGGATCATAAAAGAAATCTTCAATGGAGGGGGATAAGTAACTGGAGATGTCTGAACCTGTGGTCAAAAAAAAGGTTTTGTTAGAAGTGGAATCATGCATTTAGAGCTGAGTTAAATCCCCTTATAACAAAAGGGTTGTTTGGCATGTTTGAAGAACTGCTTACCCGAGTCTGAGAGATCACTGTTGCTGCTGCTGCTGTCGTCCAAATCGATGCTGCTGTTGGTAGATGTGCTAAAATCGGTGATGCGCTGCACCAGTTTGCCCCAGGACAGCCTCCTGTGGCTGCTCTCCACTGGAGATGGGGATGAGCCGCTGACATCACTAGGTGCTGAGAGAACAGGCATGTTTGTCCTTCTTTTGTAGTCCTGTGGTCGACTGTTTCTGTGGAAACAAGAACAATGGGTCAGATAAATTTGTCCTTTGTGAGTCTTAACATTTGCATTTACAGCAGAGGACTTCAGCTCATACGTGCATTTAGAACAGACGATTATCAATAAATCATTTTTACATTTAAGATGTTGTCAGTGTGCAAGTAGATTAAATACACTTTATGTAAAGGATATCAAAAATAGGATTTTGCATTATTCATCATAACTATCATACGCACATCAGAACAATAGTTAGTTAAACATTAATAATAATTATTAAAAAAAAAAAAATCAATTCTAAAGCTGGTTTAAGAGTTATTTGATACACAAGTCTGATGCAACAATAGCTTTGACTGAAGAAAACTGTTTAACATGTTCAAATGAGCTAAAAGACTAAACAAAACTACTTGAATTGAGATAATGTACTTACAGCTTATTGTGAAAAAGTCCTTTGAGTACATTCACTTTGTCACTGCGGTGGTTATTGTCTGCAAAACAAGTAGCAGCGAGCTTCTGCGACCATAGGTCCGTCTCAGTCTCTAAACAGCTGGCAAGCTGTGAAAATCTGTCCTGCAACAAAGCTTATATACGCCGCTGCTAAGACACGCCCCCCGCCTCCCCGCACAGCCAATGAAAAACGGAGGCACGCCATCTGACCTGTATCCTGCCTGGTAACATGCCAGCAGAGAAGAAAAACAGGAGGAGGGGCAGCGGGGGATGGTGGAGAGGAACAGCAGATCCCAGTCTTATGGAAATGTACAGACTGGGGACTTGTCTGGACATGCAAGCAACATATATGTGCTTTTTAGGTTTACCATGTCATTTAGGAATAACAAAATCATTTGGTGCATATGTGCAACCACACCTTTGATTGACACTTCTGAACAAAAACCCATGCAGGAGCTCAAGTCTCTGCTGGTTCAGTGTTGCAGTGCACATGACGTCACTTGTTTTGCACAACCATTACATCATATTTTTCATCAGCCACACAAAGATGAAGAGGACACACATTTATACGCATAGCACAACGCCGGATAAGATGCAGGATGCAAATAAAATTTATTTTAAATGCATAAAGACAAGTGACGGCATCTCCTGCATTGTCATCCTGGGAGAAGATGACAAAGGAAACATGTAGAAGAAAAGGAATGCACCAAGACTGTGGCTGTTTTCTTCTCAAATATGAATTAACACTGTGCTCAAATGCCATTCTTCACACACTGTCATGATTTAGCAGACAAAAGCACAAGCAAATGACAAGAAAGCTGAAAAATGTGCAATGACGTCATGATAAACCACATTAGACACACAAGCAAAAATGCATTGTCTGCTTTGTCACATTGTTGTGACAAAGCAGACAAAAACACAAGTCAATAAATAGCAAGAAAGCTGTAAAATGTGCAAATATGTTATGATAACATGGATTAGAAATACAAACAGAATTTTTTTTTTTTATATATATATCTTTGATTAATGAGAAAGAAACACAAGCAAATAGCAAGAAAACTGTAAAATGTGCAAATATGTGATGATGGAGTGGATTAGAAACACAAGCGGATAGGAAGAAAGCAGGAAAGTGTGTGACAGTCATGATAAATGAGATAGAAACACAAGCTTATATGTAGAACGCAACACAATGGACAAAACAGACGTGATAAACCAGACAAAAACACAAGTAAATAGTCAGAAAACTGTAAAATGTGCAAATATGTTATGATAAAATGGATAACAATCACAAGAGGATAGGAAGAAAGCAGGAAAAAGTGACATTGTCATTATAAATGTGATAGAAACAAGCTTACAGCAAGAATGCAGCAAAATGGGCAAAACAGATATGATAAACCAAACAAACACAAGCAAATACCAAAAAAGGTGAAAAGTGTGTTGTGCAAAACAGGAGCTACTGCTGTGTGTGTGTGTGTGTTTACGTGTGGTAGGACCATATGATACTTGTCATACACTCGTGTTTACTCGGGGAACATGTTGGACTGCAGACAGAGATATGTGCTACATACCGACACGTGAGTGGGATGGGCTGTTCTTTATGTCGGGGAGGAACTGAAAGACATAAACGTGCAGGAACATTATGTTCGAGGGAGGATGTTTACTGAACATTCACTCATTGTTACCAAGTTTTTGGTGCCTGCCTCTTGTTTAACATATAGAGGAACTATGGTTACAAGCTTCTGTGGCTCATACAAAAACACTGGTTCAAGTTAAATCCTCGAAAGCTTGTTGTGCAATGAGCCGCAGCAGCAGGAGGCGTGTCTTACAGTAGCCAGTGCCGGCCTGAGACACTCGCACAGAACAGGACGTTCTGTGCGCTCCCACCCCTCAACTTGTTTGAAAACACTCTCTCTCTCACTGAGAATAACACCAAGATCTGCACGTTTCCTCGCTATACGCACACCGCAGGGACATGACACAGAAACAATAACATCAGCTTATTCACATCAACAGGCTATGTATGTGCAGAACAAAGAGTTATTCGTCCATGTGCAACATAAGAGACATTAACTCGGTGCAAAGCAAACTGAAACTGGCACATGAAATATTAAAGAATGACTTTATTCACAAGCTTTGTTTTTCTCCATAGATTCTATAGAGAGGAGTGTGAACTGGCACCAGGTTTTCAGAGTTACAGTGCAGCAACGTGGAAACTCTCTTTAACGGATCTATTACATTCTTTTTTTGCCTGAGGCAAAGAAAAGGTGGCCTGGCGATGCTTAAATCGCCAGAAGAAAATGTATTTACATTTTATTATTACAAAACTTTTACTTGTGTACGTTTGGAACATATTATGATACAAAGGTTTTCCATTTATCCTTCTATGAAGAGTCAAATATAAAGAAGTAAACAATGTCCGTACAAGAAAGAGAGGGATAAAATATTACATCTCACATTTTAATATCTGCAGAGAACATTTCACACTAAAATTAAACAATAAAAACACTTTTTATTTGGCTGATTTTTATGCAAAGGCATCCAATTCCCTTTACTTAAGACGGCGTGAAACCCAACAGTTGTTCAATCGGTTTGTAACGCCACTCGTCTGCTTCCAGCTCCTCCACTAAACTTGCAAGTTTCTCCATTCGAGACACTTGTTGATCTGGAGGGATTAAAAACACAGAATTAGTGGGGTAGTCTTTATTAAATCATGCAAAATGACCAATTGTTACACATGCAGATGCTGGCTTACCGTGTTTAACCTGTTTCAATGTGGAGGCCACTTGGTAGCTGAACACAGACTCGCATAAAAATCTGTCGGAGCCGTCTAAAAATGAAGAAAACACAATAATTGAGATGTTAAATTGAAAGATTTCTTGAACTGAAACCTCAGTCAACTAAACTTTAGGTGAAATAACGTGCAAGTGCAGCCTTATTTAAAAGATAAATAATAATTTCATGACACAGACACAAAAACAAAGAGGAGCAGCGTGAGACCCATAGCATCGCTGCAGTCCTGATTACACTGCTGGTTGTTTTCAAACTTGCAGTGCTCTGCTGGCAAACTAATCACGTTAATTAGAGTAGTTAGAGCTACACGGGCAACAAAGGAGGAGTGAGGAGGCAGATGGTCTTTTGCTCCCGTAAACAAATCCTCTCTGTGGAGGCCAATGAATGAGGGATGAGGGTGGACCAGTAACACAGGATTATGACGAGCTTTGAGGAAAACAGAAATGAGACTTCAATGCATGTTCAAAATACATGTTTCTAAAGACACAGGCTTAACTGTAATTAGCAGCAATTATTCTGATGACTAAAATTAGAAGATATAAGATTAAGATTTTGAGAAGTGTGTCATCAGTTTGAGTTTAAAAAAAAAAAGAAAATTGATAAGGTATTCTTAAATGTGAAGACCTTATGGCTTCATTGCTCATTCTTTGGTTTGTGTACAAAACAAGACATTTGAAGATGCCATTCTTAGGTTTGGGGAAAACAAATTTTCCACCATTTTCTGACAAATGTATGGATCAAACAACTAATAATCAAAAGATTAATTGAGGTCGCAGCATGTGCCACAAATTCAAACGTCACAATAAAAGAGATAACTTGAAAATCTATTTGGATAATACTAACCATAATATAAAGTCCATAAGATTGCATCACTGTTGAAAATTTGATTATTTACTTGTTCGAAAAAAAACACTGAATCTGGTATCAACTTGAAAGGATAAACAAAAGAGATAAATCACATCTAGCCAGTGATGGAGTAAGTACTCAGATTTTTACTGAAGTAAAGTCAACATTGAGAATTATCACAACACAAACTCAGGTGACTAAATTATTTTATTTATCCCTATTCTGTATGGACACAAGACAAAAACATTTAACAGCAATTGCATGCTGTGGCTTATTGCCCAGCTTTAAATAAAACGGTTATGGTGATTCCTCATTTTCCATCAAGATGTATTAGTTTTCCATTATAAACCCATGAGGATTAGGGCTAAAATCATAATATGTTGATGTCATTTAAAGGCAAGGGAAAACACATTTCATCAGGGGAACAGACTGGAACAAAACACAATGTGCATTTACTCATCAAACATGAAATCTAAGATGTTCAAATGTTATTAAAGTATGAAAGCAGAACCAAAAGTAGAAGCACACACAGAATGCTTTATTCTTTACATGTAACGAGAGGGTGAAATGTCATTATTGTGAAACACCACTGTTTTTTTCCCCTGACGAGCAGAAGATTATAAAATCAGCAGATTTTTCCATGACGTGGCAATTATTGCCGAGTTTGTCCTGCATACATCAGTCAGAAAAAGTGACACTGAGCTCTGTGGTGTGGTAATAACGGTTCATGATCGGCAGCACGTATGGAAAAAAAAACGATGATGCAAATGCACGAGGGATACAAAGTGTTCATGGCTCACTCATTAGGTCAAGTGTAGAGCTGAAACGATTAATCGATGAATCTACGAAATTAATCGCCAACAATTTTGATAATCGATAATCGGTTTGAAGCTTTTTTCATCAGTAAAACAAGATTTCTGATTGTTTTAGCTTCTTAAATGTGAATATTTTCTTGGTTTTTTTGCTCCACATAAACAAAGAAATCATTAAAACTGAATCATTTTGGTTTGTGGACAAAACAAGACTTCCGATTCATCAAGAAAATAATCGACAGATTAATCGATTACGAAAATAATCGTTAGTTGCAGCTCTAGTCAAGTGTGCACTCTCTGTACGTGTTTACATTTCCGTCTTGCTATATTTAATCTTTACTTAATGAGGTAGTCTCACTGCGACTAAACAACTGCTGATGCATTTTGGCACATGTTTTTGTTTGGTTGGATTAGAAGTAGAAGAGAAGACAGACATATTGGGTAAAAAGTGAGCAAACAAAAGTAACACACTTAAGGAGTCATAAAAATCAGTTTTAAAATCTCAAAGATATATGGAGGTCTTTGGTTTGCTGTTCATTCAGTTGAAACAGGTGCATGTTACTTAGAGACAGTTCTAACCACAATGTTAGGGTGCTTTAATGTACTGTGGTAATGAAGCAGAAAGAGGTGTGAAGTAGTTTAGAAGCTTTACAATGAATATAGTTGATCCATGTAACCTGGTTATAGAGAGAATAGTGAGGAGTATGAAGTTATCACCAATAAAAGTTATAACATAATTTGGCTGCTGAAGTTGTCATGAGGCAGCATGACTGTAAAGTGAGTTTCAACAATCAAACCCAGACATTAAAAAAGGCAGAATACTTTGGTTGAATTTCAAATGTTGAGTCAAATGTTGACCAATGTCAAGTAACCATATTTTATTCAGCCTAAATGCTGGGGGTTTTTATGACTTACCTTCCATCATTTCACCTGCACCTTTAGGATATGTGTACAGGACCTTCCTTGGTGGGATGAGCTCTGAAGCACTGAATCCAGAGCCAGTCACAGAGCTGCCGCTCACACCTCCCGCAGAAGAGGACGAAGAAGACGCTGCCATGGTCTTCCGAAACCTTCAGAAATCACATACAAAGTTCTCAGGGAGGCAGATAATTTAACTCATTTGATTTGGAGCCAGAACATTTTTTCAAACACATTGGTCAAAACAGAGATATTTAAACAACTTGCAGATGTATTGTTTGAAATACAGCAGCTGGGCCTAGAGATTGAGAAAATCAAAATGCACCAAATGCTATTTATCCACAAAGCAGAGCTGCAATAAAATAAGTCTGACAGAAAGCAGTTACAAGACAACATTTTATGTTGAACATAAACACGTGTCACTTTTAAAGGAAAGCTTAAGATTGAAGTTAAGACAGACCCCACCAAACAATTAAAACATACAACACGCGAGAAAACACTGTGAACACAAATGCAACAAACATAAATCTGACAGAAAATGTTCCTAAAATGTATACAAACAGCTCTTCAACCTAATTCGAAAGAATGCAGATTACGCCACATTTATGTCCACAATAATCACCAAAACATGAGATGAAGCCAGCTGACACGTGAGAATAAAACAGTGAAAACATGTAAACTCGCTAGCATTAGCGTCTGATGTTAGCGAGTTTATGCTAATCCACTACTGCAACTACATGGCGACTAGCAAAACAAGCTATCCTGCTAACACAAAAAAAAGTCAATAACCGAGTGGCAGGAGTGTCATTAGACAGAGCGATTAAATTGCTTACCTGTTTATGAACAATACGAATGAACTGTCGCCGCCCAAGTTAACATATGGGTATTTTTAAACCCGCGTCTTTGCTTGTTGTGATAATTGTGTTCTCTGATACCTAGACTTTATTTACGACAAATGCAGCATTTTACGATTGAATATATTCCTCTTCTTCTCTGGAGTTTTTACGACAGCTCGCCTCCTCTATTTTGCAACACTGCCACCCTCAGGCTTAATTTCACTTCTGTTTCCTGTCACATATGAATCACATATTCATATGTTGTATATAATATTGTGGAAACAATCTAACCTAAAATATTCTAAAATACTATTGGGACTTTATGTAGAGCAAGTCTGAAGTCGAATACAAGTCGTATACCACTACAACCAGCAGGGAGCGGTAATGCAACTAATGTCAGCCTCCGTGATAGTTCAAAGAAGAAGAACAAGAAGCTACTACAAACGTAGCAGGCTAAATTAGCAGATAGCTATCTCGTTTATAACCGTCTATTTCACTTATCTTTAGCCAGCATTGTCAAGTTTCCATCATGGACGTTTTGCGCCCGTCTCTCATCAATATAAATGGGAGAATATATCGCAAAAATACCATAAAGGAGGAACAATATGAGGAAGAAGAGGAGTTCTCCTATATGGGACCACCAGGTTAGTCAGTGTTATAAGCAGGGATGACACTGTTACACTGTACACTGAGCTAAAACTAATGCAGTTTAATACAACAATAATGTGACCACAAATACTATAATGTCCAGTTGTTTAGATTAGTTGAAGAGGTTGCATGGTGTTTTTTTCCAATTGCATGGTGTTTTGAGTTTGAGTTTGAGTTTATTTAAAGCAGGGACAATACATATTAATGAACATATACATGTAAATATGCAAGATTATAGCCAAACGGCTAATTTCCATCTTTAGTCCCTTTGGCAGGTTGATGTCAACAACATAGGATAGTAAAATCAATTAAAACAATAGTAACAACAAATAGAACAGTTAGCCTTCATGGCTAGTATGAGTAGGGGAAATAATTACAGAGAGAGAAAAAACAAAATTAGACAAAGAATAGAAAAAAACAAAAACAAAAACAATGAAGAGTTTAGTGGATCATGAAACACATGTGCACCACACAATATAAATGTTTAGGCAGGGTCGTGGCAACAGTGCTGTTCTTCCAATAGCCAGACTTTGAGATGTTTGGTAAAAGAGGTCAGAGTCAGGAGTTCACGTATTGTGTGTGGTATTGAATTCCAGGTGTGAGAAGCACGAACAGAAAACGTGGTTTGACTAAAGGCACTCTTTATAAAAGGAACTACACAGTCACCTCTAGAGCCAGCTCTTGTTGATCTGCTTGAGTTTTTTTTTTTTACAAATTCTAGTAATGGAGGAGATGCTTTGCCATGGAAGATTTTGTAAATCAAGGTAGCATCTGTGAGTTTAACAGTGTTGTCCTAGCTTAAGCGCTCATGTTTTTTTAATATCTGACAGTGATGGTATGTTTTTGTTTTTTTATCTAGTACTTTCAGAGCTTGTTTATAAACTGTTTCAATCAGTTTTAGTGTTGTTTTACCGGCTGATGCCCAACTTGTTACACAATAGGACATGTATGACCTATTGTATGATCATAGTGTCAAAGTACAATTTTTGCTGAATCAAGAGTTAGATTGTTTCTAATAAACCTAAAGTTGGACAAGTTGAACTTAATTTTATTCACAATGTTTTTGATCAGTTTTTTGGGGGGTGAGAGCAGAAGATGCAGCAAAATCATAATCTCTGTAACAAAATTAACCATTGAGGAATTCACTGTATACTATTTATAATAATTCAAGTTTGTAGCAACAATAAAAGGAAAACAATACCATATTGTTGATTCACCAGAGAGTGAAGAGCTTGCAGAAGACGAATTCTGTGACAGCCACGTCATCCAAGAGACTGATAAAGGATATCGTTGTACCATTGATGTTCCAAGTGTTCTTTACAAGTAAGTTATCTACAAAAGGCACACGATGCCATGATGTTTCAAAAACACACAGCACCAAAATGGCCAGAGTGTTTTCTTGTTTGATTCCACAGGTATATCATTGGGAAAAAGGGAGAGACACGTAGACGCTTAGAGATGGACACAAAGACATCGATCAACATCCCCAAACCGGGAGTGGAAGGGCAGATTGGTAAGCATTAATATAACCATTGTAAATGGTGAGAAAGCATGCAGTTAAAGAAAAGACAGCATTTCAGTGTTCTTCTTCTTCATCTTCTGACAGTTATCACAGGCTCCCACAAAGCCGCAGTCTCATCTGCCCTCACACGAGTTGAGGTCCTTGTTGACAGTTTCCGGAGAAAGCAGCCTTTCACACACTTCCTGTCATTTCCTCTGAATGATCCCACAATCCAAGAAGGATTCCTGAGATTTAAAGATGAGGTGCTCCAGCAGTGTTCACAGGTATATATTCTGAACCTCTGCACATAGTTTGTTATCAACAATTTCTCAACAATCTCAATGAGGTAGCTTATAGGTTTTAAAAAAATATTTTTCACTAATTGTTGTAAATTGTGTAGGATCATGGAGTAGAGGGGAGCATCTTTCAGAAGCCTGCAAAGCTTCACCTGACAATTGGCACCTTGTCTTTGCTAAATGACATGGAAGTGAGAAAAGCATGTGAGCAACTCCAAGAGTGTCAGACCTTCATCAGGTGGGGGCCCAAACAAAGTCCTTATATCTTCTAACACTGACATTGAAAAGTAACTGAATTTAACTAAAACTGTTTTTATTGAAAGAAAACTTTAACTACTGTTAATAATTATTTTTTTTCATGGTTAGCAATGACATAGAAAATTTTGGATATTTCTAAATCAATTGACAAATAATAGAATTATCATCACCCTTATCTTGTGGGATTTAATAACCCTGTCATTGTGAGAATGGAAAGTACATTAGATGTGGTTAGGATGGCTCTGATTATTAAGTTCAGATAAGGTTACACTTAATTGTGAGTTAAGGCTAAAAATGTGTCACGTTGTCACAGACTCCGCTCTTCTGCAAAAACACAGCACAATCCCATCCAATATTACAGATGAATGTATTCAATTGTAATTTAACAGAGGTTCAATATCATAAGAAATGAGGCCTTAACCCAAGCTGAGTTTAGCCCAATCAGGTTTACATCCACACTGTGGAAACACAGGTACTCCCGTCTGTACACAAGTGAAGCTGGTTGACTTTTCTTTGGACAAATTAATTGTAATGTACAGTATATATGTATTACATAGTGTAATCACTTCAATTAAAATAATAATAATTATAATATATATATGTATATGTAAATATGTTTTGTGTCTTTAATAAAGCCTATAGTTGAAGTATACAAACACAATTTACAGTATAAAACATTTAAGCTCTTTGAATGTTTCACCTCAAATCAGTGAAAAAAGTTCTGTTTTCTGTCCAGAAGAAATTTTAAAACCACGATTTACACTTTTCCTGCTTTTTTATATCAGGGACATTGCAGATGGAAAACCTCTGCCGTTAGAGGTGACGGGTATAGAGTACATGAATGATGACCCAGCCATGGTGGATGTCTTGTACGCTAAAGTCAACGTGAAAGACAGATCTGACAAGTAAGTGGATCAGAGACGAATCCTATGAAGATATTTTGGTGCAATGCTGCTGATGTAATATTTCTCTTAGGTTGCAGGTGATTGCAGACCGGCTGGTGGAGCACTTTGTGTCAGTGGGGTTGATGGTCAGAGATCGGGACAGAGTGAAGCTGCACGGCACTGTGATGAACACTCTGTTCAGGAAGGACTCCACAGGTAAAAAACATACACATGACATGCTAACCAGCAGCAACACAAACAGCATCTGGGTCTGCAGCTTGTTATCAACCTGCTGTGATGACGTCGGCCGCTCCTGCCCTGAACCTATTAGCCAATGTCCACTTGTTGTGTTTTGGCACGTACTGAATCTGCAGTGACGACAAAGCTGAATGTTCGACAATCTCAGCAACAAATTCCTGCAGGGGAGGCAGCATCGGGCAGCTCGCTCTGTGTTTGGCCACAGCACTTGTTTACGTGCACCAGGCTGCATGTTTTCCCCAGTGCTGTGACAATGGCCTCATTCAGTTTGGTCATGGATTAAGTCCAGATCCACTTGTCAAATTTGTACTGGGCAGACTGACAACACAGAACAAGAACAGGTCAATGTCAGAGCTGACCTTGTTTACCTTTACACAAGCTTAAAGTAACTGACCTTGATCTCTCCTGGTTTAACTGCTACTAAAGAGCTGCGTCAGCAAATAAAGCTCTTTATTTGATCAGGAGATAACATATCTTTATTTTTTTATAATGTATGTCTTGAACACTCTGTGGTGTTTTCTCTCCTAGTTGAAGACACGGGCGGTCCAGGAAGACACACTGTGAGCGAGAGGGAGGCTTTTGATGCCAGGAACATATTGAAGGTTAGAGGACATTTAGTCCTGGCTGCACTTACAAACCACTAAATTACAAATATACACAGACATGGACTCACTACCCGACATCTGTTTTCCTAGATTTATCTGTGTGAGGTGGGATGTCTTTGAACACCCAGTCTTTTAGCAAGCAAATAAAATAAAATAAAAATGCAAAATTAATAATTTTTGTAAGGAAATGATCTAAATCTAGCTTTATCACGGCAGCTGCTTGATTGTTTGCCCATTCAGATTACAGGTTTTCAGACATGAACATGAGAGCTTGCTAGTTCATAGGTAAAGGCATAGTCGATGATTTTGACTGACATGATAGTTTTGATACAACATTGCAAAAAATACTTTAATTTTAGGTTGGAACTGAAGATTAAGAGACTTTAATGTATCTCAATGTAAGGTAAAGTAGTTATTTACAGAATTATATTTTGTGAATATTCCCTCCAGTCTGTCACAGTGTGGGAACAGTGATTCAGTCTGGAATGACATGAGTGTAATTGGCATCTGCCTAAAACTCCCACATCATAGGCTCCACTGAGGACAGGACATCTGTCAACAGGCGTCATCACTGTGTTGTTTTGTCAAAGTTAAAGCGTGTGTTCGATAGGCATCAGAGTCAGCATTTGGTATGAGAACCTTTTCCACTATACAGTCCTAGCACGACTCGGCTTTTTATTAGTACCTGCTCTGGTGAGGTTCCAAGTGAGCCGAGCCGATAACAAAATGCAATGTCAACAGACTGCCATTCGAGAGTGTGGTCATCGGAACAGTCATGAGCGCGACATCCGACATGAGAATCAAAGTGAACAATGCCGAACTGTAGATCAGTTAAAAAGACTTAAAAATCATGAAAACGTGCGTTAATCTCCATCATTTAGCAAGGACATTTCTAAAATCTCAGTGTTTAACAGAGGAGGTTTATTTAGCGACAGCACTGCTAAGTACTGAACAAATCTTTTTTTAATTAACTGATTCTAATGATTAAGTGCACTGAAAATAACTGCTTTGCGTGTTTGTATCGTGTCTAAAACAACGTCACGGCAGTTTCGTGCAACCTCGCAATGACGACCCCGCTCACGTTGAGGAGGTACTACAGTAATGGAAAACCACGTGCCTGATACCAAACCGAGTAGAGCCGAGCCGAGTGATGGTAGACCTGTATTGGGAAAAGTGCCAATGGTATTACACAAAAAAAGTAAAATTCAATTTCAAATAATACATTGTCTAACATACTGCATCTTTTATTGTTAGACAAAAGTGTGTCTCATTCTCATTTGCTAAATTCACATAATTCACATCACCTATTTTCTTCACCGAGCACTTTTTAAATCTGCCAGCTGAATGAGAATAAATGTAATAAACAGAAAGGCTTCTTTTTTTCCACATCTGCACAGCTAACCAGTGACTGTGCAAAAGAGGGTGCAAACACCGTTTTGTCTCTTTCATAAAGACACAGAAATGTGTGTATGCAGCCCCGGTCTTATTCTATCACTTAAAGTGAGCAGTGTGATGATATATAGTGACACATTTAGAGTGCACTCGTTTCCTGTATTGATTGTCTGACCTTCAAACACACATGAAGTTCAAACAAGACTTAGTACTTATTGTCTTAGACTGTTACTTTTCATGTGAACCTAAACCATCACTGCAGAGCAAAAGCCTGTGTTTGAACAATTAAAACCTCTTATTTTATTTTTTTTTAAAGACACAAAATGTTCATCCATCTGTTACCACGGCAGCACCAGTTTTCTTTAGTGGAGTTTAGTCTTTTTAATGTGAGTGCTTGCTTCTAAATTATTCACTGTGATAATATTAGGAAGACACATTAAAAGTTAATGCCACAGTTGCTAAAATGAACAAGGCAGTTTTGTATTAGCATTTTTTTTAAAGTCATTATTTGATCATATTTTCTGTGTTTTCATGACAGAAATTTGGTGCTTACGGGTTTGGAGAGTTTGAGCTGAAAAATGTGCTGCTGTCCCAGAGATACTCGACAGATTGTACAGGCTACTACTCCTCTGCAGGGAGCATCAGCTTATCATGAGCTACTGCAGTGTTCAGGTAAGAAATTCAAATAATTGCCCACTAGGTGGCAGTGTTGGGCTTTTCTTTTTAAATTGAAGTTGTCACACGGGATCTTCACTGAATTATATTTCTGCTGTTAATGAGGGAAAAATAAAATGATTTTCAGACAAAAACTAATTCAACAGATGAAGCACTAATATATTCTCCACTCAGGGGAGTTTAATTTGTGTTGTTTTACTAAAGTATCTAAACCATTAGCTGGATCAAACAACAGCATCAAAATAAATGACTACATCTTATTTTGAAAACAGAGCAATCAAATGTGTATAAAACTTTTGTAAGCATCCATTTACTGTATTCTACTTATATTTCTAAAAAGACGTGACATCCACCTTTGACAGGTCGTGGTCGTGATCACAGAGCCAACACACACACACAGAGAGAGACTAACAACCATTTATGGTCACATTAACGTCTTTGCATAATTTAGAGCCACCAGTTAACCTAACCTGCACACTCAAACAAGAAAACTTAAGTGCCTGGAGAAAAGCCTTCAAGGCGCAGAGGGAGAAAATATAAACCCTTCACAAAAGGAGGCTGAATCCAGAACTCTCTTTCTGAGAGGTAAATCCACACCGTGTATCGCCCTGGCTTATTGTTGTTGTGCAGTATACACTTAAAATCTTTTTTTTTTTGTGAGTGTTGTGAATGTTTTAAATGAACACGTTTGAGTTTTGATGCTAACTGGCTACCATAGGTACTGCTACATGTTTGGAAGGGAAATCTTACACACTGTGCCTTTTAAGTTGGCGTCAAGTTTTGTTTTTTTCACCAGCTAAGTATCAACAATCCAAATGCCAAGTTATTTGAACAAAAGGTGGTTTTCTCACCTTTGAAATACAGCCCGAAATTCTTTGAAAAATAAATCCTGGGAGCTTAAATGACTGAGGAAATGCTGATCTTTTCATCCACGCAGTAGAGGTCATTAGAAGTTTTACCCATTTCCTTTCATCTCTCTGCCTCATGAATGTGTTAATGCATCACTGACATGATTTATTATACAATTCTGAGTTTCCTTTTTTCCCCCATTCCATATCATTGCCCTTCCTACACGAACCACAACCTTGTTCCACTCCTGTCTGACGAAAGACACCGGACATAGAGTTTGGCTTCTTTCCCCTCATCTGCTGTTGATGATGATCTCTGTTTGACTGCAGCAGAGCGATCGCAGAGCGGCCAAAAGTTACACTGTCTTAAACTGAGGGTGCATTTTGTTTGTCAGCTCTGCCGTCCTGTGCTGTCCCACCCTTCCACTTCAGCAACGGTGTGATTTTTTTTTTTTTTTTACCCGCTTCTGGAGTCATGTCACCACCAGACACCATTAAAACATGGACATGCAAATTTTGTCATTGGATAACAGCCAGGCAGCCAGTGGAGCCGTCCATGCATTGACTGTTGAACTGTCTGGGCATAAGATGTATCTGTTCAGACCCAGAAAAAAAGGGCCTAATTACCCACTCCACTGTCTCCTGAGAGCATGCTTGTTAGTGGGTCAGGAGTACACATCCAGCTTTATGCCACTCTCAGGTAACTGATACAGTGAGGATTCTAGGGATCACCTTTGCTATTGGTCATAAGAACAGAGCGAGAGACAGAGAGAAGTTAATGAAATTCACTGCGGCCGTGTGCATCCTCGTTTCTTTTTTGGCAGAGACACGATCAAGGACACTTTGGACAGATGTCCTCTCTAATGATCGCACTGAAAACACGTGTGAAGGAGCATATGTCTTCCTTAGACAGACTCGGTCGCACAAGACAGATTTAATTTGTCATTCGATTTATATTTGCACAAGATGTTCTGACGCTGTGTGTTTATTTAAAGTGCCGTATATGTATGTACATATTGTACTCAGGATGGAATAACTGAGTCTTCTAACAGATAATTAGTGTTAATAACAATAAGTACTATACAGCATTTAAGAGTGGTTTATGGTTTACTAACTAACAAAATCATGTTTCCATGTGTTTCTGTGTGGGTGAGTTTGCTCACTCCACTCACTCTTCAATGTCCTGGACATCTTTGTTCTGTCACATCTCTCGCCCTCATTAGTCATCTCTGTGCTTTCTGCTGTGGGAACTTCCTGTCTGACCCTGGAGACTTCAGCAGGGACACGCTTCACTTTCAATAAGCCACACAAATAAGACCTTGTATCTGTTAGTGTGAGCACACGGACCTGTGTCCTCCTGTGGCTTCATGTCCCTATTTCTAAAGACAGGAGCTGCATTGTAATTCAATATTTAAATGATTAGTGAGGCCCATGTGCTTGTTTACATGCACTGTTGAGTCAGGCTTTATATCTTAAAGCCAGGTTCTGTATGTCCACTTAATAGGAGCATTTACTAATGGGCTAATTGTGAAATTTCATTAATCAAACTTCTATGTTTTATGCCTATTCAAAATCTGCAATTGTCACAGTTCATTCAAGTTCTTGTCCTTGCATTGCAGTTTTGTTGGTTCCATCCCATTTTAAATCCATTCCACAGTAAATTTCTAAACGGAGCTTAACTTAAATTATATCACCAGTCAAATCACAATTGCAATATCAGTCAGAAAAATAGCTATGTGATATTTTCGGTAAGTGGTTCAAACGTAATTTACAGTGTAAAATGAGCTGAAAAACTGCTTCAAATTAAAATACTTCCCCCCCACCCTGTTGAAAGGTATGATTTACTTTTTAAAAGCACATCAAAAGTTCAATAATAAGAATTTAAATCATGTTTAGTAACTTGCAGCCATGCTATGTTATCTCAACCAAGTGTTGTTTTGGCTTAACTCTCCAATTTGCATATTAAATTAAATTTCATGCCAGTTTTTTGAGAAACTTTTTTTTTTTAATTCAAAGGCTGATTAAATTAGGTTTTGCACGTCGGTGTCAAAATAAAGATGTTGGGGTTTGATATGCAGAACCACACTGTGCAGTTTTTCATAGCGTAATGAAAAAATTGAGCTTTGTGGCTTTAACATCTGTGATGGTAAACAACAATGAAGCCTTGACAGACGCGACCTTTTCATAGAGTAGATGAGTTTGATTTGCGTACTCGGATGAATCAAATAAGCATCAAATTACCTTTTAAGGTATCATTAGGTTTAAAGGTCCCTAATTATGCAAAATCAACTTTTTAATCATTTAAATCCTTATATTTGGGACTCTGGAGGCATTACCAGTCACCAAAGTGTGAAAAAAGATGACTCACTCATGTTTTTGTGGTCCACAGTACAGAAGATAAAACACACGATGTTGACTTCCACGCTAACTGGGACGTCACAATGCGCTAAATTCCTGGAATTGTTGTCTTGCGGAGCTCCGCTTTGTCCGTAAAACATGCGAGAGTGCTGGCGAGGGCAATGGTATCCGAAAACCGGAAGTCTGCAAAAAGTTCTATTCTTGTCTCCACAGTGCAGCACAGAGTCCTACACAAACTTGCCTGCAAATGGTCACTTGACCAAATGCTAACTTCTGTTAGCTCCCAGTAGCCTCTGTGGCTGATGTCATTTCCTGTCCCTTAAGTTTCGTTTTACTTTTTTTTTTTTTCTTAAGAGATACTACTTAACTGAGCGTTCTGAACAGGGCTGTTTTGGCAGGGTGATTGAACTGCTGTGGTGTTTCAGCTTCATCCTGTGGTGGAACTAGTTTAACTTGGAGAAATAGGGTATAATATGGGACCTTTAACATACGTGTGCTTTAAAGCCCTCATTCAAACCAAAGGGAACCGACTCTCGTATTGCTATGTTAAAGCAGAAATCGACACTTAAACTTCATTATGATGTTAGAACTGACCATAAAAAAACCTTAGAAAATAGACACCATCTGTGTTCATATTCGCCCTCCCATAAGCCTTGCCTTCTTTGAGTAATTATCTTTGCAGGACAGTAATCAGGACGGAATCTTGCATAAGAATTACGCAAACGAAGTACGTTATTCCACATCTAATGAAGAAAATAGCATTCACCTGGTATCCTGCAGGGTAAAAACAGCTGCATCAAATTGACAAAGACGAAGAGTGATTCCCAAAGACTGGGCTAGGGTCAAATATCTCTTGAAAACGATTTGTTTACCAATTCAAAATGACATAAAATGTCAGCTACAGTTTGCACAAATTCGCTCTCGTCTTGTTTCCCCCATGCAGAAAGTTTGGGAAACACTGGTCTAAAGGACATGGCAGGTGATACAGGCAGGTAAATGATAACTGTAATGGTCTGAAACAAGCATAGACACTTGGTGTAAACTCAGGCCTCTGTGTCATGTTTTCCTGATCAGATTTTAGAAGTTACAAAGCCACACAGTTCTTTGAAATCAGATCTCATTAAGTGTCAAGTATGATTCGTCTCTCGTGTTGGCTGTGACTCTCCGCTTGAGTGTCGTTGCCGTTTGGATTTCACACTAATCACTCTGTCACTGATGGGCATGAGTGGCCTTGATGGACAGACAAGGCTAGAGATTCTGAAATGTGTAATGTGTGTCTCCAGCGAGGAGGCAGGTGATCAGTGCAGCAGCAGCTCTTTATCATTCAGAGTGTCGAGTCTGGAGGCCGCCTGCAGCTGTCCACATCTTTTTTCTTTTTTTTGTTTGCTGGAGGCATTCAAACAGGGAGGAGAGGCACAAAGCCCAGTGTGTTTGAGCAGCAGGTAGTCATTCAGAGCTGCTGTTTACTTTATGTACACTCGCACAGTAACACGGGGCGACAACAAATGCTCATTATCCATTCATTTCTATTACCTTCTGTAATATGACACTAAAAAATGCTCACAACAGTGTCACAGAACCCAAAGTGCAGTCTTTAAACTGATGAGGGCTTAAAGTAGATGACATAAGCGTCACAACACAGGCTAAAAATGAATCATCTACTGAGACAGAGCATGTCAACAGTTCAGAATATCAGCCATTGTCTGCCTTTTGTGTTCGGATAATTAAAAAAGGTGCTGCCTTCTTTTTCACAGCTGCCCACAGAGCAAAACAGGAGCTTCAGCGCAGGGAACCTGCTGCTCTCAACTCACACTGCACTTTTAATAGCCGCGTGACCCAGTATGAATCCCACTGAATCAAGTCTATACACATTTATAGCAGCTCTGCTTAAGGCTGTAAGTCACTCGAGATTACTCACTAAATATGTCTCGATGTGGTTTATTTTTCTCTCCGACTAAATAATATCCAGCAATGTGCTTTTTTGGTTCATGGACACTTCACAGCAGCAGTGCCCAACGGACAAAATATACAGTATGTCGAAGTTTGGAAAGGTCAAAACAATGAGTGATTTGAAACCATCATTGCTGTCTTTTAGTTAGATCTTCAAAAGCAGGGACTAATATTGTTTTTCCACTATATACTATAATACCGCCTCAGCTTGCCTCAGCCCTACACCGTTTGGTTGGTTTTCCATTACAATATAGTACCGGGGTCATCCCAGCACGGCTGCATGAAACTGCTGTGACTTTGTTTTATACGCGACACACAAACTATTGACTAGTGACTTATGAAGCAGTTGTTTTCAGTGTAACAGAATCATTAGAATCAGTTAATTAAAAAGATTTGTTCAGTACTTAATAACCGGAGCACAGACTCTGTCTGACACAGTCACTGAATACAGCGGCAGGGATGGAGATGCGGCTCAGCGCTCACGATCGCAGGCTTTCAGCAGTGCAGTCGCTAAATACACCAAACTCCTCTGTTAAATATTGAGATTTTAGACATCCATCCACCCATTATGCTCCACTGGAGGGTCGCGGTGGAGGGGCTGTGCCCATGCCAGCCGGTAGGCAGGGTACACCCCAGACAGTTCGCCAGTCCATCACAGGGCCACACATAGATACCACCAATTCACCTAATCCCCAAATCAGCATGTTTTAGGACTGTGGGAGGAAGAAACATAACCCAGAGAAGTCCCACACACACACGGGGAGAACATGCTAACTCCATGCAGAAAGGCCCTTGTTCAAACCAAGGCTCGCCAACAAGATTTTAGACATTTCCTTGCTAGATTAACCCACTTTTTAACTGATCTACAGTTCTGAATTGTTCGCTTCGATTGTTCTGCCTCTTCCTGTGACGGCACTCTGACCTATCAGCCAGTCGGCAGTCTGGCGACTTCATGCATAGTATCGGCTCAGCTCGCTTGGATCCTCGCCTGAGCAGGTACTAAAAAAGTACCTGGTACTATCGCTAATGGGAAAGCAAAAAACAGTGCCATGTCTTGTCACACAAGTGGAAACACATCATTAGGTCATTAAAAGCTGTTTCAGAGGCTCTGAGAAAAGACACTGCAAAGCATTGTCTTTGAAACAATTTAAGTTGCCTTTGTACGCTTTGTACGAGGGCTTGATGTCAGATGTTGGTTTGGTCTTCATGACCACGCAATGAAAATGTGATTGTTTGTGAAGTGAGAGCCTTGGAGGCCCGTATTGGTTTTCAAATCATTATTTGCCACCTTAGGATGCTTTAAAGTACAAATATTGATTGTGATTTGTGTTGCAGGTTATCCTTGAACATGATAGCGGAGCAGAAAGTGTTGGCTGATGAAGAGGCTTTCAGCTGGTCAAGCTCTGCGGGAAACATCAGGAAGTGCCTTTTGTGTTTGCAGCTGGTGGTTGTACATTCTGTGTAAATATGATGGGAATAAATACATTTGTAAAGCATCCTCAGACTGTTGTAATCATTAAGTGTACAGTGAATCCCTGAAGTGCCACTGTAATATCATGTGAGTGTATATGTATGCAAAGCCTTGATAAGCATTGAGCCTCACGTCGGGCGTCTTATGAGTCAGAAAAGCCACGTTCTGTGTTGACAAAAGCACACAGCAAATATTTAAAGCCGGCATACAAATTTTTGCTGCAGTCCTCTCCGGTGTTATTGAAATGAAGCTTCCCGCGCTGAGCTTCTTTTTGTGTAAACTGATTATGCTCAGTGAACAGGAAAGATCCATTTTATCAACATCAGAGTGCGCTGACAATACTTAATCACTATAAAATTAAATTCACTGTTCCACAAGACTGACGTGTTAACTCGTTGCGTGGGGCTGTTTGTGTTCAAATCACCGTCGGTGTCATTCTTGAACGAGCCATCGAGACGTTGGTTGTGCAACGAGACAATATGTACACGCGCAAAAAGGCAAAAGAAAGTCAACTCGAGCATTAAAGCCCACTTTAGTGGCTGTAAAGCCACTAATTTGACTCATGAATCAGGATTACCTCACTGCTTCTAAACCTTTCCAAGCAAGTCCCATAGCATTGATTTTGCTCAGTGATTAAAAAAACAGTCTCAATGCCTGTTTCTGGCTGCTGGAGTAAGTCGACCAAAAACAGGGCTGTCACCTTTCTACAAAGTCATTAAACATAACAATTACACAATGTTAAGTCGATGCTTAATCTGTCACATATGTATGAAAAACAACATGTTTGCTGAAACTGCTCCAATTGTGTCCTGAAAATGATGGTTACATGACATGGTGACTATTGTTTAAAGCAGGGGTCTGCAACCTGCAACTCGAGAGATTGCAGAGCCACAAGGAGCTCTGCAGTGGCTCCTTGTAGTTTTGAAAAACACCTCTTATTTAGAGATCAAGGCGATAAATAATGTTATAATACGTTGTGCGTTGCATCCAATGTCTACGTCAAAATGCAATATTAAAAATCCTCGAAAAACCTGTGTGTGAAATATATGGGAAGCCATTCCCAACACTTGTACTATAGTATGAGTCCTTTCTCAAGCATGAACGATCAAAATATTTATTTATTCAATTTACTAATTTCATCACTATGCCACAAACCTCCACTTTATAAGAGGTTGGGTATAAACAGCAATCAAATGTCAACAGTTTTCTTTGTGTAGTTCTTAAATTTCATAAATGCACCAAACTATCATTTTTATAGTACAAAAAAACCATTGTTATTATCTTCATTTTATAGGTTTTGTGGCTCTAGATTAATTTAATGTTGGTGGAGAGGGGACAAAAGTGCCTCTTTTCATCCTAAAGGTTGCAGACTCCTGGTTTTTAAAGCAAATCCCTCAAACACAGTGTCAGGCTGAATGCATAAAGGAAAACAGCAGTGCTTTTAAAGTACACATTGACTTGGCAGCACTTTCTTTTTCTTCAGGTGTGAGGGTTTATGAAAAGAAAAAGACAACTTGAAGGGGAGAAGCAGCATCTTGTAAAAACAAGAAGTCGTGTGTCTTTGTTCCCGTTGTGTGTGTGTGTACATGTGCTGTTTCAGTCATCACAATCTCAGTTATTTACAAATTATCCACAACAAGTTGTTGGAATAGGTTTGAAGTTGTGGCTGATATGCTGGTATTTTCATTCAAATAAATGTCTTTAACTTAATGTGTTTCTCATCCTCTCGTTTTAAAAAAGAAACAATTTCTAATTTTGCATTCAACAACACAACACACGGCCTCTGAAGGGTTTGCCGGAGCCTCATGAGAGCGCGGGAGCGAGAGCTGAATACTAACGAGCTACGCCGAGACGCTCATATGTGGCTGGTTGGTCTTTGAAGTTGTTCATCGAGATTGAGAGGCACAAATACTCCAGTCACTGACGGGTTTGGAAAGACGATCTATTTGTGGAGGGGATTTTCAGTCAACAAAGTCTATATCGTCTAAATTAAGAATTTACAGGGAAGATCTAGAGGGGCTATTATGGAGATGGGAGGAAATTGATCTCTGGGAATTCGGTCTAATCACTAAAGCTCCGGCAGCACCGCATCGTGGGTCCGTTGCCGTCTTTGAGAATGCAACATTTGCAAACTCTGAAGCCAACAGCTGCCTCCTGCACCAAATTCAGGCCTGACCTCCTTCAATCATTAAAACAATCCATATATGTGTGTGTGTGTGTCTCCCTTAGAGGCTCCAGGTCATTTTGTAGCTGCTAAAATCCCTCATGCCCAACAATGTTCAAACAGAGCAGGCAAATATCTGGGGCCCCATACATGGAGGGGCCCCTGAAAACAGCCAGTGTGATGAAAATTTTAAGAGCGCCCCCTTAAAATCTATGATTGGCTGTATTGACACCAGGGTAGATATCGCCTCAGTAAGGAGCCCATACCACTAGCTTACTGCAAAAAAAGCAGTAAAAAGACCCAGTTTGTGTATGGGTTTTTTTTCTGCTGGTGTCAGCTGGGATTGGCTCCAGTAACCCATGACCCTCATGTGGAGGATAAAGCTGCAGACGATGGAAGGACAGATTGTGTTAATTATTATTCAATAAACCAGTTAAGTTCAAACCAGCTCAAATTATATGTAACATTGCATTAACCCTCAGGCTTCAGTTTAATTTACTATACTATTAAAGTCATCAAGGACAAAAAATGTCCACTTCTAAACAACTGCTACAAAAAACATTACAGATTAAATACTTTTTTCATGGGTTTTTTTCCTGCATAAATCTCTTAAACAACTTCAGCCTTGCTCAAAAAGCACAAATCCTTCGATCATTTTGAGGATGTTAACACTGTAAATGCCAGTTTGATTATTTTATATCATTGTTGGGTGCCTCAAAATGATTGTATGTTTGGTAGTTTTGAGCAAGGCTGAAATTGTTTAAGAGATGTATGCATAAAAACAGGTAATCTGTAATGTAAACAGTGGAAGTGGACATTTTTGTATGTATTTGTATTTTGAATTCCAAATTTTGCAGAGAGAGAGACTTTCTTACAAAAACATTGTGTGTATTATATATATGTTGACATCATCTGCTTTTACCTGTCTCTGATATAACTTTTAGGGCAATGATGAAGGATATATTTTCCATGTTATCGTGTTGTATTTGCCACTCGTGGATCACAATGACTAACTGCTGTTTGCTGCGTGTTCTGCTGCTGAAGCTCTCTCCGTAAAGAAGAAATGCTCAGGGAGACCAAACGTGACAACGAGACAATTCCCACGATGCTTCATGATGTCATCAGACTCAGCCTTTTGTTATTGTTTTGACTGAGAGCACTCCAAGTGACAGAAATACTATTCTGTGCATTTAAGCCATTTGTAACATCAAAAAACATGATTGGTTGTCAATTCACTGCTAACAACAGGTCAGGTCTAGACTGTTACTGTCTAAATGGCAGATATAGAAGATCGCTTTGACTTTATGTATGGTTTAGTATTGTGTTTTTTGATAGGGTGGGAGATCTGGTTTGATGTTGACCCAGGTTCAAACGCTTCTGCTCTCTCCAATCTGAATGCACGAACAACCGAAGGCCTCCTCTCATCAACATGTTTTCCATTTGCTGCTGCTGTTCTCGCACTCGAGGATTCCCTCAGGTGAACCTCCTCTGCCACGGTCCACAGAGAGACGCTTCTCTGAAACAATCCTTTAAAGCTAATGATGCAAAGCAGAGCACATCTTCTAAATGCTTCTGAGTTGACCCATTACAGCTGTGTGGCCATTAGTCCTGCCACACATTCATCCTTCGTCCTGACATGACTGATGATTAACACATCCTCTACGGTACTATTGACGTGCACAGCTGGCTGACACTGCAGGACATTTCTCTCTATACTGCTCTTGCTTCCAGAAGCCGGAGCTGTGCACGCTCAGGAAAGTGTTCACGTGCCACAACAACAATTTTATCGCTCGTGTCAGAGTTAGTTTCGCCAGCGAATGCAATCCTACTCCCAGCTACTCAGCCATAACGAATATTGGTCACCTTTAGCGCAAATGAAACAGCACAGCACCGAGCGCTGGATTATGTTCATCTTTATGAGCCTGAAAGAGAGGGCGGGAGGAAGGGAGAGGCAGCAGAGGACGTGGAGAGTCGAAGGAGAAACAGTAATAATATTGGAAGGATTCAAAGGATTCAAAAGCTTTATTGTCATATGCAGAGATAACATCTTATCTCTGCATATGACATTGTCCTTTTCTCCATATACCGTATCCGATCCCTTGCGTTGAATAAGAAAAAGTAAGAAAATGCAAACGAAAAGGACAAAGGAGCAAAAGAAAAAGGAAAACACTATACATAATAAAGTGTATTTACAGTACGTGTAATACATACATAAGTAGTGCAAAACATGGTGCAGACGTATCGGCCAAAATGTTTTTCAAACCCAGAATCCAAAAGGAAATGGAAATGATCTTTAGTGTCATTATACAACCAAAATTGCACCCATTGCAACACAATTAAATGCAGATGAGTTGTTCAAACAATTAAAGTGGTCTTATATCAGTAACATTGTTGCTTTTTATTTATTTATTTATTTAGTGTTGTTTTATTGCCGTTTTATTCATTTATTCATAAACTTGACTTAAGCAAGTACTTTGGGTACTCTCAATAAACTTGACTGTATTTTTAAGAGTGGAGAAGATCACATGCAGTTTTTTTTTCTTTTCACAAATGTTTTATTCCTAAAATATTTATGTACACTGAAAATGCGGCCCAACTGAGTTTGTAATTGAACCGATCCGCCGCCTTTAAAGCATCACTTGTCTTTATTCCTGCACGGTCTGTCTTTTAAATGCCACGAGAGCGCCCATAAAATGATGGAATAAAACTTGACCTTTGGATTTGATGATTTCCTTCTACATGTATATGTGATAGACAGTAGATACGTGGAGCTGCTGGGGTCTGTCAGTGTGAGACCTTTCACTGTTCCAGAGTCTGCAGGTGGTGGAGCCTTTGCAGTGTGAATCCTCCACTGTGGAAAAATACATTCACCACAGTCTCTGTTTTAAATCTTATCATTTAACTGAACATTTTTTGACCTTGGAAAGCACCTTGCACCTGCAGAATCTAATTATGATCATGTGGAATTGAAACGACGACATAGTGTGTATGGTGTATAATAACGGTTTTATTTTTATAACCTCAGAATAAACCAACAAAGAAGAAGGAGGAAATGGCAGAGAGTGGGGGGGGGGGGGGGGTTGGGGGGTGAAGAATGATCCGAGAACAATTACATTCTCTCTCTTTGCGGCTCCTTACAAAACAAATAACAGATCCAGTTTTGGCCTGAAACGCAACTCCATCACTGGCTTCCTTGTGGCATAAGCTCAATTGCAGCAATTCTTTCCTCACATATTGGTGCAATTTTAATTGAGTCACTAATCTCACTGTCTAATTCTGTTCTAGCAGGAACCAGCGAATATTGCTGGCACAGTAACAAACGCTGGACTTTTGCCAAGAGTGCTTTTAATGTGAATAAAATCTGATTGGTCATCAGTGCATCTGTTCCACTTGTATGATTCATTTACAGTGTGGTATCAGAGAGAGACATAGATAGAGAACACACACTTTGTACTTGTGAGGACATTTATATACAAAATGCATATTCTTACTATATCAACTGCACGGCTAACCCCAACCCTAAATGTAATTCTAATCCCAGCACTCCACCAAAGCCTGACATAAACCTAATTCTAAGCATCCCAAAGCTCTAGTATTCAGTGCGTGTGTGTGTAGAGATAGATAGATAGAGAGGTGGTGCATCGCAGTTAGCATTTAGCACAGTTAGCAGGCACAATAACGCATTAATATGACGTTTTCTGGGCTTTTTCCACAAAAATGAGTAAGCAAAGCTGAGTAAGCAACACAGCATATGGCACATGGCATGTCTGCACATGGACTGGACCAGGCATACATCATGTAGAGATGCTGCTGGCAGTGTTTTGGTAATTCCTCAGAATTCCTCAAGGGGGCAGTAGATGTTCTGCACTGGAGCTTTAACCCCCCCCCCCCCCCCCCCCCCCCCAAAAAGCCCTTTCAGGTTGTTTATTTCTCAAAATGTCCTCGTTTTGGTCCTCTCAAAGACACACAAGTACACCCTCATACACACACACACACACACACACACACACACACACACACACACGTTTGTGCTTCATTCATAGTGAGGACCCTCATTCCCTATCCACTTACCCTTGCTTCTCAATTATTTTCTGTTATGTCCCCCTTAGGACGAAGAAAACATTTTGCGCCCCCTCCCCCGCAGCTTTAAATAGTATAATTTGTCAATAAGATTGTTATACATACACCTATGCATAACATTGTATGCTTATTAACATTAAAGAAAACAAAATATAGATCAACTTACAACAGGGAATAGATGGATTTGTGGATGTGCAATTACACATTATTCTCGTACGGCAAAAACGGCATGTTCCCCAGCATCGCACCACAGAAGGGCTGCCCTAACCCAATTCTAACTCTAACCCTTAAACCAGGTATTAAAGGTGTATTATGTAATAAATCTAAAGCAACTGGCCGTAAACTCCTCCTTATATGTCACAGAGATTCAGGAATAATGTTCATATAACAAACTGAACTCACCAACAACAACAGTACAGCCAAAATATTTGCATCCAAAATTATATTTTTGCAGACTGCAAATCATGTTTATGTTTTGAAATCATGTTTTGGCATGTGGCGCCACCTACCGCCTGTTACTACTACTACTACTACTGTGTTGTGATTGGCCAGCCAGCAGCCTTCCCAACTGTCTTGTGATTGGCCAATACCCAGAAGTGACATTATCAGCACACCCGCTCTCAGAAGCATTGCTCCCAGGTTTTGGCATGTGGCGCCACCTACCAATCATTGCAGTCAGTAGAGTCTCAGCTGCCGAGCAACCACGGGTTGCCAGTTACGTCTGAGCTACAATGGCGGAGAAAACAAAACCGAAAAGACCTCGGTATTTTGAATTTGAGTGGAGTAACCGTTTTTGGCCACATTCTTACATATGGCGCCTTTAACCCCTGAAAACCTCTTTAAAAAAACAGCCAAAATGTCCTCACTCTGTAAGGTCCAGGTCTTGGTCTCCATGAGGACTACTGGTGGTGAGAAGGTCAGTGTTTATGGCTGTAAGTGTCCCAGAGAGGTAACAAATACAAGCACTCTCTCTCTCTACTCTCCCTCTCTCTCTCTCTCTCTCTCTCTCTCTCTCTCTCTCTCTCTCTCTCTCTCTCTCTCTCTCTCTCTCTCTCTCTAGCATCAGTCTTGTGTGTGGATCCTTGGCTCGAGGACAGTCAGCATCAGCAGCAGCAGCACTAACAGTAACAGCATCAGGAGAAAGTGGAGAAGGAAGAGGAGGATACATCTCCAGCTCAAACAGACCCGAGCATCATGGTCGCTTCCCTGCCCATGTCCCTGTCTCTGTCCCTGTCCCTGCTCGTGGGTTTCTCGCTCCAGGTGGACGTGAAAAGTGGCAGCGAAGCGGGAAAAGCCGGGAATTTCATGGAAGATGAGCAGTGGCTGTCAACCATTTCCCAGTACAGTCGCAAGCTCAAGCACTGGAATCGCTTCAGAGACGTGAGTGCTGTGATTGTTGTTGGAAATAATGAAAGAAATAATGTGTGTGAGATGAGATGTTTCCTCTGTGCGTGCATGTGCGGCAGCAGGAGGAGGAGGTTGTGTGTGTGTGTGTGTGTGTGTGTGTGTGTGTGTGTGTGTGTGTGTGTTTTCCCAGGTGATTTTGCGCACAGAGTGCAAGTGTCGCTCTGAAGTGCAGGTGTTTGCAGTATTATCGCGTTTTGCATCACATATACTTACAACACAGGCTGTTTTTTTTTTTTTTTTAAAGGTGATATGTATGGATACATGCGCGTGCATGTGCACGACAGTGCTCGCGCCGTATGAAATGGTAATATATTCACATGTTTTCTTGAAGTGCCTCATGTTCTCGTGATACTTCCACGACAACTCCACACTGTGTTGTGTGGTTAAATGGACACTTTTATCAATGGGCTTTCTATATAGAGGAATAAAATACAGCTAAGAGGACATTTATGACATTATAGCCCGAGTCTCAGAAGCCATTTCCAAGCTCCTTCAGGGGTAACTGTGACGTTCTGAACAGTGTCTGTATTCACTGATCAATACTTATTGATTGTAAGGCTCACAGTTGGTTTTCAGAGCTTTTAAACACAGCGAGACACCACATGAGTCACCTCCAAATCACAAATATCAAGTTGAGGGGAGAAAATTCATTCCTCTGAGGATCTGTATTTTTTTTTTTGTTCATTTACAAAATTACAGGCAGTGTAATTTAGTCATATTATAGGGAAATGAATGTATCAAGAATGATAGTAGTTCTTCACCTGCATTTGCTGCTTTTATGAGCTTGGAAATTATACATACACATTAATTAAACTTATCAAGAAACAGAAATCCAATTAAATAAGTGTTAGTTGCATTAATAAGTCAATTAACTCTGTGTAGATATTGTATGACATTATCCAGCAGGTAATCTAAATAATGGACGAGTGTTGTGGATAAAAAAAAAGAGAGCTTATCTTAGCCATATAATGTGTATTATAATACAGTACATTTTAAAGGAAAATGTATTATGAAACAATTTATAGATACAATAAATTAAAAATTGTGTGGGCTTATGTCCCTGCATTGGCATCAGCTGTGTTTGGAGGTGCAGTTTTTGGAGAGTTTGTTCCAACCAGCTTCAAAAACTCACTAAAACGAGCCCCTAAACCATGTAAGGTCAAGGTCACTGTGACATCACAGTATAGATTTTTACGTTATTTATTCCTTTAAATTTAACACAGCGGTGACATTCTTTGACATTCAGAAACCCTGCTGCCGTTTGACTGGTTCGTGAAGGCAGCGATTGCAGTTGGTTGATCGGCTGAATTAATTGCCTTATAAATCAAGGTTAAGCAATACCTTGTAAACCCCACACAGCCATAAAGCAGTCCCGCTCATTAATTTGCACCATTGCCCGCAGTGGCCTGATATAAATATGGACATTACAGGAATATCCTCCCCTGTGTAAACAGAATACCAAACTGTTTCTCACTCACCCAGAGCTGACAGGATGAGATATTTTTCTGTCCCTTGTGCCCGTCGAGTGATACTGACGATCTCTGATCTTTTATTTGACGTCGGTTCGGAACTGACAGCGATCTTGTTTTGACAGGTCATCACCGATGCATGTGCTTTTCTATGAGTTGATGTGAATTTTAGCACATCTATGCACATTTTTGTGTTTTCTGCTGCACACAGCAACAAACATTATAATCTCAAGGACAGCGATGTTAAACCTGAACCAATTTCTCCATCTTATTCAGATCCTGATGCCCCAACATGGGCAGATACTGAATACTAATGCTGTCTTTTCCCCCTAATTACATTCTGTGTACAACTAATTACAATCAGAGAATTGTACAAGAAACTAATGACATGTGACTGAATAAAAGTGATTGTAATTAGTAGCTGGTTTCTAAAACACTGTTATTGTGGAAGTTGTTGAAAATCCTCTCCAGTTCCAGATAGCCATCAATGAAGGAAACTATCTCGGGGAAAATAAAAGAGAAAATCAAGTTAAGTAGGAGTCTGGGAAAGATTGAAACTGATTTGTCCGACCCCCTCTCCTCTGCTCTGCCATCAAAGCTCCTCCCTTAAAATGCAAAAACATAATTTTAAAAACATCATTAATGCTCGACATCCAGTGGAAGAAAGAGAGAGAGACACAGTGTGAGGACAGCTTCATTAATAGTGACAACATCATGTCTGAATCACCTGCACAAAGAGACATTTTCATAATGACCTGTACAGGTACATATGGAGGTGGGTGAGTGACAGGTACGCCAGCGAAATCAATTCTGTCGGGGAACGTGAAGACAGAGTCAACAAATAAGATAAAAATGTGTTTTAGAAACAAATTAGAGATGTTTAAAGGAGACATATTATACCCTATTTATCCAAGTTAAACTATTTCCCTGGTGTCCTAATGAACATGCTCTGGTCAAAATACCATCAAAATGAAGCACCACAGCAGTTAAACGAAACTTAAGGGACAGGAAATGACATCAGCCACAGAGGCTACTGGGAGCTAACAGCAGTTAGCATTTGGAAAAGTGATCATTTGCATGTTCTAGCAGGCACATTGCCGTCATATATAACATGTATCCACTGGACAGATAAATCCTCTGAGGCTGGAAGTTTGTGTAGGACTCTGTGCTGCACTGTTGAGCCAAGAGTAGAACACTTCGCGGACTTCCGGTTTTTTTCTGACTTCTTTTTCTGAATTCTAGGAATTTAGCGTCTTGTGACCAATGAGTGCGGAAGTCAACATGGCGTGTTTTATGTCCTGTACTTACACTGAGGACAACAAAAACATGAGTGAGTCATCTTTTTTCACACGACCGTGAAAAAAGACTGATCGGGCTAATCGGGCCTCCAGAGTAGAGTTTAGATTCTCTGCCCGAGCCCGACCCGGGCTCATTCTGAACCCGTGGGCCAGGCCGGGCCTATTATTTCACGCCACTATCCTCGGGGCCGGGCCAGGTCGGGCCCTCGATCAAGCATTTATGTTTTTTCTCCCTCGTCGTGTTCGCGCGGTATGTTATAGCACGTCGTATTGTGTGACGGTGTAAAAACCTGCGGCCATGAACGCATCATTTAAAAACCCGGAAGCTTATCGTCAATAGCAACATATGCGTGCATGGATGCGGATCTCAGCGGCTCTGTTATTGTTGTAAATTAGACTGAGGCAGCAGGTACAACAAGTTCCTGCTACATTTATGGCTCACGTATTAAAAAAGGGTCGGGTTTAAATCGGGCTCAGGCTCGTAATTACAGTTAGTTTGTCGGGCCGGGCCGGGCTCGGACACAACGTGCACAGGCTCGGCTTGGGTCGGGCTTGATTTTTTGGGCCCTATCTAAGCTCTACTCCAGAGTCCATACAAATATAAGGATTTAAATGATTAAAAAGTTGATTTTGGATAATATGTCCCCTTTAAGGTAACTAACAGCAGAAACATCTTAAATGTCTTTTGTCTGAGGCTTTTTATGTCCCTGGCCGAGGGAAACCAGCGGTAACATGCGTGCGTGTGCATCTTCCAAAGAAAGCCAAATAAGTCAAAAGTCTTGACCATGCGTCGCAAGTTTTATTAACTTGTGGAGTGGACCGATGCCAAAATAACAAACAAAAACTTATCTTTATATATCTTATCTTATACCTCCAAAAAGAAAACAGAAAATAAATGACAGAAAAACGTACCTAAGCTCCTAACTTAGGCCGCGTCCAGATGGAAAATGGCACGGAACGCTAAACCATCTTTTTCTATACCGTTTCGCCCACACGGAAACCCCTGAAACCCCGACTCAAAACGCTTTAGTACATATGCCAGCGCTGTAGTTGTGCTGCAACACTACATCGAAAACAGAAGAAGAGACAGAATGAACCAAGCCAGAGACGAAAGGAAGGGAAAACAAAATGGCTTCTCTCTCCTACGAATGCTACAATTATTGTTTATCTTAAATAAACCAAAGAAACCCCACACTGTTAACTGATTCAGTTCTGGTTGATGACAAATCTGAGTTGATAGAAAGGTCAGAAATGGAATCCATCGCATGATTTAGTGGATGAGATTCAGCTCGAGACAACAACACTTTTCGCTTTGATTTCACTGCGCTTTCATGCAGGTCAAAGAGACGTCAAAGCACAGCGTGGAGGCCGAAAAGCTGCATTTTTCACATTTCTGAATCGATGATCAGCCCACAAAAGTTTAGACCAGCTAAGTTACATCAAATCAGATAGCGTGAAATACCGTCTCTGCATGAAAACATCAGTATTGTGCTTATACTGACGTTGCTGTGCATTACAGCCAATTCTTATTGACCGTGCTGCCATATCGCACGAACCCGACATCGTCCAAAAGTCTCGTTCTGTATCTTTATTTCATTATTGCCTGAATGAGTAAGTGTATAATAAGTGGGTTAAACACAAGAAAGGAAGCATATGCCGGTTTATTACTCGGCTAAATCCTACGCAATTTAATACAACCGCCTCCAGCAATAAATCCTTCTCACTTCATGAAGGTTATAATGTTGTTTGAACTGTTAAAGAGAGGCTGTCATTTATTTTTTATGGTCATTTTGGAACCTGATATTGATGCCACTGTTTAGCCGAGCTGGACGTACCCCACCCTGTATTTATGTAAATTGGATGACTTGGATTTTCAGTCACCCAGTCGCTGCTTTTCTCTCCCTGCCATCAGCACCTGAAGCTGAACTATCTATGGTTACATGTGAGCATAGCGAGAGATAATGGTTTGTATTCTTGGTTTTTTTTTTACGTGGCATGAATCTGGATGGCAGACATTTCAGAGGAGGAGTCGATAAGCACAGCTCAGATCCAAGTCTCTGCTCTGACAAGCAGACGGTTGTTTGATCTCATCGCTGAGAAAATATCAACTCAAACAACATCATCGTCTTATCTGTGTCTCTGCCAAATAGGAGCATTACCTTGCGTTACCTTGGACCACGTTTGTGGGAATGTGTCCCACATGTGTCCCCCCCCCCCCCCCCCGGGACACAGATTGGAGGATTGGGGGAATTTGTAATTGAAATGCAAATGAATGCGTTCATGCAAATTTGAACACATCTGTGATGTTTGAGTGGTTTGCATCACCTGTCTGGTTTCACAGAGCCTCCTGCAGCATATTTGGGACTGTTGAACCCCCCCCCCCCCCTCCCTCCCTTGGAAGCAATGCGGTGGTTCAGTGGTTAGAAAGGTTTTTACTTTGAATCTGGTTCGAGATACTTTTGCAGATGAACTTTGGTGGGTTTACCAAAATACACTTTCTATATAAATGGATATAGAGGAGTTTGTGGTCTCTAATGATAGTTCTTCAATAGAAAATGATGTCAATTTTGTAAATTGTGTTCCATTTTTAGAGAGAAATACAGCACATGGACATGTCCAATAGAAACCTGGCTGCAGTTGAACTTCCTGTCCAAAATGACACCAGTCAAATCAAAAATCTAAAGGGGAGAGAGTTTGTTCTGCAGCTGTAAGACTAAGTCCATTTTATACACAGTCTATGTGTGTAATGATGCCCTTTCACTCAATGTCAGAAGGAATCGGTTCGAGCTGGACCCCCCTACTGTCCTAAGAAGATTAGTTTGTCTTCAATTTGTCTGTGAAGCTACATATGGAATCTAAATTCGACACGTCCAAATGTGAGAGGGCATTTTGGGGCTGCAGTACGGAGTTTATACGATTTAAACTGACACTGTAATAGAAAATCTTTTTTTATTACTGTATTATGAAATACAGTGACAAATGTAATCATGTTATTTTTCTAAAACCAAATATTCAGTGTAAAACGATTGTTAATTTGGGGCTTTGCTCTATTTCAGTTTTTTTTTTTTTTTTTTTTTTAAATACTTTTTTATTGATTTTTAACAAAATTGAACATAACCAACATACAAGTGCTCTCTATATTCACAAAAATATCAAGACAGGAAGGAAAACACACCACCATCCAAGCCAAAATAATTTCAGGTAGCTCATGACTGCCTTTACCCCAAAAATAATAATTCAATAAAACAATAATAATAGTTCAAATAATAATAAATAAAATAAAATCTATACATATATATATACATACATACACATATACGTACACATACATACATATAAACATACACATATACATATAAATGTTAAAGAAAGTCCCACCTCCACCCCCTACTGTTCTATCCGTCACCCTATACACATACTGTGCCTTCATTTGAGTTCTTTAATCAACATCACCTTCATCACAGCTTCAATCATAGATAACTATAGTCTTATTGACACATCATTCATTCATTCATTCACAGCTTCTGCTTGACTTTTTCTATTTTTTGTGTGTGTGTTACAAATTTGAATCCCGGTAGAATAATTAGATCTTCTTCGAAACTGATCATTAGAGAGAGTCTCTTAAATGTCAAAGCCGGAAAAAATCTGTTGATCGGTTTCATCAAAGTTGTATTAATGTGCTGTGATTTAAATTCATAAAAAAAAAACATTAAAGATGAGGACGCAGTCACAGCTGGTACTTTTTATATCCAGTGTGTGGGTGTGGGTTAGACTAAAAATATTATATAATATAATATTTAATATTTAAAAAAAATGATAATTGTGTTTTCCCCACTTTTGGATTGATGCTGTTTGTATAAAAAGATTTTCATTCACTGATAGTTAAAATTCATGTTTTGGCATGTGGCGCCACCTACCGCCGTCTGCCAGTCATTGCAGTCAGTAGAGTCTCAGCTGCCGAGCAACCACGAGTTGCCAGTTACGTCAGAAAACGAAACCTAAAAGACCACGGTATTTTGAATTTGAATGCAGTAACAGTTTTTGGCCACATTCTTACATATGGCACCTTTAAATACAATGATAAGGTCTCCAAATATGACACTTTGGGCAAGGAGTTGAATCACAGCACGTGAGGAGACAGAGATTTGCTCATATTTCTGCTCAGATAGGAAAATTCTCAGTCGTACGAGGCAGAGAGAGACTCTGAGAATGTTTAGTCGCTGTCCTGGCAAACAGGAATATTCATATTTCATGGAAATGAAGCAGGGGGAAGGGGGTGAAAAAAAAAACATCACCACAAGCAATTTAAACAGTGTGACGACGGTTTGATTGATCTGACCGGTGTTTAAATTGGTCTAGTGTAAACATGATTATCCACCGTGGGGACTTAATGAGAAAACACTGAAAAGGAAGAACAATGAGACTTCAGAGTCAGGAGAATCCACAGCAGGTTTGCGGGGAGCTTCACAAAGCTCAGTTATGTCTGCCTTTTATGTTCAAGCAGTACTGCAAATGTCAGGACGTCAGATATATACGACAAAGTATATTCTCCTGAACAGAATTCAACAGAATTTTTTTTTCTCCCTCCCACTTTGCATTCTGGTGCGTTCAGGTGGACTCACTCAGTTGGAGCTCGCGCCACCACTCATGTGAACAATACTGAGCTGTTCATTCACGGCCAGATTCTCCCATCTCTCTGTGCGACTGCAAAAGAGGGAACTCATTAAGGAGCTGTGCAGCCTCTCAGCCAACCACAGAGCACTGTTTAAGGTCTGCACCTGCTCTCTGCTGCCAGCTCCATTTTTAATGAGGGAAAATTGCTATGTCTTTTTTTTTTTTTTTCCTTCAGGTAAACAGCTCCTTGGCTCCTTTTGCTTGTTATGATTAGCAGAGAGTGAGGAATCACATTTTTATTTGATTTAGGACAGTAATAAATGCAATAATCAGATAATAATCTAATCCAAGCGTTGCAGTGTGAATCTACACCTTAAATATTCATGAAAGTTTGTTTGTAAATGACTCCGAGTTGCAACTCACGAACATCTGCATCTTACATTTATTGATGATTATGGTAATTCAGCTTGAGTCGAATTTATTGATATCCACATATTTATACATATATAATGTTGAATGAATTTATAATTTTCAGACTTTTATCTCATTGTAAATTGAATGCAACTTGGCTGTTTTGATTGCATGTGACAGCCATTTTTCCAATGTTTTCTCACCTTTAATTCACCAAATAAGCAATCCACACATTAATAGTCACAAACATCTACACTGAAATGGTCGTATGCCGTAAAGTAACACAATTTGCAAAACAAACACTAAACACAAAGCAACTGAAGCGAATGGAAACATTCTTGGATTTGTCTGAACTCCTCCTTTCACTATCTGACACAGTATTATACTCATTTAATTGGATATTTTGGCAGAAAACTGTGTAAAAAAAATAAAATAAACGTACACACATACTCGACTGCGAAGCTCAATCCATTTTTGTTTGGCTTGAACATCCAAAAATGATCGGTTCACATTTGCTTGTCACTTGTCATCACTTTATCTGGCAACACGCAATCATTTGGACAGGAAATAAGCCCAACGTGCCAAAAAATAACCTGATGACAAATCCAAGCATGAGTCAGAGTCGTTGTTGTTGTTGTTGTTGCTGAGATAATGGCGATAGCTCGGTCACTGATCTCGCATCAGTTCTGCTTTTTTTTTTTTGTTGATAAACACACAAACCTAGGATTCACTCTGTTTTTTCTGGAGGTGAACAGATGACACTGAGCTCCATTTCATACAGCGTAGCTCAAAGTCACTACACCAGCTGTGGCTGTTTTTCCTCCTGTCATGAGCCTCAGTCATTTATTTGCCTCCCACAGGATTTATGCTAAAAACAGAATCCAGAAATGATGCCTTTCCCCCCCGCAATTAAAAGAGAATGACAGTGCTGGGGGTTGAAAGTTTAGATAGGAGAACGTTTGTGAATCTGAGAAGCAAGTCAACTGTCTGTGGTGACCTGCTTGTTGCACACTAATGAGATCAAAGGTCAGAAGTGGTGGAAAGAGACAAAACCTTGTTTATCACACTACCTGCATAGCCACTTAAAAATCACTAAAATTAGTCGGTACACTTGGGATTTTTAAAACCAGCTGAAACCACTAAAAAGCCTATTAACACTATTTCCAAACACTGCGGTGGTGTCCATATTTTTTGAAGGAAAAGCACCTTTTTTCCAATGAAGATAACCAGAAATACACTTTATTTACAGTGTTAATGTGGTAAACGACTATTCTAGCTGCAAACGTCTGGTTTTTAATGGAACGTGTACATAGGTGTATAGAGGCCCATTTCCAGCAACCATCTCTCCAGTGTTCTAATGGTACATTGTGTTTGCTAATCGCGTTAGAAGGCTATTGGACGATTAGAAAACCCTTGAAAACCCTTGTGCAATGATGTTAGCACAGCTGAAAACAGTTTTTCTGGTTCTTTGACAAAAGAAAGAAATAATTATTTCTAATCTTATCTATGTCTTGACTATATTTTCTATTCATTTTGCAACTCTTTTGATGAATACAACTAGAACAAGGAAACGCGATAATTATGTAAAACTGAAACACTATGATAGCGTTTCTGTTTACGCTGCATACGTACAAATGAAAATGGGCTCTATCGCTGAGCAAATGACACACAACGAGCGGGCTATTTGTCTCCCTCGCAAAATCCACACAGGGCTGAGGCACAAAAGGCTCCGCTGTGGCGTATGTTTCTGCAACTCTGCCACCCTGCCGCCCACTGTCGTGGAAGCTGAGCTTCCCTGGAAGTGACGATTTTGCATTTGCATTTTCCGTGTCGTCCCATAGGGAACAGTTGAAGCTGAGCTGCCACGGGAATACGTAATAATGTAAATACAACACTGTACATATTTGATGACATTTTAGAAGAAGCTGACCTTCTTTTGCTGGCTGAGAGCGATCGCCCACTGGTGGTTTCTATGTTGCATCTTTTATTTTGGTCCCTTTTTATATCAATCTCTTAGATCAGGGGTCTCAAACTCAAATGACCCTGGGGGCCACTGAGCATTGAGTCAGCTCAGGAGGGGACGAAGGAAAAACGAACTGTTCAGTAAGGGGTTGGCGATATGAAAATGATAATGACAAGATGTAGTTCACAATAAAACAATATATTTATGAAAAAACATACAGAAATAACTCATTATGACTTGATAATAAGGGACTGCGGGCCACAAGTTTGCCGAAGATGCTGCATCCCTGGCAAAAACAGAGGAGATGAAAAAGAAATTAGCATATGCACCCAGGTCTTATGTTCCCACTGATGCTAAGTGGAGTTAAATTGGAGTGCATTGCCGAGTCATATGACCTCCGAGTGCATGCCGATTGAACACGTTCCCACTGGTGAAAAACTCATTAAAATATGAGATTTAGCAGGTTTTCTTGGCCAGTGGGAATGGGGTAGATTATACTGGTCACTTGTGACTTACACTGGAAACAGGAATCCTACTGGTTTTCCCCAGGCCAGTGTTGGTAACTCCTAATTGAGTGTTGTAGCCACTGTGGAAAAGCCAGACACCAATTTATGTTTTGAAACCAAAAAAAAAAAGGAAACAGAGACAGCTGCCTGAAACAGCAGATGTTTTATAACCAACACATTGTTCTATACTAAACAAAATCTTTTTGTTTCTTTCCACCATGGCTGAGTACGAGGGAAAAACTACCTGTGGTGATAGGACACGACAGGCATGTAGACCGATGCATAATCAATCACAATGGAGCCCGGCTGCACCTACAGTACTTCACCAGTATATTAGCTCGCACCAGCAGCAATGTGAGTTGCTGAAATGTTGAGCTGAATAATTAGCTCCTCCAAGGTTCTCCTTCTTCGAGCTTTTTTTTTTTTTTTTTTTTTCTCGTCATGCATTATTTATCGTGGCATCTGCCTGAGCGTTGTCTCTGTGCTGCTGGAGCTCCTCTGTGCTTATAGCTGCAGGCAGAGCAATAAATGCTGCCACTCTGCTTGTGTGTATATCTCCATTCCATATTTGGCATAATGACACGCCCAAAGACTCCACTGAAGATCTATGAGTTGATAACAGAAACGAGGATATGAAGAAAATATGTGATAATGTTGGGGAATATAGTGACTTGCATTACATCAACAAAGTATATAATATTTCCGTTCTATCATCATGGTTTTATTGGAAAGAAATCTAGCTCTATGGTGAGTTCTTGACCCAATAACATTTGCACAATTCTAGCAGTCGTTTTGATAAAATATACATGATGATGATATAGTTTAGATGGATTTTGCAGCTTAAAGAGGGCTTGGATTCTGCCAGTGTGGTTATTTTTAAGCTAAGGCAGTTAAATACCATACCATAATAGTAAAAGAAATACTAAACACATAGCTAAGGCAGATGTGGATATCATGTCACTGTTTCTGCAAATACTCAAATACTTTACCCAATACTATTTATTCCATCGGCCTTGGCCATCCTTCAAAGAACTGCCCATGGTCAGAAAAATGTATGCAGTTAGGCACTTTGTGTGTTTCTTGTGTGTCTTTATGCCACTGTCAAAGACAGTTTTCCATTTTATGCAAGTTTTATGGACAATAAAGAAGTCCAAGTCTACTGTACTCATCCATCTGAAGGTTTGTCCAAAATTTGGTTCCATTCCATTGAAGATTGATGAAAGCAATCAAAATGAATTGAAATAAAATTGTTAATACAAGTGAAATTTGAAGGTAATCCAACAGATCCTTTTCATATTTAGATATTATAGTGTGTGTGAGGCTTTACCTTCACTCATTGTGCAGTGTTTTTGTTGTCGGGTGGTTAAAGGTTCTTGTCTCCTCATTTATGTTAAGACTGAGGTTTATAAAAATAGAACTAGGGCTCAGGTTGCGAGTGTATAACATGTCAGACATGAGAAAGTCAACACAAAGGAATCTACCTGTATTTATTGGCAGTTGTAAACTCATCTGTCATTCGACTACTGTGACCTTTATTATTTATTAGTTATTTACAAACTCAAGGAACGTGCTGAGGTTGTTTGCCAGAACTGTGTTGTGTGAGTAGAAATTATTAAACCCAGGGGGAAAGTGCAAGAAGAGTATTTTTGTGGATGTCGAGTGTTAGCCAGGTGGAAACATAATCAGCCTGCAGGAAAACGCTGTCCTTAACATTTTGTATTTGGCTTTTGTGTTTTTTTTTCGAATAGATGCGTGTTTGTGGGTACCATTAATGTTGTAGGACCAAGCTCTTGCAACAACAACAACAACAATAACAACACATCGTCGAAGCAAACGCCGTCGTATCATTTATGTTCAGTAACAGTAGGTGTGATAATGCAAGGTGCACAAGTTCTTTGCTTTAGGCGACAAATCAGTCACTGCTGAAATAGCACGGCAAGAACTGTGCAATCAGGCCAGGGAGCTACAGGAACTTGGAGGACATGCTCTTGCCTGGGGTGAATTAGCCTCCTTTACTGCTTTGTGTGTCTGTTTGATGGTAACATAGGACAAGATGGACGGATATTTGTCTTTGGCTTCAACTGTCCCAGAGCAGCATGTGGAGGAGCATGGGAGGCAGAGCCGAGTCTCCTCTCTAATGTAGCTGCATATAAAGCTGCATTCACACTATTATTAGATGATAAACCCAGATGAACCTGTGAAAGAAAGGCAATTAACACCATTCCCACTGTCAGTGGTTGGTCTGCGTGAACTGTGATGTCACAAATACGTCCAGCAAACAAAAGCGGAGTCAGAGGAGGAAACAACACTAATGAAAGGAGCTCAGTGACAAAGTTGTAGTCATTATACTCGTTTGTATCTTTTACTTCAGGCTCTCATTTACACTTTACGACAAGTGAAGAAATGTCATTCACTCATAAAAAAATAATTAAGTGAAGAAAAATGAAGAATTATAAATTATAGTTTCCACTCGGGCCAAGTGGCAACTCCCATTTTGAAACCTTGAGATTTGGCTAGATTAGGTTGTAATACGTGAGGTTCAAAGAGGCACCTACTGGATGATACCAGCTGTTAACCACACTGTGTCAGAAATGTTCTGCTTTATTCAATGTTCCTATAAAGGGAACAAAATGTGCTCATGTGTTATTGAAGAAGACCTGAAATTTGAGATCCTTAACTCGTCAGTAAAATATTTACTACCGTGATAAATCATGTGGGAATTAGGCTCATTGTCCTATACACTTCCATTTAAAATATATATATATATTTTTTTTTTACAAAGAGCAGAGTCGGACAGAGCCCCTGAAACGACTTTGAAACTCGAGATCTCGTCATTTTTTTCAAATTTAGATTTTTTTTCCCGTCATTTTTCTGAAATATCGCGTTTCAAAGTCGTGATCTCGAGTTTCAAAGTCGAGGTTACGGTTCTTACGGTTCTAAACAAAAGTGCACAACATCCGGTTCATTTCCCGGTCAACTCGCTCTCATTGGTTATTGCGGGGTTCTGCTCGCGCCCCAATCACTGTCCAGTCATTAAACATCAAACATGTTTAATACTTACAATTTGAAATCACACTACAGGGTAATTTGGCCAGATAATCTGTTCAAATCTGCCTTAAATCTGAAGGCATCTGAAGGCATCTGAAGGCAATTATCCTCTAGCGTGGGACAGGCCTTAGATGTCAAGGACATGCTGCTTGTATGGGACTGTGATCCTGTGCTTGTACAAACTCTATTTATCTGTCATGTGGGGGATATATTTGTTTGCATGTGAAAGAAAGACATAGTCACTGTCAATTAGTTGAGCTGGCAGCATAAGAGAAAAACACTCCATAGTCATATTGAAATGACCTTAATAATGCAACTGGAATAGCATGGATAGGATGTAAAGCTAAAGCGCTGATAGGTTGTTTTTTTTCCAGTCGGAAGAACTCGACAGAATCTCATTTATGTGTGATGTAGTCCTTCCGAAAGCCGTAACGTGACATCTCAATGTGGCTCTCTGTTTTACTGTAATATCCTGCCGCCACTGCTGGAGATTAGTATTATCAGCAGTCACAACAACCCAATTTATTCTCATCGCCATTGCACACGGGGGGAATTAAATGTAATCAGCCAGCTAGCATATTTAACTTAGCTACCCCTGTGAGCCGTCTCTTCCTGCTCCCTGCGGCATTTCAAATGTGAGGGTTATCATCATTATCTTCTCCTAACCAATGCTGCTGGTTTCTCAAACTCTGCGTCTCACGGTTGTGAAAGAGCTGTGCAGCTTCACCGCACTTGTCATGAGTGAAAATAATTAAAACAACAGGAGGAAACACTTCATAATTTGGAAATGGCAAAAACATAATCATCATAGCACAGATAGACGGTCACAGTGGTGAAATGGGTGAGCACGCTCAAATGGTTTCACTTTTTAACACAATAAACTAAACTTTAATGAGCAGATCTGTTCGGCTGAAGGAAAATGAATTATTTGGTTATTGAGTGTTCAGTTTTTGCTGTCAACAAAAGTCATAAAAAATACATAAGCCTGTCTCTTAATACTTAAATTAATTCAGGCTTCATTCAGACACATTTCTGCAATTAAAATGCACTAAAATAACACTCTATAGATCTCTATTTGTATTAAAGGTAGCTTTTAATGATGTCATCTGCTTCACGGAGCTGCTGCAGTGTTTTACATAGGGTTCACCTTTGAAAATCTGCATCAATAATATTCTCGTAAATCCCTCGCTGTACTGCTGTAAATGCCAGAACTCTTTGTTTGAGTTTGAAGCCATGGATTGCAGCTATTACACAATAAAAGCCTTGCTGAAAACAGGTATAGGATGTGTCTAATGAACAGGACTGGACCCAGATGCAGTGCGGCGGGAAGTGACAGTCTTTATTAAAAACACGGAAAAACAAGTCAGGCAGACGGGAACGAAGATTCTCAAATTGCGTATCGACACAGGCGCGGGATAATCGTGACAATCTTGAGTTTAACAGATTCACAGAAGCACTCACGTGCACGAACAAAAATCCACAAAAATCCCAGACAGAGAGGAGCGCTCAAAAAGTAGGTGTTGGGTTGGTGACAAACAAAGACAAACTCACAACAAGACAAAGGAAAAGGGTGTGATTAAATACACTGAGGAATCAGGGAGATGACGAACAAGACACAGGTGAAACAGGTTGGGATAATCACAGAGGGGAAAAGTAAAGTGCACACAGATAGGGACAGGAAAACTTCAAAATAAGAGGCATTTTCACAATAAATTGACATGGACAATCTGAGCATGACAATGTGTTAGAGTGAGAGAGAGAGAAAATAATCAGTTGTCACACTTTTATAAAAACAGCTGATTTGTAGCAAGACAGAAGCAACTTTTAAAAAACGATCAAAGGCTCAGTCACTTCATCGCGAAGTGAGCTGAAGCTCATGATCCAAACATCGCAAATTACATACTGTGTGTAAAGTCTGGCCATTTGTAAATGTCTGCCAGTCCCCTCGTCACATGAAATCACGTCTGAGTTAGCTCATGTAATGCGAGAACCACACATGAGCCTTTTGCATGCTTCGGTTTCCACTTCTCACCTAAATGCTGTGGACATTTTCCTGCTGTTGTGAAAGCATCTCCTGAAGCATGGATGACCTGGATGTAGCTGAGCATAGTATTGCCAACTGAAATGAAACAACTCATATTAATTATGATATTCAATGAAAACAGATAATTCAAGGTCTTTTTTTTTTTACTCACTCACATACCCTTACTATATCGGTTTAAAAGAACATGCTTCTACATCTACTCTAACAGTGGCATCAACATGATGAAAGACAGACTGTATAAGCATACAGTGGAGCATCTCATCATGTCAACTCAAAGGGCGACTTTGTAATAAAGAAAAATGAACTAAATAAAATAGCACCTTAATAGCTCAAATATACATAATACTTTAATTTATTGCACCAAACGTGTGTGGTATTGGCTGCTATTTCGTTTTTGACAGTTTCCTGAGATTATATCAAATATTATGAAGATAGGATGGCCCAGATCTGCTCCTCACAATGTCTGTTTACCCCAAAACTTCCAAATCAACTACAACTCCGTAACTACTTTGTATAGTTTGAATTGGAAGTAGCAAAATCCTGCAAGGCTTGCTTCATTCTCCAGGGAAACAAAACAGTTGGCTGGAGTGCATTGGAGTGTTATTTTCTTAGCCTCTACCACATTCAAAATGGATTTAACTTTCCTGCTTTTGATAAGCATGCCAGCAACAAATGAGATTTGAGCTTTTCCTTCTACGCATGCATGCTGATGAAGTATCGATGAGTTAAGTATGAGATTAAGTGAAAAGTAGAAAATTGGGATTCAAATATTTTTTGTTTCTGTGGAGCCAAACACCTCAGCATATCTGTTTTTCATTTCCTGCTAACATTGTATGCAGCAGCAGCATGGCTCAGCAGAGTATAGGAGGCTGAGAGTTCCCTGGGGAATATATGAAGAGCTCAACCTGCAAGCTTGCCACCTCTCTTTCTGCTTCTTTGTTTTGCAAATGGTTGTGTGTGTGTGTGTGTATAAAACATTCTGCTCAGACTCCGGCGTTCCAGAGTTCTGCTTGGCTCAGCAGCGGGGTCCAACGAAATCCAATTTTTCCGCGTCCTCCTCCTCTCCAATTACTGCATCTCTCGGAGCATGCAGTGCCTTGATTCAGCCGTGGTGTCTGTCGCCAGAAAGTGAGCCTGGCTACTACTGTTTCATGTGCTCCTTCGCCTGGGATTTGGAGACCCACGGCTGAAGAGCTCTTGAGAATGAAAAAGGTTAATTTCTGTGATGCAACTTACTGAAATGTAGCCGAGGGGCAGCAGCTACGAACGAAAAAGAGAGAAGAGCGCTTCTCATCGTCAAGCTTTTAATGTCTTCAACTCTATTTGAAAAAACAGCCTCTTTTATTTTAACCATCAAAGAAATTGCCTTTGATTTGACAGAAAGCGACGTTGCCGCTTTGTTAAGTCATCTGCGTTCCTATCGCAAAACCTAAAGCCTCATTATTTCTGCATTTCATTTCAAAAATGGATGCACACTTGACAGTTGGCTGAGAGTCCTTCTGTGATCAGAGACTGTACTGCATTGCAGGCAGGCGTCTTTACCTTGTGAAACAACATGCGTGCCTTGCCTGCAGGCTGCTTAGCTCAGATGATCAATTTGATCCAGCTCTGTGTTGTCGGGGCTGCCACTTAATCCCACAGTGCTCTGGTGTTTTTGCTGCAATGGAGAGACACCCCCCATTTTTGTGTGTGGGTTTTCCTGCTTTATCTGGAGTGTGGTGAAAATTCTCATGCATATATGGCTTTAATCACCCTAAACAGTTAGTAATACAACCATAGATCATGTTTATGTCTTTAAGAGCATCGATGGTAGAGAAATCTGAGACCTGTTACAATTCAGTGAGAGCAAACTGAGCTAGTGTGTCTTTATACAGGCAAAGGAACCACATATTTACATATGAGGGAGGTCTAAAAGAAGAGGTGAAAACATATTCTCCATAGTTTTTGTTGATTCTTGCCTCATGCTCAAGTGAAGATGCAGTGTTTTGGCACTCTAAAGCCGGTGAGTTCAGGCCAAGAGATGCTGTCATTTTGGACCACTCTAATGCATTTCTAAGTGGTTCAATCTGCGGTGGGTCTGTGCTATTAGTGTCTCCCATTTTCAAAGGCAGCGGGGGACACAAAAAGACAGAGACATTACCTTTTCCACTCAGGCCCCAGTGTGAGAACTGGGGCGCCATAATGGCCCCGGCAACGGTGAGACGCACTCCTGTTGCTCCCTGGTAACTACAGAGAGACAGAGAGTGGAATGTAGATTCACGGGCCGCCTCCGCCTCTCTGCCCTTTTCCCCGCGATTTAAAGCAGGGAGACGTAGCTAATTCCGCAAAACATCAATCTGGCGAAGCACATAACTGTGCAAGTGACGACCCGCGGGAATGATGAGTTGGCAATGTCCTGCCAGTCACGGAGACAGATACCACCACTGTGATCTGATCTGCAGTTTAGGGCCCAGGACCAGGAGCAGTGCACTTCGCCGAGGAAAGCCTCTCCCAGGTGTCTTTTTATGACAGACGTGACCCAGATCACCAATCCATCCATCAGCGTGCGTTTATTCAGTCACTGCTGGAGTAAATGACTTCACGAGGCTGATTAAATGACAGCTGGAGGGAATTATAAAATGTCCACATCATCATTTAACCTCTAACTCGTATCCTGCTGCGTAAGTCGTGTCTTCTGCAAATACAATCTTCAGAATATCAACAAGGGGTTTTGTTGAGGATGAAACAAAACCCTTTATTGCCACAATCAAGAGGGATTCCGTCTCCTGAAATGTGTCGTCTACTAAAGTGTAGGTGCGAAATCAGGCCACGTCACTCTTTAAAAGGTAGCTTTTCTTTGCTGTTGAGTCTGTTTATAAATCTGTCTGGAAATGTCTCCTGTGACATAATTTAATATATCTGTGTAGTTGAACAAACAATGATCAATTGATTATGATATTATTGATATTATGCTGTTTTCCTGCTACACCAATGCTGCCTCACACTGCTATTGGCAAAGCTTTGCCCCCACTATCCCCAGCTTCCATCATCATCATGCTCAATAGTTCAAAATGGTTTTCAGTGTCTTGATTGGGCTCACTCTTGAACTCTTGTATTCATGCATTGTGCTCCCTGTCTGTCTTAGCATGTTGCATGCGTGCAATCGAACCAGGGATCATCTAAACAGTAGAGCCATTAATGCCAAGTCTAACTGCGTTTTCATTTGATGCCATAAATGGTTTAATCATGACCACAGTCAGTGTTCCTGACTGAATATGCATGATTAAGTCAAGAGTTAAAGACTTGTCAACTATGCCACCATGCTGAATGCTTTATCACACAGATGTGTCAGGAAAGAAGAGGTTTGCAAAAGTAAAAAGTAGTTCTGAACAATGAATGGACATTACAATGCAATACAGCCGACTGCAATTTTCAAATCTCAGGAGGTGCAATGTTTGTTCAAGCCAAAATGTGTCAAATTATCATTTTAGATAAATGATTTATATCTCATTCTTATTCTCTGCAGTAATCCTTTTTGTTTTTAATCATATTGCAAACGAAATTCCTGTCAAAAATAATCGCAATAAGATATTTATTCAAACTTGTTCAGCCCTGGTTTGAAGGAGATTACGCACAAACTGAAATAAAAATAGTACTAAGCAGAATTTAAGAAATAAGACATTGAACTACTCAGGAGTGCATACAGTATTTATGTAATGGCCTCAACTACATCATACTGCATCAAGTGGGCATTTTGCACAGCAGCCATTTTGACAGATTTTACATGAACAGCGGCTCTGTTCACTTCATCATGACAGTGAACCAGCATGCACCCCGACACTGGTGAAGCTAAATGGAACTCAGACGTTATTAATTCAATAATTTGCACCTGTGATTTTGCTATTATGACATCTCAAAATGGCTGCACTGCAAATGAATACACTGGAAATACACTTTAACTTCATTTTTATGATCTAGTTTTATCATAAAGTCGATCAACCACCTCCTCTAAAGCTAATTTGGGGGTATAGCTTCTGGTTGTATCACACTAGTCACAGGAGAAAGGACTCAAAATGCAAACACATAGGTGTTGCAGGTTGCAGGTTTAGGCTTAAAAACTGGAGTATAGAAAAGTGACAAACCCTAGGAAGGCCCTGGTTCTGGACATCAATGCTGCAGGACAATCTGGCTGTGAGAATCCCAGGCAGTGAATATTAAATTAGGGCATAGAGACACAGGTGAAACTGATGAGGGCAGGTGTGTGTCATTAATCAAGGGACCACAAATGAGGTTTTTGTGCAAAGAAAAGAAATAGTTTCAAAACAAAACACGAGAAACAGAAAGAAACTGTTAGCAGCAGCAACTATTTGAAAGGAGCTCATTATCTGTGTGTGTGTGTGTGTCGCACTTTCACACTTTTGTGTTGTCTTTTACTTCACTCGATGTTTGATGTGTTTGAAGCAGAGCAGCTAAGGGGCTGAAGGTGTGTGTTCAAGTTTAAGGATTCGGTTTGTGTGTGTGTGTGTGTGTGTGTGTGTGTGTGTGTGTGTGTGTGTGTGTGTGTGTGTCTAAGTGTCCTTTAGCACACAGACTGCACCTGACCGTGTCACATTACAGGGACAGATGAGCTGCAGCGCGCCGAGCGAATGTGCTGTGTGTATGTGATGGATCGTCGCGGCGCGGGTCGAGGAGGTAGATGCAGATTTTCACTGTGACATTTCACTTACTCTGGGAGATTTTCTCCACTGAGCTGAGGCGAGGTTGTGCTCCAGCAGCTCCCGGTATGAAACGCCCAGAGCATGCAAGCTCCTCAATTTCACATTTCTGCTTGGGTTTTTAGATTCTAGATTACCACATTTGTATTCTGCAGCAGAGCTGCCAAGGATGGAGTGCACTTGACCTCTCGCACTCGGGCTGTGGCTTAACATGTGTAAACATTACAGGTGGTATCATTAATCCAATATTTCTTCTTTTTTTTTTGCTGAACTCCTCACGAGTGTGTTTTTAAAGGGCTAGTGTATAACATTAACCCTTTAAGGAACTACTCAACCATTTGGTCGACCACACTTTAAGTCACTTTTTATCATTGAAAAAAATGCATCAAGCTGAACTCACACTCAATGTCACTTGTTCTGAATGTTGTACTTTATGAATTACGCAAACCAGGTTTATTATGAATAGACGTCTCAACCGTATGGTTGAGGCCTGTATCTGAAATACTGTAGGGTCTAATTAAGAAAAAAAGTAAATATTGATTGTCATTATTGTTATCATAAGTGAATAAAACAAAATAAAATAATAAAAATGCAAATAAATATTTCTTCCTTTGATTTTTTCTTGCGTACCTTAAATGGTAAAATAAAAGTAAAATAAAAATGTTGTGTTTTCATTGACTTCGAATAAGCCATTTATATGTTCTTGCCCTCGCCCTGTTTCCACTGCGACCAGTGTTTGCTCAATGCCTGCAGTCTATTCTCACACACTAATTCTTACACACTGGACCTTTAAAGCTAGGATATGTAATTAGCTTCGGGAAACAGATTGACAAACATGATATAAGGTCCATAACTTGCTGTAACATGTTGAACCTCTCAAAGCAGAGGTCTCAAATACTTAATATCAAGTTATTTTTTGCGTTTTTGCATCATGAATACATTTGTATTGCAAACTATTTATCGTTACACATCAAAACAAGCACTTTTATTTTGAAGTTATGCGAAATATCACCATAAATATTATTATTTTGATGTGTTAATGTCAAAAATGTTGACTATTTTCTTATTTTGTTTTACTTGACTACTTGACTCCTACTGAATAAACTAGACACCCCCAGGTCATTTGAGTTTTAGACTCCTGTCTTAAAGCATTTACTAAGTTGCATGGATACATAAGAAAGCACCGCCCCTAAGTCTTGGCCTGTCAGCTTTGCTTTGTTGCTGTTGCACAGCCACCTTATAGTGCAGTGTTTCTTGTCGACACATTTAATTTATTTTTATTTTTTTTTAATGCCAGTCATGGCATAAATAACCATATTCATAGATTGGAAAATGTTATGACTTCCGAGGTTTTTGTCCTGTTAATGTTCTCGTCAAAGCCACCTCGCCTTCCCTGGTGTTTACGATTATTGTCTTTTCGGTAATGTAGTGCGTAATGATCGCTCACGTCTACAAATAGCATATTTCCTGACTTCACAATAGACATGCAGTGAAATGATGTCAGAGTCAAACGTCCGACTCGCATACACAGCCGGGATGTGTATGAACACTCTTGTGTCCCTCAGGACGGGGTGTGTGAGTGACATTGGGGTTGAGTGGTTCAGGGTTATCGCTGGTATTTATGTCGCAGGCGGACAGGGTTTGGTCGAGGTGAGATAGACGTTAACTCAGAGGAGCGTAGTCGGGCTCGTGGCCAAATGCTGTCAGCCTAATACCAGCGAGCGGCCCGGGAGGAGCAGTCACAGCATCTGGATAGTCAAGCTCCATTAGCCTCTCGGCTCTGTTTTACACCGGCTGCATTACAGCCTTGTTGACAAATGGCAGAAGAGGTGCTGTGTGATATGAATCACATAACTCAGGGGACCTCCACCATGAATATCATACCCACCTCGCTCCCTGATCTTTCCCCTCCCCGCCTCCTCGCCTCCCCTCTTGTCTGGGCTTGCTGTGAAGCCTGGCTGGGATTCAGCATTAGTTCTCAACCTTGGTGAAGGACTAAATGCAGCCTCAGCCTGGTGTCCTTGCTGTCACATTGCTGCAGGGAGAAGATAAGCACTCCAGCCTTTAGGACATGCTGCAGGGCTTACTTTGGTCCCTGCAGCACTGGGAGCGGAGTAATGTGCAGGAACACAGTGAATAATTATTTTAGTAATTGTTCCAGCTGGCGTGTGACATGCTACGACTTATGACTTTGATGATGGGGAAATCCTTGTTGGGATTTTATGATACAAAATCTTACAAATAAAAAAGGCTTTGTACATAATTTAAGGGTTTGGCAATTACTTTGACCTCTGACCTTAGGGCCAGGTCATACTTCAGGTTCACTAGGGTCTGTGTGAATTCTGTCATTTAACCATCTTTGTGTTAGTATGCACAGACCAAAATGTGTATACTCCCTATAGCACGAGACTAAGTGACAACAAAGAGGACAGTAACCATGGAAACTTGCTTTAGCTTATGTGAGGAAGTCCACTGGATGTCATGTGTGTACATCTCAGCACTCAAAGAAGATAAGGAAACACAAATGAGATGGAGTTCCTGGGGAGAGATCACTGCGACTGAAATGGATTGTGAGATGCACACACGTGTTCAGAATAAATAAAGGAACTACGGGCATGTGGAAATATGTATGACAGATACAACTTGTGAAATGTCATTTAAGGATGTAGGTAAGTCAACTCAGTCGGGTAGCTGTTACCATTTCATTCGACGAATCTAAAATGGCTCTCTGCAAATATCCGGTGATATTGCCCGTCATATGAAGCCACCTGAACATTTTCACTGCTGCAGAAACAAATGTGCCTCTTAAAAAATCTGTCTCTTGGCTTGCCTCAGCCTTTTAAAGCCTCCAGACAGCTTTTTTCCTTGACGTGTCCTTGTGTGGCCTGTAAATAGTTTATCGTGATATATTAAGTTTCGTCACAGCACTGTTAAGTAGACAGGTACGGCGCGCACCTGCACTCACACGCAGTGTGTGTGTGTGTCAAAGAATTAGGTTTATTTACTGGGTTGAGTTGCTGAAATAAACCATGCAGCGCTATATTTCTCTCAAACACACCGAAGCATTGAATGATGCCTTGCACGGGGAGCGACTGACTGCTGTGGTGGGTATTGATGTGTAATGCCCTTGGTCAGAAGCCAAGACGACGAAAAGGGAATGAAAGGAAAGTAGTCATTCCCCCCGTTAACTCAAGGTTGTATTTTACGGGAGCTATATCTGTCTGTGTTGTCAATGCTGCGCTTAGTAAATGTGTGCTATATGTCTGCTGCTGCACCTATAAAGAAAAAAAAACATCAAAACCACATCTGCCTGTTGACTTCAAAGATTCCCAGACAATCCAAGCCTGATGCAGAATGTCATGGCTTATCCACAGCTCACAAGCTGGCGGGAGGCTGGTGTTTGGCACCTGTTTGCAAACACAGACACAGAGAACGAGGCCTCAATGATTGCAACCCCCCCGCCGGGTCTCACAGAAATGGCAGCTCGGTTAATAGGTGCTCATAATGCTCTGCAAATGTCTTCTGCTGTCCCCCGAGTGCAGCGAGATGAAGACGTGTATTTGCAATCAGTGTGTATTAAGGAGCCTGACAGATTCATGGCTGTAATAAACCAAACCACTGTTTGCATGCTGAATGGAATGAAAACTTCATGTTTTTTGATTCTTCTTAACAATGTTTCTCTCTTTCTTTCTCCCCCCGCTGCTGCTGCTGCTGCTCGTCTTTGCCACAGGAAGTCGAGGTGTGTGTGTCTCTTTTGTTGTTTACAAAGCAACGTCTGTCTTTTTCTTTTTGACATCCCGCTCAGGCTGCAGGTGTCACCTGACTGATGACTATAATAGCTCAGCTCGCCTGGAGAAGAAATACAATGTCATTTGTAAGACAAATAACATGTGAGCCAAATTAAGTGCCGGCTAGAAAATAAATAAAAGCATCAATCATAATAATAAAACAATGTGGTATGTTTTTTCTTTGTAAACACTCAAATATCAATTAAATTCAGGGAAACCAAGTGTTAACACAAAAGTATCCCTTCAACGCCTCTTCAGTTTGACTCGAGAGCTTAGTCTTCATTACCCCTGAGCAGAATAAGACCAAAGCTAAACTGAGCAAACCTGATCCTCGGGGTGCTCTCTGGGCCTTGCGCCGAGCAGTAACAGCTTTATAGTTGATCCTCTCGGTCCTGACAGAGAGAAATGGGTCAAAATGGATACAGCAGGGGGACACTGAATTTTTATTATCGTTCCAGCACAGCACTGCCGGGGACCCGATCTAAAAGCCGGAGTTAGTTTGCAAATATTCCCCCTGCAACTGTGTGGAAGCTACGATAGCCCGAGCTATTTTATGAGCGACATGAAACGCTCCGGCGTCTTGCTGTGGTCGCTTACTTAAATGTGCATTTATAACTACGACCACAGCGGTGCTAAAAAGGAACACAATAATGATGTGATGTCAGAGAAAGAGCTTCAAAGTGTTTGACGTGTTTCCTTGGTTCACGTCTGACAGTTCAGGTTTCACCTCAAAAACGTCTTGTTACTTGTTTTTCGAGGCTTTTTTTTAACTTAATGGCATTTTCTTTATCCTCAGATATTCTGAGAGCTGTAGATGTCCAAGGGCTTAAGGATTTTTTATTATTATAATTTAACCGGCTGATTAGACAGTGTGATAATTATGCCTGAAAGCTTCAGAATAAGAATAGAAGTGGAACATTTGTATTGCTTTTTTTAATTCTTTTTTTTGCAACGGAAAGGAAATAAACAAGTGACGCAAAAGTAATTCAAATTGGGAAATGTGCAGGATTTGACCGGATCCTATGTGTAATGTATCACTTATCCATTCACCTATGGAGGATGGAAAGTGCCAAAATTAAATAAATAAATAAATATGTCATTTATTAATTAAATGTGTCATTAATTAATTAATTCAATGTGTCATTAATTAATTAATTCAATGTGTCATTAATTAACTAAATGTGTTATGTTATTAAATGTGTAATAAATAACTAAATAACTAAATACATAAATTAATTAATTAATTAATTATGTTCATGGTCATGTGTTGTATTCACCACGTAAAGACATTTAAGATTTTATAAATATAATTGCCTGTAATTAGCAAAAGAGCTAATTATATATTGAGGGCAATGAGTGGGAAATATTGGTATAAAATGAAAAATAACGTTTGATTTGATGCATTATTTTGTCACATTCCTCTGTATTATTTACGTTAACCTTAAGACTGAACTGAAGATATGGAAATGAATCCAAATATATAAATGCATAATAATACTGCATATAAATGGCGCTTTAAAGGTTTTTGATCATGTCGCCCACTTGCTGTCATCGGGAATCGCTACAACATTTAAGCTGTGATTTGTGGAGTGCGGCAAAGTTCCTGTGAAACTTGGCCTCTGTGTGTTATTTTCCTCCATTATTTATGCTCTTCTCAAATACCCTCTTAATGACTGGAGGATCACTAAGGGTGTGTGAGCGGGCTTACTTTCTTTGCTGTCGCCTCTCATGAATTATTAAATGTATTGCAATGTAATGCAAATATATTTCTTTTCCAGGATGACTACATCAAAAACACGCAGGAGAACACGGGCTCTGATGAAAGTAAGTCATAAAAAATATATTTCATCCAATTAGGAGTGAGAAATTTGTGCGGACAGCGTGGATTCATTTGAATTTCACTTTTTTGCTTCTGTTCACACAGAGCCTGTTGGCAGAGACGTTCAATATTTAAATGACTTTACTTAAAGGTCCAGTGTGTAACATTTATGAGGACTTATTGGCATAAATTGAGTAAGCTAACCATAATGTAGTATGTTTGTTGAAGTTCATAACTGCTTTAGAATAAATAAAGGCTGCCATTTTTGGGTTGCCATGTTTCCACAGTAACCCAAACCAGCCAGAGTGGAGGCTTATTCTGCAAATGAAGAACATTCTCTCTCAAATATGAAGGCCACCATAAAATTTATGGTGATTCTCTTGGTAAAAGGACTCTGAGTGGAGGACTCCTCCATTTCTTACAATCTTCTCATCGTTAGAATATTATATTCTTCCACACTGGACCTTTTAACTTCCACTATAAAGACAGAAGCTTTTATATTTCATCTTTTCTTTCCCCCCCAACACAATCAGAGGAGATGGCTTTTCTACCTCGATAGCTCGAAACACTGCAATTACACGGTGCTAATTATTAAAGTCACTGGTTCTTTTAGATGTTGGGGCTTGACAGCTTTTGTTTAGCTCAGGTCTAAGGAGTCAGAGCACAGAACAGAGTTATGATTGAGGGAACGAGAGGCTGAATCTCTGGTCATATCCATTAGTTTGAAAACGTCTGCTATAATTGCCTTTGTTGCTGAGGGCTCCACGTACCAACTCCCACCTGGCTCCATTTACCTCTGTGGGTGTCTGTTACTAGTCAACAACTTCAAAAGGAAACCTCACTTTTAGCAAATCTGCTGTCGGGTAGAATGGAGCTCATGTGAACATACGGAACAGCTCTATTGTTTAGTCTATTTTTGTAATTAAGAGAATCAAAATCAACTTTATTTGAGCAGCTGAAGCCTCTGCAGCCACATGAGGTAATTAATTGTGTTGAGGTCTGAGCCTGATTAATTAGTTTTCATACAACAACTCCTATTACTCACCAGACCTCTGACTGTGTAGTCCCACTCACTGAGCTGGAATAGGATATATACCTCATGATCATGACTTCCTGAAGTGAAAGTGTTGTGGCTGTTGTAAACGCAATTGAGGTACACATACAGCACACACGATATTCTCCCATTTTCTTAAAGGTAGGGTTGGAGATCCTGGATAAACAGTTAGAGCAGTTTACATTTTGAATTCAAAAGTCGGAGCCCCTTTTCTTCAGACCTCCAAAGCTACGCCTCCAGAGCACTGGAACACTGTACATTCTGTACATTTCAGTGGAGTATCCAAAACGTTTAGTCCCCAAATACTCACAATACCCAAAAAGATCACAAAGACATAAAGTGAACCTACCAGTCCACTAGAAACTGTCGCCACCGTTCAAACGCAGCAGTGATGTTCACTCTGGTCTTGGATCGCTCTGCATCAGTCTTTTTCTTGGCAGTAGCTTTTTCCCAAATAACGTCTTTTGTTTGCCACCATCACCTGTTGTTGTCTTCTTTTCTGCCATAACGTTGCTGCAACTGTCTCGTTGGATTTAGCAAGCTAGCATAAGCTCTGCTGTTGTCTTCTGAGCACGTGCGAAGAGGTGTACACGCATGGGGGGAGGGGGGTTAGATGGCAGTTTGATTGATGCACCACGATCTAATGAATTAGTTCAGGTCCCATATTATGCAAAATCGACTTTTTAATCATTTATTAGTTATATTCGGGGACTCTGAAGGTCCTACCAGTCGCCAAAGTGTGAAAATAGACGACTCGTTCATATTTTGTGGTCCTCCTCAGTCTAAGTACAGGAGATGAAACACGCAATGTTGGCTTCGGCGCTCATTGGAACGTCACAATGCGCCAAATTCCTGAAATTGTTTGAAACCGATTTGTACGTAAAACACCCGGGAGTGCTGGCGAGGGCAACGGTTCCCAAAAACTGGACGTCCGTGAAAAAGTTATATTCTTGGCTCCACAGTGCAGCACAGAGTCCTACACAAACTTCCAGCCTCAGAGGATTTATCTGTCCAGTGGATACATGTTATATAGGATATCAATGTGCCTGCTAGAGCCTGCAAATGATCACTTTTCTAAATGCTAACTGCTGTTAGCTCCCAGTAGCCTCTGTGGCTGATGTCATTTCCTGTCCCTTAAGTTTCGTTTTACTAAATTAATTGGTTACAATCGGGGTGTGAAGAGGATTTTAAGCAATACAGTAAAAAAAAAAATGCTCTAGAAAACGTTCTCCCACCCCACCTTTAACTGTTCCCACAAAAAATGCATTAAATAGGATAAATAGGAAACTCAGAAACCTGAAAAACTGATTGTTGGTGTCATGTGGTGTGTTGCTGTGACTCATCTGTGCTGGTGGCGTTCAAAATGGCTCCATTGTGCATCTTAACAGCGCTTGCTTCACCAGAGCAATCACACTGATGCATGCACCGGCGGGGCCATAAGCGCTGCTTTAACTAATCTGCTGATTAAAATAGTCAAATTCTAACCCTCCTACGATGAGGTTATAAAGTGAAGTGTGAATCATTGTACGGGTTATAAAGACACTATGTGGTAGCCAATTTAGCAGGCCCTTGGGGTAACCAGCGTGTTCCGACTGCGAGGTGAGTGTGAGGAGGCGGCTGTTAGCACCCCACCCACACTGCCTCACGTAAAAATCATTGAAGACTTGCCTCAAAGGAGCAGCTCCAGACATTTTCCCACTCATTTGTTCTTACAACAGCAGGAATGAAGAATGTAATCTAAATGAAAACACCTCGCTGGGTGTGTAGTGTGGGGGCGATGTTTGTTTGAATACCATGGATTTCATCCCTGTTCCGGCTCCCACTGGGACTAATTCTGCAGACCTAATTGATCGAGGTCCTCCAGAATGCAAATTCAACCTGACAGCAGAGACTCCGGCAAAGAGTGGAAGCTTCACGCACAGAGATGACTGGGTTTGAGGGGCATTTCAAAACAATTCAGTGGACACCGCTCAGCCCGAACAAAGGATGTGTCCTGTTCAACCGTGAAAACATTTGTTTGTCTTGATTAAGTCGATGATTTCTGAGCCTAGAATAATTATTTTACTCACTGAAAAATAAAAACACTGGGACTGTGACCAACTTCAAGGTACAGTGTGAAGGATGTGTGTAGGATTTAGAAACATCTGTAAGAGAACCTTTGAGGGCTCATTCTGTGGTAATGAAAATTCATATAGTCAGTTAATTGTACAAATCATTATTACTTTATATCAAATTCCTGCTGGTTCACACTGGACTGGAATAGAAGCCAATAGGGAAATGTGACTACCTTCCATGGGAGTTAATGGTCTCAATTGCTAGTCTTCTTCAATAGAATGCGATGTCTTGTAAAGTATGTCCCCATTTAGAGGAAAAATTGACGATAAAGTAAGGGTGAACTCCAGTGATTGACAGCTGGTATCATCCAATAGGAGCCTGTGAGGCCTCTGAACATGCCGGGCCAAAATGCAATTCTGTAGACTTCAAAAACCGTCACTGGGAAAATGTCAGGCTGCTTTGATTTAGCAGCCACAGGATATAAAGAAGTCCTCTAAGATGACAGTAATTGCAAATCCAGTAGAAACTAATTAACGTAAAACTGTCAGATTGGCTCATCTCTCTCATGCTTTTACAATCTATCAGCGCTGACTATTTTCAGTTTCAGATGGGTGCTTCTCTTTCTTGGCAGCTCATTAGCAGGTTCTTAGCAGATTTTCTTTTTTCCGTGCAAGAACCACTAAAGTATTTAAAAAGTACTTATTAAGTGCATGCGCTGACAACCTGAATGTAAAACAAATGCCTGATGAAAGGTTTTGACGTCCTGCTCAACAGTGGAGTCAGATCCGAGAACAGACAGCAGGGAGATGTGAGATGTCTTATTTGCAGATAATAATCTCTGAGAGAGTGGACACAGGCTCAGTGCAAGCACATCACCTTTGGTGTCACGTTGACAGCAGGATCAATGTAGCATGACGCAATGAATAAGCAAGAGAGCAAAAAACACGCTCTTTAATGCAAATTAAATCTGTTTACATTTTATTTTTGGTATGTAGGAGTCGCATAGGGGATATTTGGTTTCATGCCGTTGCTTGGAGGCAGAGTTCTCATATATACTGAGCAGGGGAGTGGAGAAAAAGTCACACATCACCTCCTGAAACTATAATGAAAACACTTTGGCAGGTTTCTATGGAAACTCATAGTGAGTTTAATTAAAAACTATATGAGATGTAGTGAAATGTTCAGCTCTGGATCAATGTGTCATGTTTCTCTAAGACTAAACCTGATGATACATATTGTTTCAACGCAGAAGGTAAAGTTGTTTTATTTAGTTAAAGAGTTAAAAGTAAAAAAAAAATGAAGTCAAGTTGGCTTGTGTTTAAATTAGGGCTGTCAAAGTCAACAGCGTTAATCGTTGTGATAAATACAGCCAAGATTAACACGATAAAACAATGCAATATGACAACTACCCAGGTGTTACGGCACAATTTATTGAAGTGCAGTGCCAGTAGGAAGTATGTATTCCTATAGTGGGCGCTGAAGAAGATTTTTCATTTATGGTAATGCATGATAAGGAACGTAAAGGCTAACATAATACGAACACTGGGCAACCTCATTAGGCACAACGCATTTTTTTAAATTTTCGCGTGGCTGACAGTCACAAAACAGCTAACTATGCTAATGCTAATCGAAAAATAAAAAAATTGCATTGTGCCTAATGAGGTTGCACAGTCTTTGTATTATGTTAGCAGTATGCTAATGCAAATGATAATCGTAGCCTCGATAGCTTGCCTTTGGAAACATGTTTGACAAGTTGGCCGCAAAATAGTAGCATGCTAATGCTAAATAAATATTCGCTAGCGCATTGGTGAATGGACACAGACTTCGTAGTTTCAGTATAACACCATGTTTTGAGTTGAACCGTGTGAAAATGTCTCACCCACCGAGTGGACACTCCCCCCTCCCCGCTGCTGATGAGCCGCTGCCTGCCTGGTGTAGCGTGATAAATCAGCGAAAGTATAGTTATAGAAAATCAAGGATGCACAACATCGGGCCATGCTCAACCCATATCCAAAATCTTAGGACAATCAGAAAAGTCGGCGAGATATGCCCAAGATATTCCCAGACACAATTTTCTTTATAGATTGATGACTGTAAGTTAAATCTTTTGCCTTGACCTTCAAAAATAGATTTTACATATAAATGTTGTCAGTTCTCTTAACATCAAACTGAATCAACAAACAAAAATAATGTATTTGAACAAGAACAATGTTACAGTTCCTGAACCTATAGTAGTCGTTTTTTGACCCCTTCCATCCACTTCAGAACTTACAGCCATGAGTTCAATGAATGTCAGAATTTCAGTTCTTTTCTGTTATTACTGAGTCTCATTAAACTTATTCCAGTCACTGTACGCTACCTGCTGAGCATCAAGTTAGAGCTCGCAGGTGAGAATAATGAAGCGTCAAACATTAAGTTTGCCATCGGTAAGATGACAATATGCCAAGAATGCATTGCTTTTGCAAAATTACACAAATTGTGTTCACATGATCACAATATTTTGGCATTTGAATGAGCCGAAAGATGTTTTCTGTTTGCTGTTTATATGACTACTATATGTATTCCTATTTGTCATAAATCGCCACAACTGCTAATAAATATAATAAATGTGTATCAGTCAAATTATGGCAGAGTCACAGCAGTCATTGTAACCCTCCTTTTGAATTTGACAAAAACCACCGCGCTTGTGCTGGTCATTTATCTCTCACATTGTGTTTTAATGCAGATCTGGATTCAGATGCCCATTTAAAAGATGTTCCGCCATAAAAATAAGTGGAAGCTTGAGTGTTTATTAGTGTTTCCTGTTTAGATTTGATTCTTTCTATTCAGCTGCTTCAGTGCACGGCTCACAGCACAGTCTGCCAGCGGCTGTTTTTCTGTGAGTGGACGGCAGGTACAGCTGCTGCTCGCGTGGTCAAAGATAGTCTAATAAAGATCCACACATGAAAGTGGGAAGATTTTCCAGTATATTACGCTACTTAAATACAAAACAAAGCGTAAAGTTTTGTCTCCTACCCTACATTAAAGTTTACGGTCCATGACTGGAACCTGTAAATAAATAAGCATCTAACAGCACCTGAGGTAAAACTAAAGTCATCACGGAGGCATACAGAAAATATATTGAGGTCTTTACTTCATTTGTTGTAAAGAAAAAGTCTAAAAATATATATGGTCAAAGTCATTTTGGGAGGTACATCTACATCTGTACGTATAACTTTGAATTGAAGGGTTAGAAGGGTTATCTGCCTCACAACAGAGCAGAATTCATAACAGATGATGGGAATACAATTCAAAACATATCTTGTCAATGACTGTTTGACGTTGATGAGTCCAACTATTTGTCTTAGAGCCTAAATGCAACATTATTTTATTTTTTTATAAATGTATTGCTCTTTGAGAAATGAAAGAGAGGTTTGGTGTTTTTGTTGTATTTTACATACAACAAAGAATATATGAGTGAAATCTGGGCACAAATAACCTCAGCATCATTGCATCATGTATGTAACAATACATAAACTATGACCAGACACAACGCTGAACTGATGTTTTAAAGGTACAGTGTGTGAGGATGCATGTTGCAGCTGAATTTCCCTCACCTCACCTTTTTAGTCACACAGGTATTTGTTTGAAAGTGACTGAAATAGAAGGTGGATGTTTCAAGGGCTGTAGATGTCTGAAACACTTATAGCTTCTTTTTTGTCGGGTTACACCTGTTCGTAAACTCAAATATCAAATTAAGCAAAACCCCCTGGGAGCAGCTCAATGCATTTAGGAAAGGCGACATGGTCAAGGTGACTGAAGTGCTGAAATTCAAACTGAGCTGAGAACGAAAAAGAAAGGTCATTCAAGTGACTCTGAACACTGAGTATTTTAGAAACTGCTGATCTACTGGGAGGTTTACAGAGAACGGTTAGAAAGAGAGAAACTATCTTGCGAGTGGCACTTCACTGAGAGACAATGCCTTGGTCCTGCTGGTCAGAAGAGACGAGATAAGGTGATAGAGGCAACAGTAACTCAATGCACAATATGTAGAACATGGCTATTTAACTAAAATTTCCGGAGGGCCGGCTTTTCGGAAGGCTGTCCAGCCAGTGGGCCGGTCAACCCCTGTACTACTATTTTGTGTTGCATGTACAGTAAACGGATACAAATAGATACAAAATGTTATAAGTTATTTAGCACTTATTTATTGAAATTGCTGCTATTGCTATTGCTGTTTTTATTGCAAATAAGGTCAGTAACAAAACCACTAACATTAAGGTACAATACAATTTGCGTATTGTGTAATAAGGTTACAGTTACAGTACCACCAACATTTGGGTATAACAGTCACAATTGGCTCTTACAATATTAGAGGTAACAATATAAACAACATTAAGGTGCAATGGCCACTATAGGCTATTTTTGCAGAAATATAAGTAACAGTACCAATAATATTCAGGTACAATTGCTACGATTAGCTCTTAGCGCAAAAAATAAAAGTTACACTTACAGCTGTACTAGTATTTGCCAAAAAGCGACACAAAATGTCACTAAGTGTTGCAAAGTCAGTGCCAGAAGTAGACAAAGGTACGGTTTTATTGTTTTTTTAATAATACATTCATTATTTATGGTTTAATGGGCCGTGGGCCAGTCCAAATTGCTTGAAAGGCCGGTTCTGGCCCCCGGGCCTTAAGTTGAATATAGTCTTGATGTAGAACCTTGAAGCAGATGAGACCACATCTTACCAAGTAGCTGGTCAGTAAAGATCCTTAAAGACCACACGGTATATGATACAATTCAGGCACCTGGAACACAAGGCATCAGTGCCGCATGACTTCCAGACTCGTCACTTTAGTTTCATACCTTGTCTTTCAGTCTTTGGTTACAAACACACCACAAACATAAAGCCTCCTACCAGTGTTTTGGATTCCCTTAGAGTTGCCTTGTCATCCACTCATTCCATAAAAAGTCCACTGTTGCCTCACACCTCCCTACTGTAGCATCAAAGTATCACCTAGTCGCCAGATTTCCTGGGATCTATCTGGCTGACAGCCACCGCGTCTGCTGACTACAAAGCAGCTGCTCAGAGCTGACTCAGGATTTCACAGCTTAAATTTCTCTCACTGACTGTGCGCTCGTCACTCACTCTTATATTATTTATCTGCGCTTGTGAGTTTTTGAAGAGGCCTCTCCTGCGAGCAGGTAAATGCGGGGCGTAGCATCCATTTCTGGGCAGCACTGACCACAGGCTGAGGTAAGGTGAAGGACAAGGTGCTATTTCCATCACAGTGAGTCCATCAGTGGGAAAGGAAGAGGGTGGCATTGAGCCAGTCAACTCTCCAAAGAGATATAGAGAGTTGAAGTGAAGGGAGGGCGGGAGAGAGCAAGCAAGCGAGGGGAGAAATGGAACGTGGGAGACAAAGATGGAGTGTGTGAGAGAGAGAGAGAAATGGGAAGCTGGGGAAAGACAACGATAAGTTGACACGGGGGGGGGGGGGAAGTGAGACGTGACAAGCCGAGAGGAAGAGATGCTCAATCAGTGCTGTCAGGTTTTTCTAGCAATCAAAGACAACACACAGAACTATTGACAATGTTGCCTCGCTAATGATAGTGAGGCGTCCATGTATTCTGACTATTAAATCAATTGGACTCGTTTGTGCACAGGACCGGCATATTTCTCATTGTGCTTTCCATGACACCTATAGCATACATCTTTGGAAAAGCCTGTTGTGCTCTGGGTTTTTTTTCCCTCCTGAAAGCAGGGAAATAACACATGACAAAACACCTCAGCTGTGATTGACACAATTTTCACTCTCGTTGTTGCTTGGTGTGTTACAGCCATGGACACCACCAAGGACCCATGCCAGAATGTGAAGTGCAGCCGTCATAAGGTGTGCGTCGCTCACGGCTACCAGAGGGCCATGTGTGTCAATCGCAAGAAACTCGAGCACAGGTGGGTGAAGACTTATTTTGGGTTTGCAAGGTGTGTATATGTCAATCCATCCATCTTCTACAGCTTTATCCTCCGCATGAGCATCATGGGGTCACTGGTGCCAATCCCAGCTGACATGGGGTAAAAGGCAGGCCAGTATACCCTGGACAGGTTGCCAGTCCATCCCAGGGCCACAAAGACACAAACAAAATTCCAGAGGAAACCGGAGAACCCAGATAAAACCCATGCACACATGGGGAGAACATGCAAACTCCATGCAGAAAGGCCCATGTTCCAACAGGGTTGCAAACCTCGGGTCTTCTTGCTGCAAAGGCAAGAGTTTAAATGTCTGTGTGGACTGTGGAGTCTTGCCACTCTACAGCCATCTTGGTAAGGCCTCCAAGCAGCTATTTCAGACTAACACGACCAGGCTGCTGTTCAAATGAATGGGTAAAAGCCATATATTCACTTTTATTGTTCACCAAAAAATATTTTTTAACTGTCCGTCACTCCATCAAGGGACAATGGCACGGGCTGTGATTGGTCCTTGACAGGCTACTGATCGGGCGGGAAATTGCAGTGCGTGTCCTGAACTCCCTACAATGTCAAAACAATTACATGCTTCAGTTGTTGAAAAGCAGATGATTAGCTTATACTGTGCACTATTTGATGTAAAATACTTTTCTATCCAAAGTGATATAAGTGGAGTGTCTCCGGTGTGGACAAGTCGGATGTTCCAGTGGCATCGGTGTCGACAGCCATTAACTGGGTTCCAGTTAAAGGCCTTTGAGTATCTGTATGGAGAGCTATTGATTCAACCGAGCAGACAGAGTGTCATGAGTCAGGGTGAAGTCATTTCAACTGCAACACTCGCAGCAGAGCACTGACTAACTGTGGACAGAAGGTGGTGAAAGTGAAAAAAAAAAAAAACGGGCCATAGGGAAGTGACATGCAAAGTAAGAAAAAAAAAAAAAAAAAAAAACTCAACTTAAGCTTTCATCACCTCTGAATAATGAGACATTTTTATAGCACTGTAATAATTGAATACTTTGGCCTGGTCGCATATGAATTATGTATAGTTTCAGACTGTGAATTTCATCAAGTAAGCAGTTCAAGCTTTTTGTGCTTGAACTGAACTTTTCGATCCGAACGCACTTCACTGAATTTTAACACTATTAAGTTTTGAAATAAAGTTTCAGAAACATTTAGAGGGTTAAATCACACCAAGTATTCTTTTATACATATGGTTTTAAGAGTGAAATATTTGCTCTAACGGTATTCAAATTCCATGACACCATTATCATCGCAGTAATTATTCAGTGGTGATTAAACTTCAAAATGAGGTGCTTTTAAAGTTCATATGTGGTCACACCTGCTGCTATTAGACACGTGGTGATGAGGTGCTAGTTTACCACTTTAACGCCGACGATACATATCTTATGATTCATGTATTCATAACTAATACATGACTCATCATGAACTGATGAAGGAGCTCTGTCACATATTCCTGCAGCTCAGGATCAATAATGAACGAAGCCGCTGTCGGTTCAATTATTTAAAACAACTGTGGATTCGCAGTACAACTCATACATATATGTAGATAAGACGTAATCGTTATTAACAGCAGCTGCAGATTATTGAAAGACAATAATTGAAAGACGAAGACCGCTGAGAAGGTGCATGGATGTTGTGAAGGGAGGACATGAGGACAGTGGGCGTTACAGAAGAGGACAAGATGGAGGCAGGAAGAAGAACTTTACATACATGTATTTAACCCTTAAACGCGCCTTTAAAAAAATCACGTTAACACACCCAGCACACCAAATGGTGCGCATGAAAGTACACAGCTATAAAAATAGTATACATCTGTATTTTTGCCTTTTTTTTTTTTTTAGGTTTTAGACCAACATCTCATCTTTCCATCCATATCAAATATTAATATATATTTTTTATTTTTAACCCTTAAATTTCCAAGTTTATTCATGATGCACCTTGATTTTATGATCTAAAAAACACAAAAAATGAATTATTTTCAATATACTTCATGGAAACTGGAATTTTTTTGTTTGGATTATTGCAGCCTGGTATATGTGAAAGATTAGCAGAATCATTTTTTTTTTGCATTATTATTTTTTTTGTAATGTCAGATGGCCTAAAACACTCACGTTAACACACCCAGCACACCAAATGGTGCTCATAAAGTACACAGCTATAAAAATAGTATACATCTGTATTTTTGCCTTTTTTTTTTTTTTAGATTTTAGACCAACATCTCATCTTTCCATCCATATCAAATATTAATATATATTTTTTATTTTTAACCCTCAAATTGCCAGGTTTAGTCATGATGCACCTTATTTTAAGATCTAAAAAACACAAAAAATGAATTATTTTCAATATACTTCATGGAAACTGGAATTTTTTTGTTTGGATTATTGCAGCCTGGTATATGTGAAAGATTAGCAGAAACATTTTTTTTTTTGCATTATTATTTTTTTTGTAATGTCAGATGGCCTAAAACACTCACGTTAACACACCCAGCACACCAAATGGTGCTCATAAAGTACACATCTATAAAAATAGTATACATCTGTATTTTTGCCTTTTTTTTTTTTTTTAGATTTTAGACCAACATCTCTTCTTTCCATTCATATCAAATATTAATATATATTTTTTATTTTTAACCCTCAAATTGCCATGTTTAGTCATGATGCACCTAATTTTATGAAAAAAAAAAGACAAAAAATTAAATATTTTCAATATAATTCATGCAAACTGGATTTTTTTTCTTTGGGATTATTGCAGCCTAGTATATGTGAAAGATTAGCAGAAAAAAAATTGCATTATTATTATTTTATAATGTTAGATTTCATAAAATATTCAGTTAACACACCTATAGCACCAACGTGTGCTCATACAAATACAAGCTATACAAATTGTGTACATATGTATTTTTGTTTTTTTATTTTCTTATTTCTTAGACCAACATTAGACCTCATTATAGATACCAAATAAAATTTAAAAAAAAATGTTTTGTGCTGTAATGAAGAACTTCCACTCTTGGTATCCTCTCCTTTGCAGAGGTTATAATCAGAATGATCTGGGGCTTCTGGGCCTCTTTTTTTTTCCCGTTGCTGATCTCCGGCTCCCGGTGTTTGTTGCTGAGCAGGAGGACATTTTTGTCCTGCTTCGGAGTGTAGGACAGCAGGGTGTGAGTAAATGAAGAGATGGAGGAGCCTCGGGAGCTGAGGGGGAAGCTCTGGTCAGTTTTTACGCATTGTGCCAAAAATGGTGATCTTTCGTCGCAGCAGCTCCTCTGCCAGCCCAAATGAGGAAAATAAATGATCAATAGTCACAGTCACCCTCCCAGCCCCTCCGTCATGTCCAACACGACCCTCTCTGTCCTTGGTTTTGTTTCTGCAGCGCAACAGCTGCCCAATAGACGCCAACAGAAGGAGTCCAAACTAAGCCCGCACGGTGGTGGTTATCGAGGTCCTTCCACTCGGGCACTGTCCTTCTCCCATGCAGTTTGGTTCATTCCATGATAAGTTTTGTGATCTCCGTGGTGAAAAATAAATAAAAAGTGTCAATCAGCTCACTAACAATGGCCACGGCATGGCGGGGAGGTTCTGGAGTTAGTCCTGAGTCTGGAGGCTTGAACTGGAGCATCAGGGTGTTTGTGGGTGCCCAGATCGCTCCGTTTTTGGATTTCCATAAAAGGTCCGCTAGTGTCACCTCTTCCCCAAAGTCAGAAGAGTCAGTGGAGTTGGTGGGACACTGGAAAGCCCCCGGGAAGTACTCTTCATCGGCTGTGTCGGTGTCCAAAGCTGATGGAACGCATTGCGCTCCGTGCGCTCGTCTTCAATGACCATGTTTAGCGCCTCCGTGGTGCCGCTGTGATGCTTCATTGTGTGTGGTTTGACATGCAAAGTCCAGCTATGCTCCTTAGCTCTGCACAGACACCTCATCACCTGTATACCTGTGATCATTGCAGCGCAGTGCACAGGTGCACAGATCGGGGTTTGTTTTGGCTCCAATTTTTGCTGTACATTTCATGTGCTGGGAAATCGCCTGCATTATGGATATTTCAAAAGCTGTGGGGACCCCACAATTTAGATGTCGGGGTGCTTTGGAGACTGTACTTTGAAGTTTTGGTGCTTTGAAAGTTTAAAAAAAAATTTTTTACATGAAAGGAGGGCATGGAAAAGGTGCCACTTGAAAGCCACCTGCGCTTTTACGCATTGTGTCACACTGTAAATGCACTGTGCACGTTAAAGGCACGTGCACGCGCGCACGTGCATGTGCACACGCGCACACTCACATGCACACATGCCCACACACATGTACTCACACACCCATACAAAATTTCTGCCTCAGACCTTATGTGGAGAGAGGGGGGCGGGGTTTAGTGGGAGTGCCCTCGATCAGAAAAAGCAGTTTTTTTCTCCATGTGCCAAAAAAAGAAAAATGACGTAATCTTGATGGAAATGTGTCAGAGCACACATTTAAAGCCTTTTGCTTCAAATGATGTGAAAAAATTAGATGATTCATGTTTTTTACTTTACATTTGAGCAGGATCAAAAATAGTGATTTGAATGGGTTTCAATGAGCACACTTTGGTGCAAAGGTGTGTTAACGTGAGTCAATTTGTCACAGTTGTTTAGAATAGACTGAAAAAAAAATTCACATGAAAATTTTTTAAAGCACCCAAAAATACACAACCTAGCAAATTTTGAACAATATGCATGAAAAAATGAAAAAGATATGCTAAAAAGAAAAAGTCAAAAACACAAAAAGGTGTCTAGGTGTGTTAAAGGGTTAAGTGTGTTCCAAACTCTCTATTTAGATAGTCTTTTACCATCTTGTCCTATACTTTAAAATGTCCATGTATCTGTCCACAAGTAGTGTATTTAAAGGTCCGTTGTGTAGAAATGAGTGACATCTAGTGGTTGTGGAGTGGACTCGACTCACCACTGCCTTTCCCAAGTAAGAAACTACGGTAGCCTTCACATACCAGAAAGGATGAAAACAATCCTCCACAACAATCTCTTTCATTTCCCTTTTCTTATTCGTTGGTTTGTGTGTCAGGATTATGTGGGTGCGGAGCCACTCCTCATTCACTACACAATACTGCATCTCCATTCGGGCTGTTCTAGAAACATTCTGGCACAAAATGGCGGTCTTGATAAAGCAAGGCCCTTGGTTAAAATAACATCATTCTTAGGCTACGAAAACCGAACAATTGTTATTTTAAAGCAAATATACACTGATATTTGATTTTGTTGTTGTTTTCTTTTTAAATGTATATTGTATTTCTATTGCTGTACGGCAGGGGTCTGAAACTGGGGCCAAATGCGGCCCCCCCAATCGATTACATGCAGCCCCCGGCAATATTGTGAAGAGTTTTTTCCCACTTTTTGTTCTCTAGGCCGGCCCCCTCTTGACCACAATAGATGCGCCTTGGCCCCCAGGTCATTTGAGTTTGAGACCCCTGCTGTACGGTGTCCTTGAGTGCCTTTGAGAAAGGCGCCTTTAAATAACATGTATCATTATTATGTATAAAAATATAATTTCTACCCCTAAACTGGATCTTGGACCGATCTTCAACTCAGGGCTTGATCAAACTGAGGTTAAGCTTTGTTCAAATGAGCCTCGTAATGTTACATACAATGTGTTTTTTAGACATTCTGGAAAACCCTTTGTTGTCCATAATATAAGACAAAAATGGATTTTCAATAGCTACAACAAAAAAAAAAACTAAGAAAAGAGTAAAACTGTATTTTATGAGCTATCACTTAGTAACAGTGTTTCCAAGTACGATGTGTTGCTGAGCTCTAGATGTTGGGAACAATTATACCAGAGAATAGAACGTGCTCTTTTCACATTTCCATACAGAGGTTCATGTGCTCTTCCTTTCACTAAGACGCTACCTGGCTGTAGGAAAACCTTGCCGAAAAGTATTTATCCTTCACTCTGCCCATTAATTCCACTTTGACTGAAAAAAAAAGATGAGCAGCCTGAAAAGAACTAATGGAGTGAGTTATTAGTACCTGTGAAGTCTATCAGCAGCGACAGCCTTATATCTTTTTCAATAAAGTGCTTCATTTATTGAGTCACTCACAGAGATGAGAGAGACTCTGTCAAATAATGGGTAATAAGCACGAAGGCGAGCCACGCTACACCATGCCAGCATCATTAAGTAGCAGCTCTGGAGTCGCACCGCACACAGTCTAATGCCTGTATTGACACTGTGGGAAGGCACTGAGGAATGCTCTGAAGCAGTGCATTCAAATATTAACAAGGAGATTATGACGATCTGGTTTAGTTGCACTGATGTTCGCCGTTTACAGGAGAGTGATACAAACGAGTTGTAATGAAAACATCTTGTTACACGAGATTTGTATCCGCAGCTGTTTTCAGCCTCAGCAAGCCGCTGGAAATTTAAGGACCCCATTTGTGCAAATTGCACAACATATTTTGTCACTTAAATCTTCTTTTGATTTTATTAAGCTTAGGCTTTTAGATTCCTGCCTCTGGGGCTGTCGCTGCTGCAACATGAATCGAATGTACTCGTGTGCTTCAAGCATCCAAAGGTTTTCCAAAACAAAATAAATGAATGCATTTATTTATGCTTTAAAAAATACAATTCAAATGCAGCATTTTCTCCAAAACAGCAGCATCCTATGTTGTCGTTTTGAAGAAATGAGACATGTACGATGTTGGTTTGGAGATGTTGTTTGACAAGGTGAGTTTTTCAGTCTGCAGCAGAGGACGGACTCTGCGGTGAGTGGGTGTTTATTTGGCCACTGTGGGACAACAAGACGGTTCTCTGGATAATCAACAGACATGTCTGTCAATAGTTTACACTAGAGCTTCTGTTTCCTAGTGAAACTGTCCCTTTTTATAGAAAATGTCTCAATCATCTGGCCATAAAATCCTCTTAATATGTCACAGAGACTCAGGAATAATGTTCATATAACAAACTGAACTCACCAACAACAACAACAGTACAGCCAAAATATTTGCATTTAAAAAAATATTTTGCGGACTGCAAATCATGTTTATGTTTTGAAATCATGTTTTTGCATGTCCCGCCACCTACCGCCGTCTACCAATCATTGCAGTCAGTAGAGTCTCAGCTGCCGAGCAACCACAGGGTTGCTGCTGGCACCAGTTACGTCAGAAAACGAAACCTAAAAGACCTCGGTATTTTGCATTTGAATGTAGTAACTGTTTTTGGCCACATTCTTACATATGGCAGCTTTAAATGAAAGACAGACATGTTTATTAATATCCATTTTCCTTGTCAAATAGACCAATCATTCAATGAAAAAGCGTTTGTAGCGTGGCACAGCAACAAAACACCTCTGGAGACAGATATCTAAAACTAAAGCAATTAAATCGAATAATACTGAATGTATTTAAAGTTTTGAATGTATTTAATGATTATTATACTAGAATTAAAGTTTATCAGTATCATTCTTTATCGACAATGTCTGCTGCTTGTATGAATGACATTGTAGTTCTATAAAGATGTCATCACTGATTCAGAACTGTCTTCTTCTCTGTCCCCCCCTTTTTTCCTTTCACCCCAACCTGTCTAGGCAGATGGCCGCACATCTTTGAGTCTGGTTCCGTCAGAGATATCTACCTGTTAAAAGGGCATTATTTTCATTGTGTGGAATTGTTGGGTTTCTCTGCTCTGTAATGTGGTCTATGTGCAGTTGAATTGAATCGAATTCGGTGGGACAGATGGAGCAAATAGAGCGGCTTTTAGAAGTCATAATGTGTAGATGTGGCCCATCACAAGAAGTAGATTTTAAGAAAAAGGCTTTTTTTTTATATATATATATATATGTGTGTAATGTGGATGAATTGACATTTTAACTTTTCACTTTTCCCCCTCATCTTGTGCGCAGAGTCAAGCAGTCAGAACATGTGGCAGCCCACGACAGCGGCTGTAAGCCTTGCCCTGTGGCAGCGCCCTCACCCGTATGTGGCTCTGATGGACACAACTACGCCTCTGAGGTAGACTAAAAACAATTAAATAAACCTGCACCTGAAAGCACTCAAACCTAAAAGCTTGGATTATTATTATTATTATTATTTCTTGCCTTTATTATTACCTGCTGGCACCGTAAAAAACCTTGAAAAAAAAGAAAGAAAAGAAAATGGAAAGTGGCTGTGTCATCGCTTAGAAATTATGAGAGGAGTCCAGTCAAGTGGGGTTTCCTGCTGTGCCGACATAAACGTGGGCACAGCGGGGCGGCACGCTTTGTCACTGCTCCCGAAAGTGCATGATTAATTTCGTTTTGAGCGACATAACACCAGCCTGTGCTAGGACACTTTATTGATTTATATATAGTTTTTAATTTTGACCTTGCGTGAGAAGACGGCGGGAAGTGACAGCTCATTCTTTCTTTCTGCCTTTCTTTAAGTGCAGTGTCTCATTTGAATGAGGCATTTCTTTTTTTTCCCCCCATAGATATTTTAACTGCATCCATACCTCCTCTTCTCTCTCTCTGTGTGTGTGTGTGTACAGTGTAAGCTGGAGCAGCAGGCCTGCCTCACAGGCAAAGACTTGAACGTCATGTGTAGTGGTTTTTGTCCCTGCGCCACCGCCTCCGTTAACCTCGCAAATAGCGACGCCAAACGTGGTAAGTGCGCTTTCGTCACCTTCCTCCGTCTTCTAATCATATTGAGGTTGGGATTCAGGCCTCCCTGTCTGCAACACAGTCATCACTTAACATGAGTCAGTGGTTTCAAAAAGGCAAAGTTATGATGCACTGACTGGTGGCCACACGCAACATGCTCTCTGTAGGCTGGGACTCTAATTTACTGACACAACTATTCAACCCACTGCTTGATGTTTGAGATCAATAGTCACCAATTTTAGAGATTACTGTTAGGCAAATATCCCCCATGTGGCTCGACTGCTCTTTCAATCATGTAGTAATTAATTATTTAGAGTGTACACTATCTATCATTGCAGCCAAACAGTATTGATCGTCTGGGCTCTCGGGCACGTGAAAATGCCAATTGATCAAAAGGATGAAATGTTACTCCTGTTTTTTCATCTGTAGCCTGGAATAAGTGCTTAGCCCGAGACGAAAAGTGGATCTGTATCGGACAACAGCAATTTGCTGCAGTGAAGTTAATGGCAAAATAATGTTTTTCTTTAATTGGCAGATCATAAAATGATAAATCACAGCCTGAAAATCCAACAGTTCACCTCAGCAGCTTTAGTCTGTGGGGAAACTTTTGCCTTTTCTTCTCTTCACTGTACAGTAAGAGCACTACAAAGCAGTGCCGAGCCTCTGTCTGCCTTTTGGGAAAGTGAGGCAGTTTGTTGTCAAGTGTCGGCCAAAGTGCCATGGTTTTGAATGTTAGGATTCCCTTTCTTGGTCTATTAGAGAGCTGCACTGGCCAGGACCTGGCAGACCTGGGCGACCGTCTGAGAGACTGGTTCCAACTCCTTCATGGAAACGCGAAGCGGAATAACTCTGGCAAGCTCGGCGCTGGCACCGCTTCAGGTTAGAGACTCACAGAGCGGCTTTATTCACTGCTGTCTTCAAACAAACAAATCAATCGTCAAAGTAAGTAAACAGTGCCGTGCAAACAGAAAGTAAAGTATTGAACAAATTGTTTCTGACAGTGCTGGACAGGAGTCTGGTTGCTAGCTGCAAGGACTCCATCGGCTGGATGTTCTCGAAGCTGGACACCAATAGTGATCTTTATCTGGACCAGGCTGAGCTGGCTGCTATTAACCTGGACAAGTATGAGATCTGCATCCGACCCTTCTTCAACTCCTGTGACAGCTACAAAGACGGGAAGGTCTCCACGGCAGAGTGGTGCCTCTGCTTCTGGAGAGAAAGTGAGTGAAGGGATCGAAGACGGCAGATAATAGAGAGTCAAAGTCTCTTTTTAGTTTTAAAGCTGTGAAATAACAGCCAGGTTACATCACAGTAAGGTAGAAGGTTTGCACTGACATGAATTAAAATTGTAATCTTTGATCCCACATCTCTTACCAATACTACCATAGCAAACTGCTTATCGCTATGAATTCATCAAAATGTGGTGAAGGCATTTGTTCTGAGTCATATTGTACTTCAGGCTTTCAAACTTAAGGATTTCATGTAAAATCCTGAATTATATATTATTTATTTCATATGTAGTAGCTCCACCGCCCGCCAATGGGCCATGACCCACAGTTTTAGAATCACTGCTTAAAACACTGACCTACTCTGCCGTTCAAAAGTTTGGGGTCATCTCTACAATATTTTTGTGTTTTCCAGTAAAACTCACACTTTTATTCATCAAAAGAGTTGCAAAATTAGAAATAATGATTTTGTTAATGAAATTTCTAAGTGACCCCAATCTTTTGAACGGGATTGTACTCCCAAGTCTGAAAGCCTAAAGCGTTGGGTGCCAAGGATAGTCATCCAAGCCTTGACCTGGCAACCCTCTGAGCTGCTCGAACCAGACGTGTTCGGGGGAACTGTAAAATCGTTCTCTTCTTCCGTCTGTTTATTCAGATCCAGTAATGTTCCCATCATGAATAACAGGTTTTCTCTGCTGCTGAGAACAACCTGGGCGGGATAATCTTTTATCTGTTGCCTGACTCACTTTTGTTCTGTTGAAAGTCCTTCTTGGCCTCCACTGATCTGTACCCACAACAGAGCTTTGTCTCTCCACCACACTCGACAAAACACGGTCCTTCCCTGATTTAGGGCTCCTCTGGGCGAGCTGAGCCCCTGACGCCTCCTCATGCAGCTTTCACTGTGTCCTTCATTGCTTGTTTGTTTGGTTGCCACTGCAACAGGGACAAACGCATTTACAACCGTCTTTCACGATTGGAGAACACTGTGTGTGCACTTTCGTGGGGCGTTCGATACTGTTGACAGTTCCACTGCAACCTCATGGATGCAGCTGCAGCTTTTCATGTCTGTGTCGAGAGTCAGAAGTGATGCAAGAAGTGGGCAAGGGACAGTGACCTCTCATCTGTCCTTCTGTCATTAACATGACATGTAAGAAATGCCTGGAGGCAATTTCACAACTATCCACTTGGAGTTGAAGGTGAATTCATTATTATTTATTTTCTTTCAAAACAAGTTCTTTTTAGACCAATAGTGACATGTAAATAAAAATTAAATGGGTTTTAATAATTTTGCACCTAAGAAATCTCAAATGGCACAGATGGTGCCAAACGAGAGAACGCCGAGACATCTCTTTACTAAAACCGCTGTCATTTTACTCTGCCTCACTTCAACAGCATCAGACTTTGCACAGCTCATGTCCACATGTTGCTGCGTGACATCCATCCGTTTTTAAGCTCCTACTGCATATTTTGAAGGTGATATTTACTTTAAAATGCAATATTTTTTTAGGCGAGAGAAAAAAATCCTTCATTTATGCTGTGTTCCATGTGCATTTACTCTGACACAGTGGCATCTACAGTGAAACTTACCAAGTGTTATCTTTATTTTGATAGCAAGATAATCCACATATACCTTGTAACTGCAAAGATTTACTCTATTTAGTTTGGGCATGTCATTTTTCGAGCAGAGACTCCAAAAGCACAAAACTTAATTTATGCTAAAAGACACTTTACCATCCTTCAAACCCTTCCATTCATTATACACAATAATCACTGGTTTATGGAGGCATAACTATTGTCTATGTATTTTTACACATAGTCAAGTTCCTTTATTTGCAGCCACAGGTAGATTTGTTCTGCAGTTTTAACCCTTTAACACCGAGGGAATGCACCATTGAAGTACATACATAACGGTTTGTGCTATCGGAAAAATTCCAACGGTTTCTGAAAGCTGAGAAGTTGCACATTAAAGCCAACATGTGGTAATTACGGTAATTTCACTCGCAGGAACCCGGAGAATTGGTGTCTTAGTCACCAAAGAGGAGAGAGTTGGAGAAATAGTTTGCATTGTTTGTCCTGTTTTTTGATATTGAAAATAAGCAAAACAAAAAGAAGTCCAGGCATTTTAAGGGTTAAGACAGTTGCATCCTTTTTAAAAACCTATTACAAAATGCAAAACTGTCCACCAAACAAGACTAAAAGCACAGAAAATAAATAAATAGGAAGATAATAGTGCAATATTGTTCAATTGTGCAATGGCTGTTAGGACAAGGCTACTTATACATTACTTTGTTTTTATAGTTCAGGCTTGTAAACCACCGTCCACAGACAAGAAGCTGGAATTTACTGTGCAGCGGCTGCAATTCATCATTTAAAATGGAGTTTGTTCGCCTCTCTAAACTGTCTCGAGTGCAGCGCTGCTGCGTTAAGCTGAGGCTCACCGATCGGCCGACTCCGCCACTTGATTATCTGATTAAGAGCGTTTCTGTTTCCAAGCCGTGCAATAAGACACAAAGGATATAACTGATTCAATAAAAGCACAGCAAAACAAAGTCAGCACGGTTTTGTCAATGTGGAAATATGAAAGCTTTCTTAGGTGGTAGGGTTGCTGGTCCCTCTTTTTACACACAGTTCAGTTCAAAGTTCAGTTTGGACAATATATCCGTAGTAATATATATATATATATATATATATATGTATATGTATATACATATATATATACATAAACCTGCACCAGTCTGTACAAGAAACATTGAAAGACTGCAGAACACTGCAGCCAAGAGCTATGGATCAGAAAGAGAGAACCCAATTAGGCTCCAAGACGTTAGAAACACTGACGCACGCACGCACGCACGCACGCACGCACGCACGCACGCACGCACGCACGCACGCACGCACGCACACACACACACACACACACACACACACACAGGTTTGATCTGCCTGTGACTGACCTTCCTTAGCAGAAGATGTCAGGTGATAGCAACACCTGAAACGCCTAATGAAGCCGTGACCCTAACATCTACTGTAACGTTTCATCTCGCGTGGCGAACCTTCAAGCCGACGCGAACCATCTTACAACACTAGGTTTTTAAAATGGCACTCAGTATCGCCATCATCTTGTCCTGTGGATGTTTAAAATACATAATAAAACAGAAAAAGGTAAAAAGTGCATTTAATGGAGAGATTGTATTTCAGTTCGAGACGTTTCTGCCTGCCAAAATGTAAAAAAATAACATTTTGTCTATTCTCACTATTCTCTGTTTCACTGCACACATGTGAATGCAAAGATGACATAGCCCTGCGTTTCATTAACACATAAGAAAGCACAAATTCAACCAAAGTCACGTGGTGACACCGAACAAAACACCCAGCTATTTTAATTTTCCCAACACTGGCTTTTTCAACAAGTACAAAACGATCAGGTGTTTCTGCTGATGTTTTAGAGATGGAGAACCAGTGCACACTCTTCTATTCCATGTGAGCACCACTCGCATCATTTGACCTTTCCCCAAAAATGCAGGGTAGTCACCTCATTTGCACACTGATTATCCAATTGATCAGGCATTTAACCCGCACGCAGTGGGTTACTCTCACTCTCGCTCATCAAACGTTCATGATTAGCTGGTGAAATGTATAAAGTGCATCACACCGAGCGAATAATCAACTGTGATTTAATGATAGTTATTTGGATACACAATGAATGTGAAGTGACAATTGACGGTTCCCATGTAATGTAGCCTCTCTTCGTTCTGCAGGTTCAGATCAAATGTTTGTCAATCATCCATTATATTCCTTCAGCGAAGCGCTCGGCGATCGATCGATCGGAGCTCTGACAGAATGACATACTAGTCTTTTGTACACGGATCAATACAAGCACAAAGTGTAATTATGAGGCACATTGATTGAGATCAAGTTTGAGGAGTGTGGGGGGCAGTTTTCAGGTAAGTCTTCACTGTCATCACTGTCATCTTGTGTGATTCTTGCAGAGCCGCCGTGCCTCGCCGAGCTGGAGAGGATCCAGGTGCAGGAAGCAGCCAAGAAGAAGCCTGGTAAATATGTTCCTCCTGGCGCTTCTGCTACATTCAAGAAGTATTTCACTGTTTTTGGGTTTTTTTTGGGGGGGGGGGGGGCACCAATTTCTCCTGGCACACATCAGATCCTCTCAAAGCTACAACCTGCCCAAGACTAAGCCATAAATTGCACCATCTAGTAGCTGGCATTTCCCTGAATTCACTTCGGGCCTGTGGGTGCACTCCTGTAACAAGGTGTCTGAAGAAGCAAAGCGAGGAGCAGCAGGAGCCTCATTAAAGAGATCACAAGCTCATGGCTGGGATTAGGCCCTAATCAGACTCGGGGTATGAGGTGAACAGGGATTAGAGGGCGCTGGCTTCGGGAAAGAGGAAGAATAAACCCCCTGTTTGGCTCTCTGAGAAGCCCCCGCACTACAGTATCAACACACAAGCTCAACAAAGCTGCACAGCTGCCTTTTAGTCTTTAGCTCCAAACCCAGAGAAACGTGTTATCCCCTCTCTGAAGTCCACTCACTCGTCCAGCTTAGCCCCGCAGAGGACTTTGCTTTCGGGCTGATGAAACAGAGACGCTCTGTCACCGAGGATGACTCTACAATCTTTACATGCCACATTCACAGCTTAAGAAATGACAAACAAACACAACATATTGGGCGAAATCACACCCATAGGCATTGACGTCACGCAAATATTTTCTTTTCCATGTCTGATGCCAATATTTACAGATCAGTGCAGCTGAATGCAGATTTATTTTTTGGCCAAAGCAACAGTTTAATAATCACACACGGTCCATTTCACTCAAACCATTGTGAAATGAGTTTGCACACATGACTCTCTGTGTGTGTGTGTGTGTTTCTCGGTGTAGCAGTGTAAAGATTTCACGTTGCCTGGCAACAATAGCAAGCTGCGCACAGGAAGTGATTGGATTTATGTCAAGACACAGAGACAACGGCAGCCTTGTGCGAGTAAAGTGAGACGGCTGCAAACAGGTCATAGTCCAACCCGAAAAAACACAAAAACGTCCCGGGGCGAAAGTGAATTCTGCTGCTCAGAAATCCCAGTCGTTCAGCAGCTTCGGCGCTTTTCGTCCCTGCTGCACTGTTGCTGTCATGAAAACCAAACAAAAAGTCTCTCCAATCTGAATAGTGTGTATTTTTTAATGAAAAATAACGCATAAATTACGCATTAAATACACTTTTCTGAGAACAAAAAACGTGAAAATTCACATCAGTGACTAATAATAAGCTGATTACATGGCAATACACATGCCTGTGTGAGGCAAACAGATGATGCTCTCCCTGCCAAAAAGCTGCTTCTCCATCCTGACTGATGTTTTTATTACTGCTCCACTAAGACTTGCTGGCATTTCATTTCGCTGTGCCTCGACTCAAGCATCAGCATAAAGCAGCTACTGCATGTGTAGCTGGTGCTATAAATATTTAACAACATACAAGTGTGTGTGTGTGTGTTCGCATGTGCGTCTCCGCAGGCACGTACATTCCCAGCTGTGATGAGGACGGCTACTACAACAAAGTGCAGTGCGACCAGAGTCGAGCTGAGTGCTGGTGCGTCGACCAGCACGGTGGAGAGATGATGGGCACCAGAATCCATGGCAACCCTGACTGTGGTAAGAGAGAAAGTGAAAAGAAATCTCCACGACAACAAAAAAAACATATGTTTTATGTCTTGGTTTCAGTGCAACATTCTGAGATGTTTGACATTTGTAGGACTCAGTTAATTATGAATCATCATCGTCCATTATATTATTATAAACATCAGTCTTCTATCAAATATTGTGGAGCGAAATCAAAACATGCGTTTCATGGATTTTCTGGTGTTATTAACTGTGCACAAAATGAAACTAAGAAATGCTGTGGTGTCTAAAAATGTTGATTCTGTACAGCGTTAATCACTGCCTTAGGAAACAGTGGCACATATTTAAATCACAGCTCGTATTCCTGCTTTTCTCTCGTGTTTAATTCACGTGTTATTCTATTATGCAGCTGTTGTTCACGTTTTCAAATATCATCATGATTTTTGAGTGTCTGTATACTGCACTGTACATTCTTTTGGGTGTTGTTTCCACATAAGGCCCTGTAGATTTCTCCTGCACCCTCTCTTGTACTTTTTTCTCAATTTTCTAGTTATTTTCTCTTGAATTTGTGTGTAAAATAGACAAAATATAAGCTCTTATCAGCTTGAGATGGGAAGTATAAAACAACAACCTTCGTTATCAGCATCACTAACATAGCCAACAAAAGCCCAAAGCCCAAATATGCTTAGTTTACACTTATATAGAACCAACAGAAATGTTTGTCCAATCAGCTATTGTGTCAATAACCTTAAAGGCACCATATGTAAGAATGTGGCCAAAAACGGTAACTTCACTTCAAAACACCAAGGTCTTTTAGGTTTCATTTTCTCTGCCATTGTAGCTCAGACGTAACTGGCAACCCGTGGTTGCTCGGCAGCTGAGACTCTACTGACTGCAATGTAGTAGATGGCAGTAGGTGGCGCCACATGCTAAAACATGATTTCAAAACATAAACATGATTTGCAGTCTGCAAAATATTTTTTTTAATGCAAATATTTTGGCTGTACTGCTGTTGTTGGTGAGTTCAGTTTGTTATATGAACATTATTCCTGAGTCTCTGTGACATATTAGGAGGATTTTACGGCCAGTTGCTTTAGATTTATTACATAATGCACCTTTAATTAAATTATTTCTGCACTTTTACATGAACCTGTCTGCAGATGAAGTGGCTGGATATTCTGGAGATTTCGGGAGCGGGGTGGGATGGGAAGATGAAGAGGAAAAGGAGGCCGAGGACAACGGCGAGGAGGCGGAAGAGGAGGAGGAGGAGGAGGAAGAGGAGGGCGAGGCAGACGACGGCGGATACATCTGGTGAAAGTGTCTGACCCCCCCACGCAGAGAGCCGAGTCACTGCTGCTGGAATGAAAAATCGAGAAAAAAAACCAAAAAAAAACAGGGATGGCTCTCCCCGAACAGCGGACTGCAGAGGCATGGGTTTATGTATCGTTCCTGGTGGGATATGTGGTACCAGGTCCACTGATGAGATCATGACCAGTTTTTGTCGTAGATAGGTGTAAATGCTTAATTCTCTCCTCTTTTGTTGTTGTTTGTTTTCTTTTTTTCCAGCAACAGAGCTTGTTTTTTCTTTTTTTGTTGCTGTCCTGAGAAGCAGGACCCACTGACGACTGCGCCATAGGTAGCTATAAAGTCCATCAGAATTCCTATCTTGTCCGACCACCATCTATGCATATAGAGATTACCAGTCATTTTTGTATCGTGTGAACAACTGCTTGAGTACTAGAGCTGCAAAAATGTCATTGGAATGACATTTTTGGGAGAGATGCTCGTTTGCCTTCTTGCTGTGTTGATCAACACCGCTCTCATGGTTAAATATGAAACTATAGAGATAGGAAACAAGAATTAAGACCATAAATGGGGGCATACAGAGCAATTCTTTCTTCTTTTTTTAAAATGAGCATGCTTTCCTGGGCCGAATACTTTCACATTTGGGCTGATTGCTGCTGATTTTTGAGATTGAAAGAATCTGTCATGTGAAAAAAAAAATGCTCAAAAGTTGATTTGTTTTGGTGGACAAGGACATGAATAATAAGATCATCAACGTGTAAATAAATAACTGCAACGCGCAGACATTTATTCTGCCACATAAATAAACCCTTTATCGCTGTTTTTACCTAATTGAGGTAATGATCACAGGAAGTGAGAGCAACAAGACGAATGAGCCGCTCTCACAAAATGTCAAACCATTCCTTTCAACGGTTCTGTGCAACGTGTTATGACTTTCTAAATTGTGTATTCTGTACATACATCCAGTGTAAATTATCCGTGAAGTAAGCTAAGAAGAGTTCAGGTTACTATGGTTTCAAGCCACCTTTGTGTCGAAGGTGCACCACAGCTCATATAGCGGTCTTTTCTTACTTGTACATGCTTAAATGGATACACACACACACACAAACAAATATATACAGGACCTATATTTCCAGTTGGTTTAACTTTCTAGATCTGGTAGAATCCACTCATCGCTGTCCTCTGCTCACTCTGAGATCATGTCAAAGAATGTGGCACAGGTTTGTTTTTATTCCGAGTTTGCAACTTGGGGGGAACAAAAAAAAAAGAATTGCACATATTTAAAAATATGTGCATTACTTGAAGTTCTGTGTGTACACTGGGATTCACACTGTTTTGTTTTGTTTTTCTCGATAAGAATATTGTTGCCATGTCTTCATTCATGCTATTGATAGGCCAGACATCTGGTTGTTCTTAGTATTGCATGTTAGTATATACATATATATATATATGTATGAATGTACTTCTAGGCTGAGCACTTTACTAATAAAGGCACTGGAGGCAAGCTGGGTGTTGATTTTAATCCGTCTAAACTATTCCTGGGTTTAGATTTATCATCCTGGGAGAAATTGGGTTGCGTTTTTGTGGCGACTGGGCCACAACTCCTGTCTGTAAAGAAAGAGAAACACTGAGTTTTTTGTTCTCACTGAGGTCACGACATCTGTGTGTCACCGACTGTAGTGTTTTTGCACCACAGCAGATCTGTTTCGAGCCCACAAGCTAGATTTGAAGACCAGATCAAATTTAACGTGTGAATGGAAGCCGGGTGAGTAAATATGGATATTTTGGAGCACAGAACGTCTTCTTCATGACCTTTAGGTGTCTTCATTTTTCCAGCCACAGCTTTGTGACACACAATTACACCCGATTGTGTTAAATTAGGCTTTAACAAATCATTGTTGTCATGTATAACCACAGAGCTGGCAGTGGAATAATACACAAAAGCAGGGTAAAAGTTCCAGAATTTTCTTTGAAGACTCGGATAGATGTTTTTATTTTGGTGCTGAGCTGCCACCGGGTGATAAAAGGATAAATTACAACATGTTGGCTGCCAACTGTCACTAAAAAAAACCCACACCATAGTGATAGAGACAGCACTGTAAAATGATTTATGGGTGAATAATCCTGGAAGGAATGGATACTTATCAGTTAAAAGTGTGCCGTTAAATGTAAACAAGTATAGCAAATCAAGGATAAAGAGTAGTCATAACAGGCTGCAATATCCACTTAATTTACACAGAAAGATTTATCAAATTGAAAAAACACCCCAAAACTAGATATTATCAAACCATATGGTACATGTCCTAATACAGGGGTGAATACAACATTGTAATTTTCGCAAATTTTCTTCAAGTATTTGTCAAGAAAAACTAACTTATTGAAAATAATAATAATATTAAACTATAATAATATAGTTTTCATTGTCTAGCGAGAGCAGTGGAAGGAAAGGGAGCAGCCAAATGATTGCTGCCAACTAATGGTTGGAGGATAACAACGTCCGAAAACCCCTGTCAAAAATATTGCCATCGTATCATGGCATGAAATATCACAGTATTTTTGTGTATTTTAAATTGATGGCAGTTGTATCATTAGCAGTGACAGAAGATAACAGCGTTATAAAGAGATCAGCAACAGATTAACCGGGATACAATAGATCAAGTAAAGAGTCATAGTTCAAAGGAGCAGCTTTTGAAATGATGATAAAAACTGACAAGAAGATCCTGATCTGGGTCAAACTTGTGGAGAATTAACATTTCATAATTCAAAGCTTGACATTCTTTCTAAAAGTGACTGGTTGCTCATGAATGGCACAAATTACTGGTTCAAAGAGGTCAATTTTGTGTTTTGTGACCATTATAATAAAAAGACGACTCATTACAACATTAAAAACACACACATACACGATGGGTGTCATTTAGATTTTTATGCTATGTCAGAGAGAAAACAAAACCTCGACACAAACTGTTCCTACTCGAGTTGATTCTGTTACAAACTTCCTGGTGTCAGCCAAAGGGCATTTACTGTACAAACATTTACATCTGTATTGTACACAATTTACAGCGACTGATACAGAATACTGTTCAAAGGAGGAGTAAACCTGAAGTCAAGAAAACGGCACACAGGATACACAGATGAACATATGCTGCGTGTGCCCCTCATCTATTTCCAACTATTTAAAATGAGGATATAAATTTATACAAATCATTTGTAGACATCTAGGCACATTTACATTTACAGAAGATACACCAACGAACAAAAATGTGTGAATGTCCCGAGTTAGGTTAGAATAATAATTTACAGGTAAGCATATTAATATGTGCAGGTGCACTCTCTTCTCAGCTAATGAAAAACGACTTCATCATCACCATTTCCGCCCCGCTAATGTTGCACAGCTTTTCCCGCTGATTACATCACATTTACACATCATTCAGGCTCCAAGGATTAAATATAAAATAAAAACAAAGTTATCACATTGGAATTTCATGTACATTCTGAGTTCAAGTAAAAGTGTAGAGTGCTATGCAGACATGGTCAAGCTCTTGATTTCAATTCAGGTCTATATGTATATTATTATATATCTGTCCTTCAGCCGTCACTCATCCCTCTTTTGCTTCCTGACATTTCAAGAGCACCACATTCCTATTACAGTGCCTCCACGCTGTTACAAAGCAAGGGCAGCCTCTGAAAGTCATAGAAACGCTGCATGAACCTCCCAAAGTCAACATAAAAAGACTTTCTGTGTCCACGTAGTCAACTTGGCTGCCTACACTTTGTTCAAAACGTGGGGGGAAAATGTAACGGTAAGAGCCAAGAATATCAAGAAACTCCAGGACACTGGAAGTGAATAGTGTATTAATCACAAGACACTCATCAGTGAGCTGATCAGACTTTTTACGTCATCATCTCTGCCTTTATTTGAGGGACAGGCTGTTTTTGTTGTTGTTGTTGTTTAAATAGGATGTGTGTTATTTTGCATCTACCCAGCCTCCACTCAGAATCATTGTCATAGATCTTTGGCAACACAATGTCTTTTATTTTAACATCAACTTCAATGAAAATAACAGTCCAGTGTGTGTAAAATGTAGGTGAATATAATCAAACCAAATTAATCTTTACATTTTCACAACTGTAATGTATGTAATGATCAGCCTTTTATTATATTTATATCAGAGACTGGGTAAGCGCTATGAAGGTCGCCATTTTGGACCTCATGTTGTGATGCTAGCTGAAGGGAACACACTTGGATGGGGAGGGAGAAGTGAAAGACATGCCACTTACAACAGTAATTGTTGCTACAATTTTCACACTGTACCTTTAACTCGTCATTAATCTAATTGGCCTTAAATCTTACCTGAAAACAATAAACTAGCTGGTCTGTGATATAACTAATAAAACAACAAAGACGTCTACGACACTTGCCCAACGTGAAGCTGCACATGTTCTGTAATCAGGTTTGATGTCATCCAATCATCATGCCATGCAGTTGGACCACTCACATGAACGCAACAGTTCACCATGAACCACTTTTAAAAGTCTGCATTGAAACCTTAAACCCTGAATAAATGCTTAAATAAAAAGAGAAATAAAACTAAACAAAATACACGATTAAAATTTTTTTTGTCGTGAAAAAAAATGGGTCAAGAAAATCCCTCCTGGTTAAGCCCCAGACAAGCAGGTCAGTCAATGTACTGCGATAACCATCTGAAACCTTCACCATAGCCCTGTCTTTTTAAAACACTGCACATGTAGATCTCCAGCGGCCGAATGTTCAGCTCCTTCAAAGACACATTACCCTGTTGGACATATTAACGATTAAAGATTAACGAGGGAGATTGTGATCGGGCACCAGGACATCTACACTGACACATACAGATTATCATTTCGGAGAATTCAAAAATGTTTGGCTTACCTTTCCTGTAACTTGGCCATCGAGAGCAAAGGCTCCTCGAAGTGTTCCCTCACTGATGGCCTCTGGGCGGTCAATTTTATTACCCAGCACCAACACTGGTACATTGCTTATGGTTTCATCTGCCAGGAGAGCCTGGACAAACAGGGGCAGCACAGTCATCATGAATCCACTGATATCAGACAGCAGTTGTGTAACATTAAAGGTTAAACTTACATCCAGCTCAGTCTTAGCTTCTGCTAGTCTTTCATGATCTGCACAGTCTACAAGGAAGACAACAGCATTCACGGCGGGCAGGTAGTTCTTCCAAACTCTTCGTGCTACAGAAGAAGGGAAAACCACAGTAGAAGAGAATGAATCGTCTTTCCTGAAGCTAAATATGAGTGAATGCCACTTTCAGTGAGTTTAAACAAACACCGGTGGAAATTCAATTGTATCTTTATTGTGTCTGTGAGTTCAGTGGTATTCAATAACTATAAATATGACACAGGTTAAGCAATTGCATTTTTAAACATTTATATCTTTGTATTGCTACTGCAAACCCTTTATTAACTATCACAAAATAAGTGGAGTTGTAGCTGAGATGTTTGGTTTTGCCTGAAATAGTGGTGCTATTGTGACATCTAGTGGCAGTGAATAACATACATTTCACTGAAAGCTGACTTAATGTAAACAAATAACATTCAAGAATGCCCACTGTTTTTCTATTGTGTGTCAAGATCTGCAAAAACAAAGAGCTCACCCTGTGCGTGTCCTCCCAGGTCGAAAGTGGTAAATGTCATGCCACCGATTGTCAGCTCCTCAGAAGCTTTGTGGAAAATAAAATAAAAACACCTGTTTATGCCTCTGACAGTTGTCCCTGCACAGTTTCCTTACATGCTATCACCATTATTTGCAATACAATTAAGAATCTAATCTAAGACATACGTATCACTGTAACTCAGGGGGTAAATACCTTTACATTGGAAAATGTCCTTTAGAAATGGTTGAATTTACTGAATAATGACAGGCTTTCTGTTTCACTCACTTTAACACACCATCCTTTAACCTTTAGTGCTCAAGGTTTATTAGTAGTGATATAAAGTAATAATAATTGTGAAGAAGTCACAAAATAGACCATTTGTATTTTATTTTTGTTCATAAAAACGAACCAAGTGAACTTTGATGAATTTCCAAATTAACATATTGTATATATATATACAATAAACATTTGGAGTACTTTTTGCTCTGTTGTGTTTATATAGTTGGTGAAATGTTTTTATTTTTTTTTCATCAGATTGCCTAGGTTATGCTGAAAAAAAAAAGGATATAAGATGCTCTATATTGCACATTCTTAAACCCTTTGTATATACTTGTGGTTTAAACATGGTAAAAAACATGGAAAAAATCTGCCAAAATGCTCTGTGTTCTAAGGGTTAAATAAAAAAAAAAACTGTTTATTGAACCGTTTTAACTCACTGTTGGAAAGGTTAAGTGTTAGCTTAGTAGCAAGATGTGATTTGCAAAAAAGGAAAACACCTGTTCCTGTCAGACTGTATGATTGTGTTGTCACAACTGATAATTAACAGCAAACCTTTTAAATCATACCAGCAGAATAACTTCCACTTAAAAACAATAATATTTCATGTAAAATCATTCAGAAATTGTTAAAACAACAATGATGTAATATAAATCATGGGCATCATGTGTTTATCTCTCCTTACTTGGATGCAGTGTGGGTACATGTTGGCCAAGTCGGTCATCTTTTAACATGTGCAGCAGTGTTGTCTTGCCAGCATTGTCCAGGCCCAAGAACACCAGCTTCCCACTCTTTTTGTACAGACCTGGAGGTAAAACATTGTTTGTTTGCTTTATTCCACGAGTTCATGAACATGAGCTAATTTGCAGTCTTGACTTAGCATCTCCTATGACCACATGGAACATTTAAATACTGCTTACACATGTCATATGTCATTTGCCGAAGTAAACTGGTGGTATTGTGGCTTAGTGTACATCGTGGGACAGTTACTTACCTAAGAAATGTAAAACATTGCTAAACCCCTTGTAGATCCAGTCAAATATAAACGACATTTCTTTGTTCACTGACTGAAAAAAAAGAGAGATTACAAGATTACAACACAACACGTAAAAAGCCGTCTGGAACATGTGGACTTAAAATTTATTATTTTGATAATGATATACCAATTTAGTATTTTTTTTTTTTAATGTTTGCTTTCCTCAGACTCTCAAATATATGGGTTTTCCTACATATGATAATAAAATGAATTTTGTGGAGTTGTAGTGGTGGCCTTTTATTTGTTCATTTAATTTTTTTTTTTATAGGCAACAGTCAATTACATACAGTGCTTAACAGATTGATTCGACCACCTGTCATAAAAACAAGAACATATAAATACTTAAGAAATCTTTCAAAAAGGTGTGTCAAAACTAAAATTGTTATTGTTACTTATTTGGAAAATAAATTGAATTCATGACATATTAACCAAGACATAATAATATGCTTTACTATTTTAAATGTGTAAATCCATAGATAATAATTATATTTTAGCATTTATATATTATATATATTATAATATATTATATATTATATATTCTACATGGTGCAACATACTTACCAGTGTTGTTAAATTAGGACAGCTGTGCCTTTGGGTGGTGGTTTTATTTGTTAAGCACTGTACATAAATAAATTGATAATAAAACAATATTTTAATCTGTAAATTCACAATCTTAGAGATTAAAGTTGTAACAGGTGCCTGTTGACATTGCTTTACATTGACATCGTGGTCATAAGGTAGCACGTAGTAGAAAAAACCTGAGTACTTGACTGCCGTGGAATGATTGCATTCTATTACATCATACAGGTGTTTTCAACTCCACCCACGGGTGTAGCAGGTGGACAGTGTTACCTTTCTGTAAATGGGTCTAAGGTCTAAACGTAACGCCTTTAGTTTAAACACTCGTACATAGTACTATGGTCTGTCTTTGGGAGCAAATGTATCTCATGTTATTAATAAGCTTTACCTAATGTGTCCATGTTTAGCAGCGCCCCTGACCACAGTCACACAGTTTAAAGACAATTCCAACAAAAACAGCGTATTGTTGCGACTCTTTAACACAATACAGTACATACAACATGAATGTCGTAAGCTTCTGAGCGTTAGCTTCGCTGTTTCGCGTTATTAGAACACAACATACCGCTCCTGGTTAGCGTTAGCCTGTTAGCTGACGTTAAACCTCGAGTACTTTCTAGGACTTCGGCCTTGAGTGGGTCTAAAAGCACAACACTGTCCAATAATAAGACTTCCTGTTGCCACAGTGTGTTACCATGTCATGTTATGACACGGTAGGCTTTAGCTAACTTACCTAACGGCGCGGAGTAGTAGTGACAGCTCGGTGGTCTCCTTGGTGACAGTTTGGTCGGAGGTCCTCTACTACTTCTTCTTCTCTCGATTTACTTGCATCTTTTTACTTCGTGTTTTAGAAACGGAATTCACTCTATCACATTAGCGCCACCCCGTGGAAAAATAGCGGTATTTGTCGCCGTGCTGTGAAGTGCATTACAAAAGTGAGCTGCACTTTCGACACAAGGCCAACGACATAAACATGCACGAACTATCACGAAACATTTCATAGACGTGTTGTTTTTATCTTATTTTTTTATTTTTTTATTTTTTAACCAAACTATTCTATTATTAAACATACTACACTTCATATCATTCCACTACTGACGTGGAACAAAATAAATTAAATTGAATTGAATTTAATTGAAATTATTTGAAGGATATGTAAAAACTAACGGCTTAATGTTATTGTCAGGATCCTATTAGGTTTTTCAATTAGTTGCCAACTATTACTAACCACATTGTAAATGAATATATCAACTTGTTGAAGCTTATTAGCTTCCAGTGGCTTTCACAGCAGAATGCTTACATTAATAGACAATGTTTTGTACTGTCAAGTGGCTATAACACGATACATTATATATTTGTGTTTCTGTAGGTAAGCTAATTTAAAAATCATAATGATAATCAAAACAACACACTAGAGCCTGGGATGTAGTGAGGTTTATTACTTATAACTTATGGGACTGTGTCCAACAATTTAGGTGATGAAAAGGCATGATCGTGCTTTCATGTAGTCTGAATTTTACACAGAAAAAAAACATCAGCATATCAGCATCAAACAGAGATAGAAAAAAAAAAAGAGTGAAGCCAAATCTTCATGTTTCTTCCCAGGATTTCTCTTCTCACTTCTCAAGGTAGAACCACTTGTCAACTAAAGAATAATTAAGCATGTGATTTTAATGGTGTAACAACAACAAAGAAGTGGCTGTAATAAAATGAACACCCACCTGAACTTGGACTAGGATCTTCAGGTCCAGAAGCACATGCCTGTAACAGTGAGTGAAATCATTAAATCCTGTTACTTTTGTAACAGGAACACGTGCCCTTTAAAGGTCGTTACAGATCACACGTGTAGCCTCAGTGTTTTGGACTCATTCACTGCTGTTTAAAACTCATCTACAAGACAAATGCTGTCAATATTTTTCTGTCTTTCCATAATAGCGTGTGAGAGCCTGAACATGGATGTGAAAATAAAACAGACTTACAGATTGAACCACAGCCTCCGCGTCTCCAGCAGAGCAGCAGAACGGACTGTCTGAGACACTCGTGTTCATGCTGCCACAAGACAGTGACAAAACAAAGCAAATCATTTCAGCTTTAACAGTGAAACGCACCTGGAAAGGCACATAATCACTCAGTCACTGCTGTATAATTATCCTGAATGAAACCGTTTTTGTGAATAGGGACATGTGGTTGCATATCAGAGCTTATATTTTTGAATACGAAGTGCTCACCAGTTCAATTCACCAGCATTTGTCTTCTTAGAGATCAGTGCCTTCCAGAACTCATGGGTGCTCTTCACTGTTTTAATGGCAAAGTCCTGAAAAACAGCAGCACACATTCATCATTTTCATCCAATGTGAATGCATTGATATTCAAGGAAACATTGAGCTACATTAAATAAAAGAGAAAAGATCAAGGAATGTTTAAAAATTACATTTTATATATGATTTTATTTACACTTTAAAATGCTTTAAAATATACATATACATTCACATTTTCTTTTCTCAAAGTAAAGGCTGGAAAAGTTTACCCTGTCCTTGAACTCGCTGTTGAAAGCAAACTGGTTTTCAGGTTTCCCATCTGGAACTTTGTATCTCTTGAACCAATCAACCGTTGCCTCTAGATATCCAGGCTTGAGTCGTCTCACGTCATCAATACCTGCAGCCAATCGACACCGACAACGAGGAGAAGACAGAAAGAAATCAACTGCAATGGTGCCATTCTACTTTCTGACAGCATGGAGAACCTCGTGCATATATTATTCATACTGTTAAAGTCGGACGCTTCAGGATCCTCAGTGTTGATCACAATGACCTTCCAGTCTGTTTCGCCCTCATCGATCAAAGCCAGAGTTCCCAAAACCTTCACTTTGATGATCTCTCCTCGTGAGCACACCTGGGAATACAACACATATTTTTTGTAAACCCCTCAAACAGTTAAATAGATTTTTGTGCCTCTATAAATATTTCTTTTCAAGACCTTATTTCCTATGTCACATATGTCAATCGGATCATTGTCTCCACAGCATCCTGTGTCGCTGTCCTTGTGGTTTGGGTCTTCCCACGTCTGACAAAATAGAAAGCAGAGAAAGATGTTTTGATGGAGCAGAGACTTTTGGTTTCCTGTTATCCTTTAAATCAGGGGTGTCAAACTCATTTTCACCGAGGGCCACATCAGCATAATGGTTACTCTCAAAGGGCCAGATGTAACTGTCATACAGAATAAATGTAACTAAATGTAACCAAATATAATGTAAAATAAAGGTAACTACACCGTAACATATTGCTAAATAACTTTCTGTATTTATTACTTATTCAATTTCATTCGTTGCATGATGCATATACAATGATACACTGTGATCTAGTAGCGGTGCCGTCACTTTGCGGGTAACGCAATCGCCATGCATTGTGGGAAATGTAGTTTATGGTCAACACACGCCTTAAAGCAGCATAGACCTATTTTAACACAGATTTTTAAGACCAATTAATCCCTCGCGGGCCACTTAAAATGATGTGGCGGGCCACATGTGGCCGCCGGGCCTTGAGTTTGACACATGTGCTTTAAATAAATACTGTACGGCCTGTGTTGGATGTACCTGTGGAATCGCTCCGTAATTCCAGATGTAACCTTTGTGAGGAAACACATTGGCGACGTAACGAAGATTGCCCTTCTTCACATCTTGTATCAGTGGATTCAGTGGGTCTTTGGTGGCAATCTGGAATCAAATGACAAAAATCAAGTTACAAAAAACATCACAACCATTCCTTTTGAATGACAGAGATCAGTGCTATAAGTCATTTTCATAATCAGTTTACATATTAGATGAGATATTTCAGTCATATCATTATTGTACAATGCACATAATGCATCATATCAAATAAGAAATACCACCTAACGTGCTTCTCTGTAGACTGGCTGATTTATTTAAAATATACACCTTACTTTATAAACCACAATTATGTACTATTATGAAGAACAAGAAATTAAAGATGTAAACATACCTCCATCTTTGCGTTAGTCCATCTTGGAACCTCCACAACAGCATGAAAAATATTCTGCAATACAATGCAATTAGGATTAAAAAAAAGTTTCAAAGAAATGGAAGACTAACATGGCAGCAGTTACAAACCATACATACATGTAAACTTAGCTGTGTGTACAGTATACGAGATGTTTAAATTCATGGATGAATGACTTAAAACTAACTTAACACATTTTTGTACGAAACTATTCTTACGACATCCTCACAGAACCAAAAAAAAAAGCATTGGAGCTGCAAAATAAATGAATGAATAAATAAAAAGGAAATCTGTGCACTTGTATAGTTTTGATCCTCAGACTGTGAACCTTAAATAGCACAACTGTGTATATTTTTTCGCCCAGAGAATCAAACATTATTAAAATGATGCTCACCTCTGCTTCATTTGCATAGATGGGTATGTCGTGGAATGGTGAGATATATTTACCGCCTGAATTTTCTGTGTTAAAGAAATGTACATGTACATGTCAAGAATACTATAAAAATCACATCGCTTTATAATCAAGGGACTACAGTACTACTCTGCATACTCTTCAGGGGTTAGCTATAGACACCTGGACTTGCTTTTTTTAAGTTAGGTTTAGTTTTGTGTATTTGCCAGTGAGTCCAGTTGCCAAAAGTTAACCCCCGAAGATGCAAGGACCTGGATAACAGAGGACCGCCACAGACACTACTATGCATAATCCACGAAGGGATTATTTCCATCTAATTCACAAACTAGTCCATTCAAATAGCCGTGCTTACTGAAAAACACCCTGTACTCCTGGGTGTTGGGCCTGCCCCTCTCCTCGATGGCAAAACTCATATCTCTTCTTGGTTTCTACCTCTGTAGAGTGAGTGTGTGTGTGTGTGTGCACTAACTCAGAAGGACTAAGCAGCTCCTGACTGACAGGCGGTCACTGAGGCAGAGGAGCAGACATGCGCACTACTTACGCCAAGGTTAGAGACCTGACAGCTGCCTGCATTTGACAACAGAGCTGCTGTATGAGTGCAAGGACCAGATGACAGAACCATGCTGGTTACTGTTTATCTCCTCATGGACATTGAAGTCTGATTGTGTCCCGCTCGAACACCTGAAGCAAACAGAAGTGAACAAACGTCTGGAAGAAGCACAACGTTTTGCTGAAGAGTAATCAATAGCTAATCCTCCTTTACTAACACAGCTCCACACTGCAGACGGATGTGATTTGATTTGTTTTCCCATCTCCCTGTTGTAAAGCAGAGGCCCTTGAATGTTCTTTTTAGACAAAAACAGATGGACCTGACTGGTGTTAACCTTAAACCAATTAACACAGGAGGATTAGGGGTGTGTGCCCATGTCATGACTTCTTCTATTTGATAACATACTTATGAGCCTGCTTTCCGTATAGAGTATTTTCTTTATACTCCACTTCACTTCACTTTTGTTTTAATGGTAGCTTATGAAATTTGTTGAATAAATTACATTTTGTGCCCATGTTTACTTTCATTTGTTTTTTTGCGAAAACATTCCTGTTAAAGACAATAAAATAATGAACAAGACTGAGTTTACTGTATATACAATTTAATTGAAAACCTTTCATACTATCAAAAGTAATAAATAATGAATTGCAAGTATTCTACCATACCAGCACAAAGTAGTCTCCAGCAGGGGTAAAATTAAGTGAGGAGAATGCCATTCGTAGACACCTGTAATTCATTGTTCATATACAGCATCAAGGGTATATTCAAGTATTGTGTTTCCAAGCATCAAACTGAAGGAGTCAAAGGCACACAGCATGCAGTCATTGAGTGGTGATCATATATATCGCATATAGCACTCTTTAGGACTCTGTCGTGGACAGAACTTCAAACTTGTGGAGAGACTGCAGAGCAGACTGAGTGTTTGAGTCCAAGGGGTTAGACATCACGTTAAGCCACTTCAGTGCTGGCATGGCAGACAGCTTCTCCACTGGAATTTCTGTGGAAAAATACATGAAACACCTCTTTAATTAAATCTTCAAGTATATAACAACTTCTCCGTCACCATGTCTTTATATGTTACTGTTATTACCAGTGAGGCTATTTCCCTCCAGGTTAATCCTCTCCAGTGTGGCTATCTCCATGAGCTTGTCTGGGAAGACGGTGAAGCTGTTATTAGCCAGACTGATGCTGGTCAAATGCTCCATTTCTCCCACAATGTTCGGCAGTTTGGTGAGAACATTACCTCGCAGGTCCAGCTCTGCAAAATAAGGTAAATAGGTAAACCTTATTCTGTGTCAGAATAGAGGTTGTGTCCATACTGCAAACAACTGCATCATTTAGTTTTACAGCTTTAGTGTATTTATAAATCCACTACCTCTCAGCTGGGTGAAGGTTGAAAAGAATTTACTGGAAATGGACTTCATCTCATTGTCAGCCAATGTGACGACGTGGATGTTTTCTGAGACACTCCTCAGAACCTTGAACACACCATCTGGGAAAGAAATGAGCTTGCAGTTTGACAAATCTGCAGGGAAGAAGAAGATTATGACATTGTTAATCACTCACATAGCACTGATAGCAATATGATATACAGTTATAAAAAAACGCAGTTGGCCACAAGTTTTTTGTAGTGGTTAGCACTGTTGCCTAAGACCCAGGTTTGTGACCCGGTTGGAACAAGGGCCTTTCTGCATGGAGTTTGCATGTTCTCCCCATGTGTGCGTGTGTTTTCTACAAATTCTCCAGTTTCCTCCCACATTCCAAAAACATGCAGAGGTTAACTGGACAATCTAAATTGCCAAGAAGTGTGAGCGTGAGAGTGAATGGTTGTTTGTCTCTGTGGCCATGCCATGGATGGGCAACCTGTCCAGGGTTTACCGACACCATTTGCCCAATCTCAGCTGGGATTGGCACCAGCGACCCTCATGTGGAGTATAAAGCGGTAGGCGATGAATAAAAATGAAAGACGTAGTTAAATATACAGTATGTAAATTACAAAAGCTTTGGGATTTCAACTCTTGGTTACACAAATCTAAGTCTCTGTCGCCATCTGCTGGTGAAATTGCGAAATAGCAGCAAACATGACACTGAATCAGAGATATTCATTCATATGCAGGAAAACAAAAAAGTGAGTCAGAAGAAAAAACTTAATGTGTGAAGAATATCATACCCAAACTATCTTTCCCATCTTCTACGGTAGCATTAATCCTCCGGGCCACATTTGCAACTGCCTCTGCCATTTCTCTGCCTTAAAGAAGAATATATCACACTTAAGAAACAATTACACAAATGTATCACAGGACTTCTTTGTCACCACTAGGTTCAAGTAAAAGCAAACAAACAAATAAATACTGTCCCAAAAGTTACAGCCAACTACTGAAGTCCCAAAATGTAGAATACTGCAGTGACCAGATGCATTTTTAAATAATCTATAGTAGCTAAATGGAGTTTAAAGGGAGTTTTGTTCTATTATTTATTGTCTCACGACTTGACACATCACAATATTATCTCATCTCATTTACCCAGTGTGGCATCTTGCTATTTCTCAGTTTACTTCAATGATTTGTGATTTGAAGTCCATTTAGCAACAGGGCAGGACAACGTTTGCTAGGTTTACTGTGCCACAGACATACACTGATAATATCATACAAAAACGGCATGTTCAGCTATAGATTGGCATTAATTCATTCGTGTTTCATTTAAACCACAAGAAGAAGCCACTTACCCGAACTGGGAGCTCCCTTTACAGAGCCCAGCAGCTGCTAGCCTTAGCTAACATTAGCTATGCATGCTCAGCTCAGCACAGCCACAGTCTAATTTAGTAAGTTGGCTATTTTTGTCTTCGTCGAGGACAAATCACCTAAATGTTCTGATATCTGTCATAAAAGTGATAACCGTTTGTCACATGTGCGATAGTTAACAGACTCGGCAAAAAGTTGTCGCTCCATTCTGACATGAATTAGCCATTATTGTATTTACAATCACTAGCTTCAGGCTAAAGAGGGGAAACTTGGCGAGTGTCAGTACTGCGCTGTCATATTGCAGGTGATGGAACTACACTATAAATTAGCATTTCAAAAGCTGTAACTTTGAACAAGAAATAATATTGTTTAAGGAATACCTTCCAATCATGCTAAGTCTATCATTTTAGAGGTTTCATATCTAAATTATGCATTTAATTGAAATGACATAGACATAATTTTAGGCTGGTAACTACACCAGGTTGCAGGTTATTATTTTAGATTAATAAATAGAATCATCAGCTATTAATTGTAAAAAAAAAAAAAAAAAAATCAGTATACCTTTGCACCTTTTTGAAAAATAACATAAAAATAAAATGGTTTCATTTAGTTTATCTGTCAACTGAACATTAAGTTCCTCAACTTCAAGTTGTAGAAGACACACCAAATCAGCCTGAACATTACTAATAGTAAAAATACAATATGTAATCTAATATTTGCCTGAGGCTATATTGATGTCTTACCCTTGAGTCCTGGTCGACTATTCCCAGTTTGACCACTGTCACTGTCACGACTCTGGCAAATTCCTGGTGACTCAGTGGATTTTCAAAGCATTTGGATACAATGAGTTCATCATTGTTACTGTTAAGCAGCCACAACACAGTATGTGCTGGATTTTGCTCAGCTTGGAAGGATCTATACAGGTAACTTATGTGGTCACATGCAAAACAATTAAAGAAGAAACAAGACAGCATCAGGGAATACATATTCTTTATGCAAAATGTACATAAATATACATTTAATTTTAATATTTACAATAAATTTACATTAATTTACAGTTACACAAATGGTAGTCGTGTACCATAGAACAGTGCTGTAATATTCAGAAACATTGCCATTTCATGTTTGCATTGATTGTATAAGTAAAGGAGAAAAAGAGCTTTTTCCTACTGGCTAAGTGTCTCTATTGTTTCACACAAAAAACATGTTTCGCTCCGCAACACAGGCCATGCTTGAAGGTGACTGCGGACGTCACTGGCAGCCACACTCATCCACGATCATGTCTTCATGATGGCGAAGGAGCATCTCTCCGTTCTCGTAGTACAACATGCTTAGCGGGCTCATTTTGGTCGGGGCGCAGCAGGGTGACACCGCTCTTTCAGGGTGGTAGTGTTTCAGTAAACTCTGGAAAAGAAAGAAGAAATTGTGTTTTACATCATGCTCATGAGAGAATGTTTTGTGGGAGGTAAACATAACACTGTTAAGGTTAAGATCTCTGTTACGGTTTTGCTCATAAAGAATTCTGATCACAGATTTTCAAGCAATATGCGTAATTCCTAAAGTGAAAACAATTTACTCCAAAAATCTTCTAATACAAAAAGACATTGAAGGGATCTCTGTCCTGAGGAGAAAAGGTGTCTTCACATATCTGATATATACTGACGTGTTTTAAATTGTAAATGCCAAAATAAAGATGTTTCATAAGTTCAAGACAAGACATTTCCAAGATTTCATGTGATTTATGTTCTCTGAAAATTCTCACCTGCATATAAGCATGGTTTGTTGGATTCAGATCTTCTCCCAGAGGACCAGGGCAGGAACCTTCACAGCGGTATGCATTATACCGCTTAGGAAAGATGATCCAGGACCCCCAGCCTATTTGGTTAAAGTCTACATGCAGATCGACTTTGCGACAGAGAGATTTTTCACTCCCTTTTTTGGACACCTGCGGGCTTCTCACTGTTTGTTCTCTCTGGCCCCGTTTGCTCCTGCGCCTCTTTGGCCAACGAGCCTTTTTGATTTCAGCAGGGGACAAAAACTTGGATTGTTCAGCTGTATGAAGTAAGCTTGCTTTGGCCTTTGAGTTTTCATCTGAGCCAGTGTGTGAAAAGATGACCAGAAAGGCTCGGTCACTAACATCCTGCTCTTTCCCCGGGCTGGCCACATGGGCAGGCTGGTCAGAGAGGCCTCTCTTTGTCTTTGCCGCTTTCCTTCTTCTTGACACTCTCCTGTGCCGGATTCTCGCGGTGGATTTCTGTCTGAGCCAGTCCAAGAGAAGACTGGTCATGTTGAACACTTTCCAACTGTGCGATGAAGTGACCAGTGATGATTCTGTGAGCAGCCCCACCAGTTGCTTTTCTGGGCAGCTCTTGTGCACGTGGCATGCCTGGCCCTGCTGGTGATAGACCTTCACAGAGATGTTGTCAGCACTCGGTGTCTTCGGAAGGCTGATTCTCAGCTCTGCGGCCTGGATCTGCTCCTCGGCCAGCAGGGTGTGGAGATCGAAGGTTGCAACCCAGTGTCTGTGTCTGTACGTCAAACCTGATGAAATGAGGAGAGAGATTGGCATCATATACAGTTCAGTGCACATCATAACTCAGTATTTGTGAATGTTCTTAGTCATGCAGGTCAAAGAATATTCAAGAGTGTAGATTTTTCGACAACTGGACTTGCTTTAGTTTAGTGCAATGATCAAATAAATCTTACCTCTTAAATTAAAATCATGAGTTTTGTCAGTCTTTAGTAATAAATCAATAGGGGGAGAAAAACAATATTGTTTGTGATGTGATTTCATAGAGGATATCATGAGACTATGCGGGAACTCAAATATTTGTCTACATTACAGTACAAACTTTATCTACATTCTACATTTAAATTTGCAGAAATTGAACGCTGAAAATGTTCAATTAGCATTATTAGTTTTCACTTTATCAGAAAATATGTAAATATCGTCTACTCCAAATAATTATAACATAACTATATTTCCATAATAGTTAAAGTAATTGCGATTAGATGCAATAATTAATAGGCCTTTTGTTCAGCAATTTGATTGTGTTAAATATTTTCTTTTCTATAGCTCCAAGATGAATGCCTGAAGAGCCAAAGCCTCTGAAAACTATAATCCAGTCATTGTTCCAGTGAAGGACAACAAGTGCTGCACCCACATGTGTAATGAGGGTGTGGAGGGTCCATTGTGATGCAGTGAACAGGTGTGGTTCAAATTAATCTATAGGATTAAAGCATTTTTAAACATTTCACTAATGTATTGCGCATTAATGGCCCAATTGATCAAAATGTGCAAACCATCCTCGCTATTAATCAACTCTAACCGAACACGGAGCCGAAACCAATCAGTTTGTGTGTGTGTGTGTGTGTGTGTGTGTGTGTGTGTGTGTGTGTGTGTGTGTGTGTGTGTGTGTGTGTCCGGCTACTGCATATCCTCAGTCAGTCAGACAAACAGGTAATAACTCTAACACCTCGAGCAGAAGCAGACAGGACTCTCCTCTCCTCTGTGAGCTGCTTGTGCCACCACTAAATCCCGAGCTCTAATCTAATCAAGCCAAGTGTGAAAAAGAACTGAGGGAAGTTGTTGATTTGACTTAACAAGAGATTTGTATAGGGGGATGTCTGGCGAGGTATCTAATCAACATCACCTATTTAAGGAAAAGGAGGTTTGCTTTGAGAATTAGACAGAAAAGCGGTCTTTTCACACGCTGATCCCCGCGATGTGGATTGAAGCCCTCTGAGGTCGTCTGGCACACAGATTTGACAGGACAACTTCAGTCACAAGAAAAAAACAAAAAAACAACTAACATCTCAAGGAGAAGATGTGAGTTTGAACCCCAGGACAGAATCTCACTCTCTGCGTTTCACATCAACTCATTTAAATCCTTATTTTTGGCCCCTGAATATCTCTCTCTCTCTCTCTATATATATAAACAATATATATTTTTCTTACTTTTAGCCATCACGCTCTTCACTGTGTCTGCAGCCCTGGCCTTGGTTACATCCATGGGTCTGGAGAAGTTGGACTTGAAGTTCCTGTACAGATGAACCATGTAGGTTGGCAGGTGAAAGGCGCTGGATCTTTCCAGCACAGAGAGTCGATGCAGCGGCCGCACATAGACTCCATCCTTGGATTTATGGATCCCCTGCGCCAGCAGCAGCGTCAGCAGAGATGCGTGCAGCGCCACCTCCACAGTTCCCAATGAGCGCATGTTCGAGGTTAATGACAAATTCCACTGCTGGCAGATTAGGCTTGTCTTATATATATACCCTCACCCACCCCCTTTTGTGTTTAACAAGTAGCTGAGAACATTAAAGGAAATTGACATGCGTCCTCAAGACTTGTTACCTGACAGCTCATCATCCATTCACTTGGTAATGAGGCGCCTGGGTGCGTGTTTACAAGGAGAACAACTTTTTTTTTTTGTTTGCACCACGATCTTTGGAGGTCTCTGCAGCCCGAGTCCCCATCCGTGGACTAATTGTTTCAGCTATTTGGCTTGGCTTACACTAATTGTTAGCTACTAAATAGAAATGGACAATACTACAGGGAGAATGATTGAGCTGTTGTATTTATAAAGCACAGACTAATGAAACATCACTAACATTAACATTAAACACATGTTAAAACATCCTTTAATAACGTGGTAGAATAAGTGTATGTTCCTAACTATATAACCACACATTAACCTGTGCATTTGGTGCTATTTAAAGTACATTTAGGGCTTGTTACTGACCTGACAAAGTTATCTGTTTGTATTCATTACAGATATATTCAACAAATAATGGCCTTATTAGTTATTTATTTATAAACTGTGTGACCGATCACAACTTTAAACTCTATTTATATGTGACTGATCAGTAAAGATCTGTTTTGATGTGTCACTGACCATAACAATATGTTTTATCTGTTTTAATTCACGATCGATGATAACAAACAGTTATCTGTTTTTATTTTCTGAGTGACCATAACATTAAAAAAAACACATATCTGATTTAATTCAGGCTAAAACAGCTTTAATGACCTTCATACACCTTCATTAATATTTTAATGATGTCACGTGGTGGTGATGCTCCATCAGCTCTTAAATGTATTTCACAGTGAAGTGAAGCATTAAAACTATGTTATTGCAAATTGCAATCACTTTGATCATCATGCACCGTGTATGTTTCCCTTCATGGGAAACAGCACTTCAGATAAACAGGACACATATAATGTTGCTATAACAACACAGCATTTTCATGCAGGGCCTATCATTATCTCAACACATGTTTCCAACACCATCTCCAGGTTGCATGAGTCATGCATGAGTGTTATTGTTTTTTTTTTTTTGCAGTTGCTGTAACTTGGATCCAAGTTCTTAGGCACAAATGTCTTGACAGATAAGATAACAAAATGGCTGCAAAAGATGAGAAGATTCTGATGTCACCATGCTGGAGATTTTTTGTGGAATTACACTTGTTATGACTGAACATTTATAACACAATAATGCTGCAGGATCTCTTTTTTTCTTCTTGCAGCCTGTTATACATTGGTACATGGTACATATACATGTGCATTTAGGGCTTCACATAGGCATTTTAAGAATACATAGATAAGACTTCACTTTATGTCTCAGGTCCTGAGATTTTTTTTTTTAAATAACTTTTATATATCAAGCACAGACATACAGTGCATAAAGGGATACAATGTCTTTTCCTTTTTTTTAACTGAAATGAACGAGATTTGCTTTAATTAAATTTTTATTACGTCCAAAATGCTTCTTTATATGGATTTATATATAATTATATTCATGGTCGTAACATCACCCACATTGTTTTTCCAAGATACAATATAGTTTGTGTGCAGCATTCAAGAGTGTATTGTTTTATTCTGAGAAAAACGAAGCCAATTTATTCACATTTTAAACCAAATATATGGTTCATCACGGTTTATACAACAGAGATGCAGAGAGCATCCAAGGATGACCGCAGTCTGCGCATGCGCTGTCCGTCTGTATTCACAGCGAGACCCTTTTCCTCGTAAATCTCCCGAGAAAAGGAAAAAAAAAAGAAAAAGAAAAGAAAAAAACCCAATGGATGTTTTTTTTTGCCAGTGGTGAACACAGACAGCGTTGCACCGTCAACTTCATCCTTCACACCGGCTGAAGTGACTCGTGGAAAACGCTTTTCTCGGCTGCGACAGAACGCTTTAACATCCACCGTGTGCTGAAATGGTGAGTAGTAGCTGCAAAGTTGTTGGGTTGTCGCAGCGCGAGCCACAGCAGCCTCAAACTTCTCATTCATGTCGTGTCGGAGGTAAACTGTGTGCCTGATCCTGCACCACTGTATCAACTGTGTGTGTGTGTGGAAAAACCTGCAGCTGTGTGCACTTTGTCCTGGTTTTTATGGTTGTTTTTCTTCTTCATTCGGGTGCTTTGGAAGCTTGATGGATCATACATGTGCTTGGCACATCCCCCCTCTCTCTCTCTCTCTCTGTCTGTGTGTGTGTGACTCCTTCTCTCCATGCCTACACTCACTCTGCAGTTTTCACTGTTGCATCCAGTCCTGTTTCATGTAGTGATGGGGAAACTAAACAAAAACACATCAGGTTAGGAGTTCATCATTTTCAGTGCATGTTTATTAGGGAAAAACCTCGAAATCACAACATGTTTACATTTGTTGTGATACACAGCCTTGTGTATGAAACAATAACATAGTGCGTACTACTGCTCCCACAACAACCAACACTAATAATACTATTTATACTACACTTTTAATAACACTTGCTTTGACCTACGAGCCAAAAATGGCATACATGGGGATGTAAACACAATAAATCATAGGAAAAAAACACCAAATCCAGAACAATACAAGCCAAAATGAAATAAAATGTGGGAAAAAGCAAGCCTGTATCACATAAAAGCAAACAAGAGTGAAGTAAAGTGAAGATTATGGTATTAAAGCAATAATAATAATAACAATAATAATAAAACATGGTACTAAATGAAACCTCTCTGATATTTTATGGCTAAAATAACAAATTGATGGCATACTTAGTTGGTAATAAGTAATAATAATAATAATAACTTGAAGATACAGGAAAAATAAGTGGGTTATATGTGCTGCATAATCATGTGACACATGATCACTGCTGCCCCCGAGTGATGGATCCAGTATGTCTGGGAAGAACTGCCATAAGCGCGTGTTTTTGTTTGTGATCTATGAGGTCATCGCAAAGGAAGCTGTGACACGTGGTTACAGATGTGAAAAGCTCATGGTGCTTCATCCATCTTTTCAACAACAACAACTCTTGACCTATATCAGGGAAAATGTAATCCTAATCTTACAAGATTGATGAAATGTGTTAAGACATGTTCATTCTCACCCGTTAGATAAACGGCGAGTATAAAAAGCGTGTGGTGCCGTTCGACAAAAGCACATGATGCCCTTTGATGTATTGTCGTCCAACGGCTTTTGTTTGATTTATCCCGTCCAGCTGGGATCATTCTCCCCTCTTCATATCACTTTACCTGACTTACATCCTGGGGGAGGGACAGAAACTCGGCTCGTGACAACAGAGAGCACAGATCAAACCATGGACATCACAATTAATCAACACTGAGCGCATGAAACTCCTCAGTGAATGGACACCTGGATCATATATGATTGAGCTATTTTATATATATAAATACCATGCTGTCATGTTTGCCATGCAAAACCATGTGTATTTCTCCTTTACGTTGAGTCCCGTAACATATTTGAATGGTTTATTATGCAGCCGTGCAGTTACAGTCTCTAAAATCAGGTTAAATTACTGTTAAAACACCTGTTTGGAGTTAAAATGTCGATGGAGAATATTGTCTGGCCCATTGGGTGTTTTTAACGACTCAGAGTTGATGAAATGCTCTCTCTTAAGCCAGCTACATTGTTGATAAGAGTAATATTGAGGAGTTATGTCTATATTTTATGCTCATACTGTTCCAAGGAGCTCAACTCTCGCCCGTGTTTAATATTTCACCTTACTTTTTGTTCCTGTGTCTGTGAGTAAGACATTTTGGCAACTTGTCATTCCCAGAATTAGACAGACAACAGGCCTGACAAAGTAATTAAATGAGACACGAGATTGTCGTCTTATGCTCTCTTTTTCCACGCGAGGGAAATTTAGCAGAGAGCATGTTTCCTTGAATCTGTCAGATATCATATTCTCAATGTCATCCTCTGAGCCAAGTTGGACCTGTCCTCTGTCTTCTAAAGTGTCCTTCAAAATAGCACACGGGAGGAAATAAAGGATTTGTACTCGTCAGAAAAGGTCACATTTTGAAGCACGTTACTTGCGTATGGTTAAGCCCTCCTTGAAAATGAGAAATCATGTTTGTGATGACTCCCCCCGAAGTGATTCATTCACGTCCTGAGGTTTGCGGTTCATGGGAGGGTTTCGTGTCACAGTGTAAGAATAAGAAGAGCCTTGGCTGCAGGAAGGAAGGAACAGGTGTGGCAGCAGCCCATTTTTTTTTTTAACATCCATATCTTAAAAACCACTCGGCACTCTGACAAATAAGCCTAATGTGGGCATTATCTTGTGATAGAGTTGATTACACATACTTTTGTAAGAACCAATTCCACAGGGACAGCCACTGTGAGGGTCGGTGTCTGCTCCTGATCGTTGTTGTTTACTGATTTCCAGTCACGGTTGTCAGGCAGTAACTCAGGAAGTGAAATTAGTTATACATATTACATCACATAAGCTATACTCCCTTCTTTAGCACATGTCACTTGAACACATGACATGGTATCAAAAGTAAAAAGTTACATTACTTGTTAAATTACTACATTACTTTTGTTTGACTTTTTTTTCTTTAAAGAACCGATTCCACTTTATTGAAACAATAGTAGAAAAAGCAGAATTTTCTTTTATTTTCTGCATATTCCTTCCAATGTGCTGGTTCATGTTATTATAAGATGGCTTTTAAAGGACAAAACAATCTAGTAACACAATATATAAGTGTTATTTGGTAAATTGTAACCCCTTACTCCACTAATCACTGGGTAGAGTAATAATATAATCAGTCAGTATGAGTGTGTTTCACAGATTTAGTGACACATTTTGTGACTTTCTGTCTGTAAAATGATCACTGGTTGCTGTTGGCTTTGTTCTCCCTTTAAAACACCCCTCAGGAAGAAATAGGACACTCGGTGATATCAGTTGGTGTGACCTCACAGTTACAACCACAAGAGGTAGAGCACACAGCAGTTTGCAGCTGAACCTCCAGCTTAAATCTAAGTATTTGCCCAGCTGTAAGCCTGTTTGCCTTCAATATGGCATGTGTTAACTACTAATGAATAGCGTAATTAGAGCCTCGTAGTGAATTAGGCTTACGTGATGTCATCTGTGTGCAGTTGTTAGTAATCGTCAGCCTCGTATGCGCTCCACCTCGTGTCGGTGAGGCCTTAGGGCTGAGTCTGGCTGTACCAAGTTTCATAAGTGAGGGTTTAATGTGTGTGTCAGGGACATTTGTTATGAGGTCTGCCATGTGTGGGAGGCATTGTGCCGCCAGGAGGCTTCCTTAGTGATTGGACAGCGAAGTGGATGATGAGCAAGCCTTGCCGGGGACCGCCTCCACATCCTCTTTACACATCCCCACGCTCACAGTTACACATTACACACACACGCGCACAAATCCAGGCATGCACGAGCAGCCTTGCATACAAAGTCACAAAAAAAAGAAAACCCTCATCATCAAAGGAGTATGCTGTCACTCATCTAAACCTCCTCCCCTCCCTCACCTCCTCTGCCTTCTCCTGCTGTGGGGTTCCTGTGTGGGATCTGTCCTCACTGAAGGACACGTTCATTGACTCGCTTCATCGGGACATGTTAATGATGTGAAACCGCCGCATGCCTTTTGTGCGATCGGCAGGCTGAGACAGATCACTTCACAGAGACACAAGCCGGGCGAGGATGTCCGACTGAGACGAGTGCCGCCGTTGGTCTGGTTATTTTTAACCCACAATTTTTTCTCATTGCCTTCCCCAGAGACTCAAGCACCCGTCGGATGGTGGACTGCACAGCTGAATGTCAGGTACTGTTGTGACACTTTTACCTCCCCTGTGTTGTGGTACTCACCGCCTGCTGCAGGCGGCATGTTGACAGACCTGGATACAAAAGCAAATAGTATTTGTTGTGTCAGATACCCAGCAAGATTTTGTATCATCAAAACAACAAAAATGACTCAATAACATGTCACTTGTCAAACCAAAGAATTTCTCTCATTCTATTATCCTTAAAGTTTTTCTTTGCACTAACATATTCTGTAATAACACCGGTCATGTTTCGTACTCTCCGCCAGTCTTATCAGATTTGATCTTATCAGAGGATCAGCGGATGTTTGACATGATTCGCACCAACTTAGACAACACAGCTGCTACGCCACTGTTTGTTTGCACATGCACACGTGTACGGATTTCAATCTGAGTGCCAAGCAAATCAAAGGACGTTAACAAACTGCTGGTGTATAAAATGTGCCGGTGGAGTGTTTCTGTTTCTCCAAGACTGTGAGAAATGGGAAATTCAGTTGTCCTGGTCGCGTTGACAGAATACTGTGGTAAGATCCTGGAAACCACATTACTGCAGCCTAGAAATCATAGAGGAATAAAATTGCCATCTTGAATTGAAATAAATTACAGATGGCGCTTTAAAAATAGATTTGCACACCCTTTTTAGCAGCTCAGTATCAAGCTGTGATGAAAGCAAGAATGTCAGAGGCTAAAAGGTTATTCATGTGATTTATGTCACATTCATTGACTACGTAGTTTGTTTTCGTCTGGTTCATAGCTACCCGGTAGATTTACTTAGTTGTTTTTCAGCGATTTTGTGTATGTTGACTATTAATCTGGGCTGTCTGTGTGATTTGCAAATTGCTTCCCTGAACAATGCATCTCATGGCTTCCCTTTTTTTTTTGCTCCAGTCTCTCATGCCACCGTAGTGATTTTTGTTTTTGACAGAAACAACTACTGGAGCTGCAAGTTTACACAAACTCACAATAAAGAAGAGGAAGCACTGAGGTCATTTCCGTGCAATACTGATGTTTAGCTCAGGAACTGGCAATGTCCTGTGGAATCACGCCTTTATGCAACCCTGAAACTCAATGGTGGAATATGTGTACAGCTGCAGAGAGGAAGTTACACAGAGTACAACTAAGCATTTCCTGTCAAGGTGTGCTTGCACTTCCTCTGCCTGGGGGTGTGTGACTGGGTTGTATTGACGGGTTTGCTGTACTAGTATCCTGTGATGAGGGAGAAAATATAGCACATTGTGTCATCGTTACAAGTATGACTAAGACCGGATTACTCCAAAATCCTATTTGGCATACATGGGAATTAGGATCTTGAGCACTGCTAAACAATCACAAAGTTTGCATTAGCTTATGTTATTTCCATGGTATTGTGATATTTCATGTGGTTTTGTGTAGCCAGCAGGTTTCCAGACAACATTGTCAGCATTGCCAGGAAGTGTGAGCTGTGTGCATTTTGGACTTTTTTGTGTTTTCTTTGTTGCATGATCAAACTTGTGTTGAAAGATGTTCTTAATGTTGCAACGCGATACCCATCGCTCGCTCCTGAACCCCTGCATCTCTTGTGAATGAAGAGTGCTCCACAGTCTGCATCCTTCCTCGGGGGGCCACCAACAGATGCATCCTGCAGCTGCATGCTCTTTCCTGTCTGCACTCAGGACCTTTTTTGTCCGAAGACGTTGCTACAGCAAAGTTGGGACACCGGCTGAATTTCAATGAGGCAGCCCTGAAAGGAGCAATGCTGGCAGGAGACTCCAGTTTCCATGGCCATTATTCTAACTGTGTCATCAGTAAATTCAAATATTAGTGCCACTGGCTAACTTTGACCAGCTGTCTGCTGGTGTCTAGGACACATTGTTGTTCCATGCTATCAGGAGAAATCTTTGTCTTGTCATTTTATTGCCCTCACTAGCTGTGCGGCACTACTCTGGCTGACATGTGGTATAAACAGCCTCTCTAATGAGCTGCCTTGATTGGCTCTCAAGGAGGATGTTTATGACTGAGGGCTATTTCTACTCAGGCCTCCGCCCCGACTGCCCGCTCACTGTACCAGGCCTGCCCACGCCGAAAACCCTGTGCTTTGTGAGCCGAGCATGTAGCAGTGATTTAAGAGCCTTGGTCTGTCAGTTGAGACAGGCTGTACGGTACGGCAGAGCAGGGTGACAGGGTGCGAGCTACTATGTGCTACAGCACTAATTGTGGTCTTTGGAGGCCTATACAACAAAGCCTCACAGCCAGTTAGCTTCATTTAACTCTCACACAGTTTAACAAATAGCAACACTGCATGGCATAAAACTTTGGAACCTCTCGTGCGTGGATGAGGATAATGGTCGAATCTGTCGTCAGAGTGTTTTATAGCATTCAGCTAAACCACATAGGAACATGCACATTATCATGCATGACTGTGGTGGTGGGCGAAGTAAACCTACTGATTAAAGTCCTTAAAGTGACAGAGAAGGAACATAGTTTGCTGTGTAAGTTCCCTTTACTGTGTCTAGTACAGACTGTAAACTCCTGTTTTCAGTCCAAATAGGAAGAGAATGAGACACAGTATACCTCATATACCTATTAACCCACCATGGTAGATATAATTTGACTTATTTAGGAGAGTAAAGTTTGTTTAACAAGTAAAATGCCTGATTTAATGGCAGCTGTTTGAAAAATCTCTACAGCTTTTATATATATATGCTTGTCCTTTGAGGATTGTGGGGGAAACTGGAGCCAATCTCAGGAGACATCGGGGTAAAGTAGAGTAAAGTATCATTCATGTTCACATTCACACAATTAATAGTCTCCTCATATCAAGCTGTATGTCTTTGGACAGTTGGAGGAAGCCGAGAACATGCAAACTCCAAATATAATGGGCCTGCTCAAAGTGGGATTCTAACTGGCAATTGTCTAACTTACAATTACACCGCTTTGCAAAATCATAAATAATTATTTTTTTAGGCCATGGTTACACATTTAAGTTAGTTTAGTGAGTTTAAGCTAGTACATAGTTTGAATAGGTGATTTTTTGTAATCCTTGCATCCTTAATCCAAAAAACTGGCTCTGTCGAGCAATACTATCAAACCTGACTGAGGGAGCTATTGTGTTAACAGCAGCAGTTCAGGAGCGGGTGAAGTGCAAAGCCTTTGTCCACTATCAAACTGCTGAATGAAACGCCCACTCATTCCATTTCATTTCATGTATTTTCAGTCACACTACCCGCTGTCTCGCTTTACTCGTTCAAAGTTGCTGTTGCCTCTCGCTGTCTTGATATAAAATAAATCATTTCCTGTGTGCAGCATGGGAATATCGCTGGGCAACACGTGATCTTAACACCACTACAGTGAGAAACACAGAGTTGTGAGGAGCTTGTGTTTTCATTTGACAACTGTTTGAATAAAATGGACCTGTTGTTGATATTTAAAAGTTCCATACAACAGCTTTAAGGGATTCAAGTAGGGAGACAACCTTCTGGTTTACCACATGGCAAAGTAAAACTTCAAACATGCTGATGCTCTTGTAGTCTATAAATGTTGTATTTAATTTCGTCCCACATTCAAACAATAGTTCACATTTTGCATAAACAGTGACAGGCGTGCTGTACAGTACAAAAGTCAACTGTATGGTCTTTGTGCATAGCCTGTCCCTGTGAAAAGGAGCTGAACTTTAGGCATCTGGTTGCCAGATGTACCACCACTTCCTCTGGTCCCCTCCATAGAGACTTGAGCCTGCTGCATGAATCGGCTCCCCAGCATCAGACAGGAGATAAGACACGGGACGAGGAGGACGTTGTGTGGAAGCTCTGTGGAAGTTTTTTGCCCAGTGCCAAGCAGCTGAGCACTTTGAACTCCCATGAGGGGTGTTTCCCACTGACTGGGAGTGGGCAAGGCGATACGGGGGAAAAAAGTGGGGAGATTTCTTTTTGGATTTGATGCCAAGTTCTCACACTCCTTTGGACCATGGCGGAAAACAAGCAGCAGAGAAAATGGTCTGCAAGCTCAGATCGCTCCTCATCGCACACGTAAGACGTCAGATTTCGCTGGATTGTTGTAGTGAAGAGGTTTGAGTTGTTTTTCTTGTGGCAGCCAGAAAAAATGATGGCATTAGAGGATGCTTCTGGTATGTGGCGAGGACTCAAATAGATTTGGGCAGCTGAAGCTCAGTATTCTTGAAAACTTAGCTTCCTTTTATGGAAGCTGGGTTTTTTTTTATTGGGTAAAGACGAAAACTTTTTATTCCTCAGTCTTTTTTTTTTACTCTGCAGTTATTTGATAGCAGCAATTATAAAGTCTGTAAAACAATGTCAGTGTTTTTTTGTTTTGCCAACAGACACAGCAAATAGGGTTTTGTCGCCGCGGTATCTCAAGGTACAAGGTTGACCTGCCCACTCAGCTTTAGGCGCAACAAAGAAGAGAGCAGCGGTGACTCAGCCGGCACCTCTCTCTCTCTCCACAGAGCCTCTCTGCACAATAGAGAGTCCACTCAGTTCAAAGCTGCAGATCACACAGAGGTGCTTTGAGCTCAGGCGTGTCCCTCAGCAGTGTCACATGAAGTACTTATTTATGTAGGATTGATTCCATGCTCTGGGAAAACACTTTACAGTTCCAGTTTGTGTTTGCGTGAGACATACTATATCCTCGCTGTTGTTGTTGTTGTTGTTGTTGTTGTTGTGTACTTTTAGGTTTTATGTCGGGTTGAAAGGAGACTTCCTTTTTCATTTCAAACCGTTCAATTAACTATTTTTGTTGTTTAAAAAACATGACGAACAATCCACTGGATATTGGAATCACAATTTGAAACTTTTGATTTTTGATGCTATCTAAGTGAATCACACATGTTGGAAAAAGCACATTTTTATAAAAATTCTAATCCTTGGAGTTGAACATAGTGGAGTTAATATTTTTGATGACATGGTGTGGTGAATGGGGAATAGTGATCTAAATCTTGTCATATCATGTTTAAATTCACATTTGCCATAAAAAAAAAAAATCAGATCTCACACTTCTCATCCTTGCTCTGGAATATACTATTTAATACTCTGATGGTGTGGTAATGCTCCGACTGTAAGAAAAATTACAATCAGATATATACCTCGAATTGCTCAGGCCTAATTTCATGCGGGGAGTTGTGTATTGTGTGCCATTGATGCTGCAGGTTCCTGATCAGCTGCATGTTGATGTTGTCCCTGACACTGACTACCAGCTTGTAGGAAGACTCACATTTGTTTATCCGCAGAGCCGCAGGGCTCACTGTGTTTATTCAAAGGGGAGGAGGGTTTGCTCAAATCCTGCAGCTCGCAAGTGTGGGGGGTTTGAGTGCTCTGTATCAAGCTGGATGATTTAAAATATAAATACTGTCACACTCGACTCTAACCCCCTGCCACTGTGTTTATAAGTCGGAGATAAATCAAAATTAAGGATGATTGTAATGGCTGTGTATCCACTCTTTCTCTGTTTTGTTGGATAATAATATAATAATAGGAGGAATTTTGTTGAATTTAAAGTGAGTTTTTTTTTTTTTAATATTAAACAGTGTTTAAAATATGAGTCGTGCTTTTGTGTGCTTAACTCAACAAAAATGGGCATAAATCAGTCTGTAAGAAAAAGTCCAATAATAATAGTACAGTTAAGCCATTTTCTTGCAGAGACAGCAGAAGTTATCATTGAGTTGATCATTAGTAGGCTTGCTGCTTCAGAATGTAGTATTATTACATTCAGTATTTTTGCATGGGCATGATCGTGAACCACACGTTTTTGACATCATGAAACTCTGACTTGAGTATGGCTTGAGATAAAAGAATGTCAGAGTATTATCCTTAGGGGACCATAGATGTTTGCACAAGATTTTATTGCAATTTGGCCAGTATTTCTATTTTGAAAGAGCTATAGCTGTCTCAATAAAAGTTCTTGACCATGACCCTAGAGGATATAGGCTCATGTGGATAAAAAATCAAAGGTGAATCCTCATGAGTATGCAGACATATACAAATTTATCAAACGTCAGCAACTAATACAGATTTTTCAGCACGTGTCAACAAGTGTTGTCACTTCCCAAACATAACACATCTGTTGCCACCGCGTGCCAACTTTCATACAGTCGTGAGAGTGTGTTTGCTTCCTGTTTCTGAGTCCGCTGCGATGTCATTCACAGCTGCTTGTGGAGCATGGGTACAACTGCCAGTGCCGCACCACAGCCAGTTTCTGCAGCGTCAGCGCTCGAGAGTGTCCACGGTAACGGGATGGCCGACAGCAGGCAGTCTCTTAGCATGAGCCCCTTTCAGACAGTCAACATCCACAACAACAAGGCCAAGTCCATTATCACCAACAAAGTCGCACCTGTCGTCATCACGTAAGTTCCTCCCCGAATCCGCGTTCTCACAATTGGGTGTTAATCTTCTTTGATCACTGTGGAGACATCCCCCATCTCCAGGCCAAGTGTTTGCCCCTGTTATCATCTCATTTGTCAATCCAGCCCTAGCAAATAGTAGCTGATAATTGAATTGGCCTCTTTGTACCTTTTTGTTGTTGTGTTTCACAGCTATAACTGCAGACAGGAATTTCAGATCCACGATGACATCCTCAAGACCAACTACAAACTGGGTCGGATATCAGACACTATGCCCGAGCACTACCTGGTGCAGGTAAGGACCTCACGTGATCATAACTCTTTTTGAACTCACAAGCAAGAGCCGCATTGTCACAATCTCACCTGTCTTCATATCTGCTCTTTTCACATGTCCATGACAAAACTGCAGAATGGTGTAGGAACATTGTCATGCGCTGTTTTATGATCCGGCGCAGCCACATAAACAGGAATCGTTGTCACCTTCTTATCGTTGCTTTGATCTGCTCTGTCACCTCCTCTGCTGCGGCTGGCTAAGCATGCGGTTGTTTAGTCAATGTTAACCCACAGCTTTTGTTTACATGGATGATAGGGCAGTAGTTTTCACTCTTTTAGCAAGGGAAATTCATTTGAAAACACATCTTTTTCCTCATGGTTTTGGCCCTTTTTTTTAATCAATACACGAAAACTGATTTTCAGAAGAATAAATCTGATAACACAAGTGTTGTGTCACAGAAATGATAGGAAGCCAGCTTTCCAACTGAAATACAATACAGCAGCGCCACAGCTGATTGCATGGTGTGGGTGCTGTAAGGGCACATACACAGGAGAAGGAGACAAAAGTTTTGTATTGACTCTGATTTTTATCCACGACAATACTATTATTGGAAAACACAACTTTGGGAAAGCTCTTGCCCTTGCATTCACTGACACCATCTTAAATGCTGTCTACTTGTTCTCCTCTTGTTTTTGTTGAGTTGTTTGGTCGTTTCGCTTTATGTTAACTTTTATTTTTTTGCATTAGTCCCCCTATAAAATAAAGTTGTTTCTTTTTTTTTTAAGTTTGTACACAATGCTCAAGCTATGCGCATGCTCCTTGTCTTTGGTGTATTTCTGTGGCAGCGTTACAGCGCCAAATACAGGTTGAGCACATGTATTACAGTGTTGAGAGTTGTTTTGGGGAGGTGTTTTGTGTGGTTGGAGGCAGCTCTTGAAACAATGTGTTTATTGAAAACTTTGTAGGAATGGAAAAGAAAAAGATCATATATGGAAAGGTCTGTTTTTTTTTCTTTAAATGATTTATTCTAGTTCAGCATGGTTCTGTAGAAAGGATTATGGGGTTTTTTTGTCACTGCCCTGTTGGATTCAGTAACCCTGTCCTTTCTCGTGCTTACTTACTCGTGGACTACGCTGCAGCTGCAAAAATTACACATTGTAGTGAAATGAATAGCACATTTTTCTGCATGCATGGTTGAGGTTTGTCTCCCAAAAGGAAAGAGAAATCAATGATGTGTACAAAATGCGATAACTCTGTGACAATCTTGCCAAGAAAGCAACAAGCTGAGTGGAGTGCAAGCTTAAAAAGCTAAAAAAAAAAAAAAAAAAGATAGCATATATTGTGAACAGAGGGGGATAATCTTTGGCAAAAAATGACTTTCTCTCATTTTTCCACATTAACCTGTACATCATACTGAAAACAGAAGCTGTACAATATGTCAAAAATATTTTCACTCCCTCCTGTTGATTCACAATTCATCTTATCCGTCTGAGATGGAATTGACAAAGCACAGATTTAAACTGTTGAGTCAACACAGCAACCCGACTGTGTCAGTGTGTTTTTTGTCAACAGAAAGAGAAGGAAGTGGAGATGTAGGCATTTTTCTTATTATTATTATTATTATTGTGTGTGTGTGTTTCAATATGGTTAATGGACAAAATAAATGTCAGTGAATAATCACAAATCTTAGCTTTAAAGCTTTAGGATGACATACGATGACAGAAGCTGGCAGATTTAGTGGAGGTGGGGGTTGATGCTCTTAAAATTAACTTTGCGTTGATTTCCAGGGGGAATACTTCTTGGTCCAGGATGTGTACAGCAAGGCAGATGTCTTGAATACGACGGGCAGCTACGGGGCCCCCAACTTCCGTCAAGTCAAAGGATCCTACCCACTGTACGGGATGGGTCAGCCGAGCCTGAATGGCTTCAAACAGGTCCTCCACAGGCTCCAGGCACAAGGACACCAGGTCACTATTACTTTCTTTTCTATACATATTAGTACAGGCAGGATTTTAGGTGATACAAATGGTTATTAGTTTGTCTCTGTATAGCATTTCCCCGTGTTGGTGCCATAGTTGCTCTGTCTGTGCTCTATCTAGCTGTGTTAGTGTCAGTAAATATTTAAAGGAGTCAAGTGCTCAACTGTAGAACTGAGCAAACAGAAAGTTGTGGTCATGTGTACCAGTGGAAAATGAATCTCTCTGCTTAGAGCAGCAAGAAACTCACTGTAATTGAAAAGAAATTTCCAAAATGATACATCAGGCCTCTTGAAACTCCTTACTCATGTGCTGCACAAAACGTGTGACAAAAGATTGTTTCCAGTTGTTCCTGGAAGTGGTGTAGTTGGTGAAAGGCAAGGACTATTTGCATATGAGACCTATCATTTGATGCCTGTCTTGCTGCGCTTTTGCACACAGGAGATTATATTCTTCTGCGTAAGAGAGGAGCCGGTGGTTTTCCTGCACAAAGAGGAGGACTTTGTGCCGTACACACCGAGGAGGAAGGAAAACCTTCACGAGAACCTTCATGGCCTGGAAAAAGATGTGCTGGTGGAGGGCCTGGAGCTCACCATAAGGAAGGAGGTAATGAAATATATCTTAAAATAAGAGGAAGTAATGTGTGTCGCTACATGATGAGTTGATTAGCTGCAGTGCTACACCAATCTGAACAAAGGAAACCTATGGGGATAATAAATCACCCTGAACCATTCATTTGGATTAATTCATTGTATTCAATACTTGCCCTACAGGTAACTACTGTGTCATCCTTTTTTAAAGGTGTCTATTTGTGTCCATCCAAATTAAAACACAGCCCTTCAAACTAAAACAGGGTCTGATGTGTGCATTAAAACTTCTGAGAAGTGTCAACAGCAAAAGTAAATGTAGATGCGAAGAGCTTCGTAAAGCGTAATAGCGTTGTTTGTGAGAAAGTTTGTGTTTGGTTCAACACAGTTCATCGCTGTATCTGCACACACCTCTCCTCTCCTCTCCTCTTCCTACACAGCTCCATGACTTTGCCAAGCTCAATGAAAACATCTTCTACGTCTACAGCGACATCGAGTACTTTAAAGATGAGCCACAGAAGATCTCCATCACATGTGAGGAGGACATCCATGTGACGGAGGAGGTCTATAAGAGGCCCATGTTCACCATGCCCTCCTACAGGTTGTTTACATAGCTCCTTTATTAGCTCTTACCTCCCGAGCACTCACGTCAGCTCATACACAAACTGTGCACAGATCAATGCTGCAGAAAACGCCACGCAGGTTATAAATAGTGACGCTTGTTTGTGCAAAGGCTGGTTGCCCTGCTTTTTTGGAAGCTGAAGATTGCAGCATCCTGTTTGCAATCAGATCAGCAGTCAGTTTTATTGAGATGTCATGCGCTGTGCTCAAGATATTTCCAGGGCAGAAGAATATATAATATCCTGAGGAGACTCTAAAGCCTGGTCTCTGACTCTTCTGAAGTTTTACAGTAAAATAAACCAACAGGTTTTTTTGTTTATAAAATGAAAGGGCAGGTGTGTTTTTTTTGTTTTGGAAATGAACATTCATAATCGGATTCTTTCCTCGTGTTAGAACTGTTTCTATCCGAGACTCGTGAAATAAGTAAGCAAGACATGAAAGAGCTCGGCTGTCCTGTCTGACTTTAGGTCAAGTGTAGTGACCTACATTAAGGACATTATTGACACAACACAGACTCAGGTTCGGCTCTTGGTAACAAGCTGTTGTATTGCAGGTACTGCAGATTACCATTACCGATGGAGGGAGCACCAATGGAGGAAGACTTTGACGCGTTTGTTAACATACTCAGGGTAAGCTCCTGTAAAAATGTCCATCATGCTACAAGTCCACCATTTTAATATACCTTTTTTGGTTGTGCTTGTCTTGCTGGGGCTGTGTTTTGATGTGCCATTAAAGTTATTCATGGAAGGAATATTTTAGTGCATCTGGATTTTCTCACTGAGGCTGCAGTAGCTTCTTCTTTTAAATCAACATATACCCTTTGATTCTGTCCTGTCTGAGCTATCAAGTGTAACAGTTATTTTTTTTTAAATGTTACAAAACCTGCAGCTTGTGCTCACTTTACATCCGCTCCTTGGCCATCCTCTCTGTCTGGTTTCCGTCCTGCCCTTCACTCACACAGGATGTTCTTTTCAACTTGTTTTGCCCTTTTTTGGACTGACTTGCCGCTGCCGCTCCAGATCCCTGTGGTTGGAAAGTGGCTCCTGTTTTTTTTTCTTTTTTTTTATAGTTTGGAATCCTACCATACTTCGTTCTCTCTTGCTCTCTCTCGAGCTGTAATTCTCGTTTATGGCATTGTTCTCCCGGAGTTGCAGTGCCATTTCCAAAATTATAAAACTAATTTAAAGGCTCAAAACTGGACTAAATGAAATGTAAATATAGCTGAAGTCCAACTCAGTGACTATATTTGACTGGGCTTTAAAAAGATTAAAGAAACATTGTTTAGTCTCTTTTGACCACTTACTTGGCAACCTTTTGTTAAAGTACTAAGACTGAGCACGTCTGACACTTAACATCTGCTTTCCAGGAGAGTCCCAGCTTGTCTCAGGGCCATGATGCGTCTCGGCCACTGCCTTCACTGCTCTTCAGCTGCCAGGTGGGTGTCGGCCGCACCAACCTCGGCATGATCCTGGGCACATTGGTCATGAATCGCCTGAAGGGTGATTCACAGCTGCCGTCTGAGTAAGAACTGAGCATGTTTAACAGTACTGTTTAACTGATTTGGCGCCTAATCCACATGTACGTGTGTATTTTAATAAATGATCCTGTCCCACTGATGCTTTGTTCTCAAAAACATCACATGAAAATACAAAAATCAACTGTTTAGTGCTGTCAAAAGCATGCCAAGCCAAGGTGGGCGATAGAATTACAATTGTAAAGCTTTGGCCAATCAAAAGAGATATACACATTCTGTTATGCAAGCCAAAAACTCAATGCACTTGCTGTACAATATGAATAGAGATATTGGAAATCTTCAGTTTGGGTGTATATGAAAGGCCAAAACACACAGAAAATACTACGTTTTCAGTAATACCCACCTACAGTACATGTGGACCTGGACTCAGTCTGCGTGTCTTTTTTTTTGGGATGCCAGGTAAGACTGGAGTTGACCGTGTTTGTTTTTGTAGAGTTGAGGAGAAGGTGACAGCCTCAGAGCCCAAACCACTTTTCCACGTCATCCAGTCGCTGATCATCAAGCTGCCGAATGGACAGCAGGTCATGGAAGAGGTAAAGCAAAAATACTTATTACTACTTATTGAAGAAACCCATATACTATTAAATTAAATTCAAGATCTCACAAGATAAAAATATATTATTTTTTTTCCCCCATAGGTTGACCACGCTATCACCCTGTGTTCTGAAATGCACAACATCAAAGAAGCAATATATGAGAACAAGAGTAAGCTGGAAGGGATTGGAGAAGATTATCAAATACAGGTGAGTGCGACGTGATGTCAGTTTCTTTTCCAAAGCAGCACGTTATTTCCTGCAGTCGGTTCACCACTTTCAGCTCAGCGTTTGCTTCGCTCAATAAAGAAAGGGTGGGACTGCAGCTGAGATGTTTCACAGACTTTGCCCACAGTCAGGAAATCAATGTGATCTTATCTCCAGCTTCACTGGAGGCACCTTAACACAAATATGAGCCATTACTGTGGGCAGTTATTGAAGCTTTTGTTTGTTTTTTTTTATAGGGAAGCAGCACCAAAGACTACTTCCTCAGCAGAACCATGCAGAGCTTGGAGCGTTACTTCTACTTGATTGTATTTAATGCATATCTTCACGAACAGGTAAAATGGCTTTGCTTATACAAAATGAATATTCATCAGCGCTTGATTATAAGATAGTAAATGTAAACTGTGTTGTGTTTTGCAGTATCCGCTTGCCTTTGTGTCCAACTTCAGCCAGTGGATGTGCTGCCATGCGTGGCTGTACAGGCTACTGGCCTGCATGGATCTGTCAGAGCTGTCAGCCCCGGCCGAGCTGGTCACCAGAGGAGCCCGCATCCTGGTGAGGAAATCACGTAGACACAAAAGCAATGATTTTGTGGTCCCTTGACTTCCATTGGAAGTGCCACACTGATATGCCTTGAAGGATTTTAAATGACTTGGCTTGGGTTTAGGCTTTCCAGTAGTCATGTGTGCATTTAACTTTGCATTTAACTGAAGCTAACCATAGTGGGATGTTGGCTGCCAGACTGTGTGATGCTTAACTCACCTTTAGCGCTTCCCTACACCTATCCTTGACTGCAGGCTTCTTCACTACACTGTATACCTTGGTCCTTTGACCTGAGTTGCCAGTCGGTTGGGTATTACTATTGCATGTACTTAAGCTGGCTTGGGTACTCACATGTTCTACAGTCTTCCCCTCCATATCCATTTCTGAAAACAGCTGTACAGAACTGACACGACTTGCCACACAATGTGCATGTTTCCTCCCTCAAACGCAGCATTGTCCTCTCACACAATAGTTTAACATCCATATATACTGTACATGTGTCACTGCTTCATACTTGTTGTGTTACGCGTGTCTGCACAGGTTGCTGACGAGTACTTAGCCCCCGATGTTCTCAGCACAACGAAGGAGATGAAGGCAGTCAACTTCCGACGAGTGCCCAAGATGCCCATTTATGGAGTGGCTCAGCCGACGTCAGAGGTGCAGCCTTATTCTAATACCAAGCATGAACAAAGGAAATAAGACACAATCATTCCAAACAAATGATATCATTTAAAACTGTTGCAAGCTGATAGTGGAGGGTTAATATCATATCAAAACTCCTATTTTCACTTAATCACATAAATCTCAGACACAATCATGAAGGATTTCATGGGGATTCTACAGATTTGCTGCTCTTCATTTTATGATCTACCATTTGTACACACCAACCCTGAGCTGCATGTGCCAGACTTCCACGTCCCTTTCCGTCTAATTGTAAACTTGCTGTGTGCAGGCCACCAGTACAATCTTGGCCCATCTGACGGATGAGAAGAGGAAGCACCGCCACGTGTTGTGGGTCAACCTGCAGGAGGAGCTGGTGTTGGAAGGAAATGGTCAGATATTCACACCGAGGGAGCCCTCTTGCCTAGAACAGCACATTCCTGTTCCATCTTGTGACCCACAGCAAATAGAGGTAGAATGAAAATGAAGCCTTTTATATGTTTTTCATAAAGTCGGATGAATGATCGAGAAGAATTCCTGTGTGGAAGAGTTAGGCAAGCTTGAAACGTCTTCATGAAAGTGTTTTCGCTGCCTCCTGGCCTGTAGAAACTGGAGACATCTCTGAAGGAGGGGATCCTGCAAGCTCAGAAGTGGCTGGAGGTTACGCTGGAGCAGGACAAACAGATGAAGATGTTCAAAAGTTGCCTGACAGTCCAGGAGATATTCAACCAGCACAAAAGCTCCCACCAGGGCCTCGTCTACAAACGCATCCCTCTGCCAGACTGCAGCGCGCCCAGGGAAGAGGTAACGATGCGTGGTGTTTCATCGACTTATTCTGATCAACATGAACGCATGAGGAGCAGAAACAGCCACTGACTGTAGATAATCTCTGTGCTCCCTCTTGTGGATAAAATCGTTACTGTCAAGTCAAGTCACTACTCGCAGGGAAATTTGTTGTGCAGTTGAGAGGAAAAAACATCTGACATGGAGCAGACGTGACAAATGAAAACAAACAAAAAATATAAATGTACACATTTATTATAAATCAACATAAATAATAAAAAAAAAAAACTGAGATAACAGTTTGTCCGGCTCCACTAATCAAGACTTAATAAATACCACAATACCACAATAACCCAAATTGTTCATTATTCCTGCGTGTGTGGTTTTTTCTTTCTCAGGACTTTGATAAGTTGCTAGAGGCCATGAAGAGTTCCCTGGCTGAAGATTCCCACTCGGCCTTCGTTTTTAACTGCTCCAATGGCAAAGGTCGGACCACGACCGCCATGGTCATCTCCGTTATGACTCTCTGGCACTTTAATGTAAGATGCTTCCTTAAGACCCCTCGTACTCCACTTGCAATCCTGTATTTTGATGCTATTTTGAATATAAATGGTCAAATGAGGCTTTAATCATCTGTAAATAACACAGAAACTGGTGTTTATCATTCAAAGGGTTTCCCAGAGTTTGCAGATGATGAAATTGTAAGTGTCCCTGATGCCAAGTACACAAAAGGAGAATTTGAGGTATGTACACACACAATCAAACCTATGGATTTGCTCATGTTCATTTTGTATGTTTTTTGAATTTTTATCTACTGCAACTAAACCAATCACAAGGATTTAGAGCTGCAAATATCAAACCATAAATCTACAGAACATTAAACAAAAACTTTTGGAAAAGATAAATGACATTTGTTCACTTTTTTCTGATATGAGTGATTATTATCAAACTCACTATCTTGTGAGTATTCTTTGAAGCCCCTTTTTTTTAATATTGGCGCCAGTATAGATGATCTATGACCAGACAAACAAAAGTTTTGATGAAAGCAAATTAGGAATAATTAGTTTATTGACAGTTATGTCAATAGTAGAAACTGTTTTTTTAAAAAGAAAGAAATCTGTTTATATTTTTAAGGGATTTTGGGTTTTTGCAAGAAAAAAATATTATAAGTTCACTGTGTCGCATTTGTTTTTTTTTGTCTTTTGTTTTTCATTTTTAGTAGTTTTTCTATGAATGTATCCGTTTTCAACAATTAAACAATAACTAAGTGTACTCAAAAAAAGATGAATAGACAAAACACATTAGGATTTGTAAATAGTAAACTTCATATAAAATTTCATGTATAATCAACACATTTTTTTAATTTCTCTTTGCATTTTTTGTGTTGTTTATGTTGCACAAACAATCAACCTAAAGTTAAAGAAATATTCCTGGACTTTGCTGCACATTACTTCCTGAAGTGCTTCTACCGAAAGAGTTTTCTAAATATACATACAATGAACTGTTAAAGGTCTAGAGCCCCAACACTGGCTGATTGCCTGAGCTCTGAGCTTTGTTCCGTGACAAAGTCGCTTGCCCGTCAGCCACTGTCAATGTGTCAAAATTCTGTCGGAGTGTCTCCAGCTTGGCGCGATTGTCCAACCTCAACTGGATTCTGGAAATGGAGCCTGGAGTCTCCAAGCTGGTGGACAGGCTGTCAGTCATGGTTAGGCCTACAGTTCCATCTGCAGTTATGTAGAAGGCTTATTTGGGGCCTCCATCTCCTGACAGAGTGCCTCAGATTGAGCGTTAGCTCATCTGCCTGCCGCCTCATCCTCCTTCTGGTGGGCCACTCTCTGTTCCTCCGATTCATGCGATCCTCAAGCTGCAATCTCATGGTGTCGTTCTTTTTTGTTTTATTTGCCATTTTGTCAGAGAGGTTTTCATGATGAGACTGTTGTTTCTGCAGCTGCTCTCTCAGGCCCCGCTCCTCGTTTAACTCTGCAGCCAAAGAGTTATTCTCCTGCTCTAGAGCTTCGACCCTCTTCTTTGCTGCTGCTAACCTGGTGGAGAGCTTTTCTGCCTGTTCTTCAAACAGGTCTCGGGCCTCTTCCTCATCCACCAGCTTGCGATGGGAACACTTGAAGGACTCCAACTCTTTGCATAGGGACACCATCATGTCCGACTCTCTCCAGTTAGTGTTGCTGTTGTCGGCCATTTTTCAGTTAGCTGGTTTTGAAGATTTGGCTTATTCCTGTTTTCCTCTTTTGCATCTGGTCTCTTTGAGTGTCAGTGAGAAAGTGTGGACTTGATGTCCAATGGCTTAATTTGTGCCTTTGTATCGATGCCTTTGATGTCTTTGATACATAGGTATTATAGTATTTCATACAAAGGTATGATGTCTTTGATGTCTTTGATACAAAGGTATTATGCCGTTGATAGTATTTCAATACAAAGGTATGATGTCTTTGATGTCTTTGATACAACACACTTTGGATATCTTTGAACCACAGACAATAGCTGGATGTTGGAAATAAGGGGTTATCGTGCCAACTAGTTGTTTTGAAGAAAATGGCAGCTCAGCTGCATCCATTACTGATTCTTTTTTTTGTGTAGGCTCACTTGTGTGATCTTATTAAGTGCCATATAAGTACAATAATACAGCTATTCATAATAATTTCTCCAGTGGCGCCATCGGTAATGATATAGTAAAGCAAATTACCCTAAAAGTGAGAAAGAATATTTTAAAACGGATCCTGTATGCTGCCTGTTTCTCTGCGAAGCATGACATACAACTGTAGTGTACAAGTAATGATGGTCTTTGTAAGTTTAGCCTCCAGCTCTGCACATGTGATTGAAAGCATTGGCCGAAACAAACACATGGACACACAGAAGGGGGTCACACAATGCCACATGTCAGTCACAGCAGAGCAGCCACTGGAGTTTCGGAGATACAAAGAGTGGTCTCCTGGGCAACCTTGTCCGCCTCGGGCTAAGCCTCTGAGACCGGTGCAATGACGCAATCCCCATTGCCATATCTGTGAAAAGATGTGCCAAAGAATTACGCGACAGGGGAACTGATGTAGCGAGATGTATATACAAAAATATCATCCCTTCTCATGTGATTGAGAAACGCCTGCTGTGATATAAAGCCCAGACATATAGACCATCCTGACATAATGAAGCCAAAGCAATTATGTTAAACAGCTGTACCTGCAGTTTTCTATTTTCTCCATGTAACGCAACAGGAAACACAGCTTTGGTGCTGTTGCGCTTATGCACTTACTCTTAAGAGCACTTATGCACAGAGTATGTTGAGAACATTAAGTGCCAAAGGAAAAGGATGCATGTTTGTGCATATGAATGTATGTACAAGAAAATTAGTCTGATCTTGATTTGATGTCCATGTCCTTTGATGTCAAATTTGTATAAACACATGCGCCTAAAACACAAACATAACAGATTAAAGTAACTCAGCGATCAATAGAAAATGATCTTCTTTTGTAAATGTTTGTCAAGAAATTTGATATTTGATTTTTTATCTCACTGAATAAGCCATTTATTGACATAAATCTCAATGTTTTACTACCTCGTCGCTGACTAAATTCATGTGTGATTCAGGTTTTAAAACTAATGCCTCGCCGTGGGTTTTCTGTCCAGGTTGTGATGCAGCTGGTTCGTCTCATTCCCGATGGTCACAGGATGAAGAGGGAGGTGGACATGGCCTTGGACTCTGTCAGTGAGACCATGACACCCATGCACTACCATCTGAGGGAGATCATCATCAGCTCATATAGACAGGTACAACGAGTGTCCTTGCAGTATGTGTTACACTGTCAGGCAGATGGCAAGGGTGGGGCTCTTCCAATTTTGTGAAAGAAAGGTCTCTTCTGACTTTATCCCTCCTCAGAAAACTGTAAAGTCCAAGTCGACTGGTCGATTAATTGGTCGACACGTTCTGGCTCGACCAAAATTGTGATTGGTCGACTAAATGTATTTATTTATTTTTTAATTATGATTTTTCACAGGTAACAGCGTGTCTTCAGAGAACACCCCACTTGTTTTCCACTATTTTGGTTTAGTCCAACCCAGTAGTTTGTTGTGCACCGTGACTAATGAGAGACAGACAGATGGATCCTGTCGTATCCATGTCAAAGACATAAGCAGTATGGCAGCATTTTTCAAAAGTAGATGATGGTAAAAAAAAAAGTGGAATTCAAACTTTGCAAGCAACAGTTTGCTTTTCACAGCTCTACTTCAAACATGGCATATCATATCGGGTTGCTCTTAGGTTGATTACAGCCAAATAAATCATCACTTATCCATCTGAAGTTCCTGCTTAGATTCTTCTGATAACATATTTTCTTGTAGATAATAACCAAATGAAAAATGTCTCCTTAATTGAATCTGTTTGCTTCATGCTGGGTTTCCACAAGTATGTGTTTATGGACTCCGGTGCAGTTTCACACAAGCCCCATAGATGGCATCAAGAACTTGTTTTCATGTCAGTTTTGAGCCACAGCTTATATGAATGAGAGGGATCCACTGATGTGAAGGCCAGAGCAGCAGAGTGTGGAAAAACGATTGCGGTGGTGCGCGCCTTATCTCTAAAACTCAATGAAATTCCTCTGGGTTTAAATGGAAAAGAGTGAGTGGAAAAAACGTGATTATCTGTGGGGTTTGCTGGATTCAATCTCCCAAAGCTAAATTATTTTGTGGTTATCTTTATGGTTTAATAAGTTATCACTGTCTGCTGTTTTTTTTTTTTTTTTTTTTTTAAAGTGAATAGTGAAAATAATTTGATTAATTATGCTTTAAAGAGGAAAACAGGCAAAAAAAAAGGTTTTTTTTTTAACTATGGAACCTGACAAAGACAAATACAGCGTCTCCATTTCTGCAAAGTATAGTGTAGACATTGTGTTTAATTAACAAGGAATTAAGGGCGCTTTCACACCAACAGCAGTTGGTGCGCACCAAATGCTCCATTCGAACCAAAAACTCTAGTTCGTTTCGTTTTTGTTGGTGTGAAAGCATTAATCGCACTCGGGTCCGCACCAAATCAAGCAGACCCGAGACCGCTAAAAAGAGGTGGCCTCGGTCCGCTTGACTCCGCACCAAATGTCAGACTCTGGTGCGGTCCCTCTGGTGAGAACGCGAACTCGGGTCCAAACCATATTCTGCAGTAAATGCCATGGACATAGCCTACCTTGTAGATCTTTGGAGCAATCTTCGTCTCATAGTTAGCACGACCACATTCATGAAAATAGCGCGTCTCCTCTGCCTGAAATGACGCGCTATACGTCTTCGCCGACTCCAGTGCATCAGCTGATTGTTCTCTGGACGCAGCCACGACTCATTCTCAAACTGGATATTTTGCCAAAAATGGCCAATACAGAGAAGGTAATAAACGAAGATCAGAGCAAGTAGCAATGTGCGAACGTGTTGCTCCATAGTGAGTCAAAATTGGCGCTTTTCTACCGGAAGATATATACACATTGATGAAACGTCAATCGGGCCAATTTTGGTTTGTTTGCTGATGTGAAAGCGGACCACACTGGAGTCATATGTTACATAATAACAATTGTATTGCCTGGTGCAGATCAAATAATCGAACTAGTGGTGTGAAAGCGCCCTAAGAGAACAAAAGGCCTTTATTGTGGTGTTTCAAAGTCCTATCTGCACAAGGTCTCTCCTGATGTTATGACTCTGCTGGACCCTGGTTCTGTTTTAGCCATTTGTAATGCAGACTGTAATCATTGTGCCTCTGTGCACTGTCAGCCATTCTCTGGGTGCTGGAGGCACCTAGTCCTGTCTCCACCATATCAATGGGCCTCATTGTCCCGTGAACTCTGTCTTTCCCCATATATTCTCCCACCGTCTGCCACGTTCTGTGGTGCCAGGCTCAAGGAAAGGACTCACTATCAGATCTCTTTCATACAAGTTTGTAAATGTACACAATCATTTTGATCTCAAGTGCAATAAATATGCACATATTTCATCTTTATCAACATAGGTAGACGCACACGTGTCGAGTTAAGAAGTGCGTTGAGCTTTTAACACGGTTGCCTTCAAGGATGGATACAACTTCTGATGTTTGTTCATAAAGAGACTCTGAGAAGCATATTTTAGCTGTTAAAATCTCTGAACGCAAAAAAAACTCCACAGTAACAAATGTTTTCCATGTTCAAGGACTGTTTTCTCGACTCCTCTACTTATAACCTTATAATTGTGCTGGATTTTAACTTTTTCGGTGGTTCTGTTTTTATTTTATTTTACCAGTGTAAACGGTGTTTACTTGTTACCATAACAGATAAAGAGACGATGACCAAAACTACAAAGCAACCGGACCCAGATCCAGATTGTATTAAACGTGAATGATCCTTTAACCCTGCTGAAGCAGATCGCAGGCTGGCACTGTGTTTCCCTCATGTCTGAGGCAGGAGGCCAGGTGATAAACAGTGCCAGATGTTGCTAGAACCCAGCACCAGACGACAGAGGTGGGAGAAAAGTGGGGAAAGAAGAGGGGAAACCCCCCCCCCCCCATCCCCCATCCCCCATTCCACCCCTCTCCCTTTTATAGCCCTCCCCCTACTAAAGCACCCTCCCCCTCTTTGACAGTGGTCGGAAAATGTGTCTTTGATAGAGAGAAAAAAATATATGTATTTACACTGTGACCCAAACCATCCACCAGCTCTCTGAGGGGCCATGGAAAGGTTGGGGGGATTTTGGTGCGTTGGCTTCTTCTTGAAATGCCTGTAAATCAACCAAGCGTGACCTAACGCCACAGATGCATCTTCCAAAATCAGTGCCGGCACAGAGGAGAGCCCACTTCCTCTCCACCACCTCCTCAGTCTGCTGTGCACATAGCTGCGGAAGCCTTTCTTTCCATTGTCAAGCCCCAAACAGCAATCTGTGCTTCCCAGCATTTGCTTTGATATCACTCTCTGTGTGTGTGGAGCTATACATTTATTTATAGAATTCAAATTGATCTGGTGGAGCACAGGGAATCTGACATTTCAGTTACAGTGTACCTTTCTTTTTCTAATATGCCATCATCCATCCATCCATTATCTACCGCTTTATCCTCCACTGTTTAGACTTCTCGTTGTAGCTCTTGGAAATTTGACAGTTAAAAATCACAGGTGAATCAACCTCTGCACACACTCAAGTCGTGAAGAACTGAACAGAAACACGCAAACCCACTTTTTTCTTACTGGGTTCAAACTCTGGCTGCAATGATTAATCGATTATTAATCGATTACTGAATTTATCTTCAGCTATTTTGATAATAGATTTGAATTGGTTTGACAGTATTTTTTTTTCAATAATAAAAAAATCCCTGCTCCCCATAATTCACCAATCAACATTTTCTGGATCAAACCAACAGTACCAACAATAAAAACTAATAGAAAATAATCAGCAGATGTCAAGTTTCATTTGACAGGTCTAATATCTTATAAAAAGCCATTTCCTGTATTCGCTACACAAATCTCATGAGAGACGACCGGCGGTCACACAAGACCGCCATAGTCTTGCGTGACTGCTAACTGAGAGCTTCGGGGGAATTGTTGAGTTCACAGATTTATCACTTTACCATCTAATGTATGGTGTGGAACCAGTAATGCTTTCAAACGCTGTGTTTCAGATGATTTGGTTTCATGATTGTCCACTCAGAAGGACAGTTTTGTTTGTTTGCGTCCTTAATCGTCACCACAAATCGCATCGTCGTCTTCGATGCATCTCCCTCAGCTGGACAAATTTTGTACTACGTCTGTAAAACTGTGATGCACTTCTAGGCAGGATATTTTGAACTTGAACAGGTTTTAATCACCCATGTAGTGTATTGTAGTGTTGCACTGTGTGGTCATATCACATAAGTAAGTTAATGAAACTATGTTGGAGTCAATTTTTAAATTTAACATTCATATTTTTAATGGTGCACCTGATTTTTTAAAATAAATTTTGCAGCACTAGTTCTGTGATTTTTTTCCCCCCATAACGAAGCAAAATTGGCGGCATACCCCGGCGTGATACCCAGCCCTTTTCCATAGGATCTTTTTTCCCTCTGTATTTTAAAATTTGCTCTTTCGTCCAGGTGGTCAGTGAGCAAACTGAAATGCACGCAGAGGGAGTGAATTGGCACCAAATCAAGTCGTGTTTGTGCTTGTGTGTCCAAATGAAAGGTCCACATGGTTGGGACGGGGAAGTGGAAAAATACTTTTTGAAAGGGGAGAATGCAGTGAGCTGGGTTTTTTTTTCTATTTTTTTTCGGGGGTTTTATTCAGAGAAAAGGTAATGAAAGTCTTTAGGACAGAAGAAGAAAAGAAGAGGAATTGGAAAGGAACACTGCAGCACTGACAGCCTGATCATTTTCTCTTCTACCAATAAGTCATTATTTAAAAAGTCGGAATGGGGGGGTTGGGGGAGTGGAAAGGTGAGAAACTAACAGGAAGACATGCTGTATGGTTAATGAACCGTATTGTCCCTTAAGGAACAGTCCTTTGACTTATGAGTCTTTGAGTTAATTCTCAATTAGGACGACCACTCAACACAGTCCTGTTGCACAGTGAATTGGGTCAGGCATGAGGAAAACGTGCCCACCTTAACCAGGGACATGTCCTCTTCAGTTCCTGAGGTGTGAGCTGACTCCTTAAGAGAGGCTTTTATTTAGATCCAGCACAGGGTGGGAGGCAGGAAAGTGGAAGAGCTGGGAGTTGCTGTTTTTATTCATAATTTCCAGCCTCTCACATCATGCCAATGCCAATAGCAAGTCTTTGCCGTGGCTGTCTGCGAAATGATTTATTTTTGACTGAATCCCATCTGAGCAGGTGCAACCAGCTGGGCTATTTAGGCATTAGCAACACAGTTTCTCAGTGTACAGTGAGTCCAGAGAGTAAAAATGTAGTTTGTGTGTGTGTGTGTGTGGGCAGGATGTGTTTATGCGTGAGAGGCAGTACTCATAAAGGTAAATAAAGCATCCCCAGGGATGTATACCTCAAGGTTTTGTTAGCTCGGAGCTATTCAGGAGTTCATTTCTTTTCAGGGAGTTTCCACAACTGTAAATTACTTCTCCAGTACATCTAGTGAATGTCCACTGATAATTCCAAATAATCTTACCCATTAGAGTACGGCTGCACTCGCCTGTGCTATTGATGCCTCACATAATTGCCATTATTGATTGAGGTGCCTTGGTTTGGGTTAATAAAAAGGGCAGTTGAACTTTTCCCCCGTCGATGAGGGGGATGAAAAACTTCATGCGACTTCTGAACTGCACTTGGAGTGAACTAAGTGAATATTTAGAGAATGGCTTTCCATGTTTCCTGCTCTCCATCAGTGTGCCAAACATCCCCACAGTCATTCATGATTACACTGGCTCATGATTACATGCAGCAGCACTGTGTGCTGCAGGCGGCACCGTGCTTTGTTTATCCGATTCATATACAGTATATTGCAGCATATAATGCCACTGATTAGCCTGGCTCCAACCAAAGCTGAGGAACTAATCAGTGAAATGACATGGTGTACTGCATTGTAGTTCAGAGCGAACACACACACACACACACACACTAAATTATAGTCATTTTCAGAGTGACAATCTAACTCAGTCTAACTTGCCTGCCGTGTCTATGTTCAGTGTTTAAATGCTTGGTGATTTCTTATTGCTGTGCCACTTTTTTCCCTGCACCGTTCCTCACACCCAGAACCGATATTCATATTCCGAAATAAAATATTATTTTTACGGTGCTGATACTCTCATCTCACAGGTTACCAACTCTGTGAAGTCCCATGAGACAAACTGTGTTTTGTAAACTATTGGCTATATAAATAAAATGTGATTGATTGATTGATGATCTCAATAATATGCAATGTAGTTACATACAGTACCACTACCATTATATGTGACTGGAGGCATAAGACTGTCAATAATAACTATGATATGGTCCACACCCAAAACTCATGAGTTTGGATCAATGTACTAAAGTATACTAAAGATTAATAATCAGTTCCCTTTACTTTTTTTCTGAAGTTGCATGTCTTTCAACACATGCATGTGATTATTACAGCTGGGCTCCATGTAATAAAGAGCATCATTTTTAATTATTCACAAATTAAAGTTAATAACATTGAGTTCAAGTACTGAATTTTGAGGCGGTTTTTTTTTCTAAATAGAGCCTTCAATCATTCACAGTAGGTGTAACTTTCCAATAGGCAGCAGTTACAAATAGCCTGTAATTATGCCAACTGTCTTGGATGGAAAAAGCCAATTACGCATCAGTGTTCAAATCTAAGATTAAGAGTTGGCACCATGGAAGACCGTCATGCCACATATAAGAATCTGAATTCTTGTTTTGAGGTCCAGAGATTCACGATTAGGCCAGAGCCTTGTTGCGGTTTTGCACCCGGAAAATGCACCCAGACTCACATTAGAGGATACAAGCTGTATAGCAACTAGCAAACCGGAAGACTATATCCAAAGATCTCTGTTGTTGTGTATGCTGTGTGTTTTTATTTCACACTTTCTTACGCTCTGCTTCACTCACAGCATGCTGACCACTTCAGAAATCGTTGTTTGCATCCTATTCTCATCCACTTTTACCCCGAATAACTGAACTGCCCTTTGACCTGACCTCTCTCATGCCCCCACCTCCCTCATAACCACTGACCTCAGAACAGAGCCTCAGACCTGACTGGGTGTTTGCGTCGAGGGGGTTGCCATTTCCTGCCCCCACACACTAAACCTGTCATTGCCCGAGGCCCCTGGACCAGGAATAACTGCTTCCTAAACCAAGCATGAGTGTTTAAGCATGTCCCCCAGTAGCTGTGGTCATGCTATCTGTCAGATCCGACTAAGCCCCAAATCATTTCACCAGGGGAAAGGTACACCTTTTTTGTCTAAGCTTTCACACTATCAAGCTACTGGCACTGAGCAAATACCGACAGGAACACAATCTGAGAGGCGAAGTGACTTAAATGCCAGCCATGTGGGATATGCAGAAGCCGTGACTGGGCTGGGTTGCTCCAGGAACTGGAGTTTGAATAACTCCGCTGTGGGTAAGCCGTGTTTCATACGTGAGGACAGTCAAGCAACAGATGAATCCTGTGTCATTGGTGCAATAACTACTCCCAAAATGCCAACAACCCTTATCGTCAGCAAGGACCGTTCAGACCAGCCTTGTCAAACGGGCTTTTCTTTCCTACAGGAGCAGCTTGCATGAAGACACAGCGTGGCTTTTTTCCTCCTTGCATTCCTTCATTGTTGGATGTAAACATTATACAGAGTCGACACATGTTGGTATTTAAATTCCGATAATTCCCATAATGTTGTTGCATACGTTATGTGTGAATATGAAGTTGCTCTGCGGGCTGAACACATTCCACAGATTGACACAGTCAGCTGCTCACATGGTGAATTCCATGTGCTGCTGTTTGTGTGACTCAAGAATTAGACCAGCATATCTGGACATCACACTCATGAAAAATGTATAGACAGCCACAGCCCTGTGAGGATATAGAAGAATGAGGTTCACAGACCTATACGCTATAATCAACTGTTTGATATTTCAGGATTTGTTTGACTTATAAGGCAATAATAATAATATATTGAGGATTTGTTTGAGAAGCCTGGTTCCAGACCTTTCACTGATTCATATTCAGTATTGTTGTCAGTGTTGGCTTCCTGCTCGGTGGGAAAAACATTGCATTAAGCACAGCATGAGAAGAATCTAATGTCATACTCACTTATTAACTTGTTGAACTGTAGCAATTGATATCTATTTACACAATGCAATGATTGTGATTTATTTTTTAGTTGTTGTGGAGGAAAAGGATGGCTCCGTGAGCCGGTGTGTAGCATTCAGCGTGCTGTTGTAAACATTACTTTTACAGGAAGTCAAAACAATTTTTACTGATTATAATTTATTTTGAGTCATTACACAGGACATATACCATTCTTTCATCTCCTCACATTAGACTCTACAACTAATATAGCCTTCTGTGACCACTGGCATGCCCTGTGAACCTGGCCTGACCTCGTGTCGGGTATCCTTGCACACAGAAAGCCGTGCTGTCCAAAGCCTGTAAAGTACAGAATAAATCACTTAAAGTAGCATATTTCCATAGCTTACGTGATCAACGACAAGTCTGAAACGAATTTACCCTACACTCTTAGAAATAGGGGTTCCTTCTACAAGGGCTGAGGTTCTACCTTTAACCATTTGCTTCTGAAAAACCCTTCCCAAAGAAAGGGTTTTTCAAGGGTTCTCGGTAACACTAATGGTTTCCAGTAATTTTGATCCAGAGAAACCCCTTTCCAGAAAAAAGGGTTTTAAAAGGGTTCTTGGTGGAACCCTCCAAAAGGGTTCCGGGCCAAAAAGGGTTCTTCTATGAGGACAAGCCTAAGAACCTTATATGGTTCTACTTAGCACTTTATTTCTAAGAGTGGAGCCACTGATACTGCAGCTTCTGCATCATGGGGAAAATGTTGATTGGTGGCTAGCGTGGCTAAATTAAACACAGCGTGAAACAGAACAAGGACATTTAGGCCTGATTAGATGGCTAATGTTGGCCGTATAGACCATGTCGTTGCTTAAATTGACTATGATGTATTCACTTCCTGTCATATTTACTGCATTAAAGCTGCTGTGCCTAACCTTTAAATATAATTATAATAAAATATATCTGCTGCTTTCAAACCATTGTCAAAGGACGTCACACGGTGCTGATTGAGCCTCGCAGCTCCACACGACTCTGTGTCTGTGACTCTCTCTCTCAGCACACAGTCCGAGTGAAGTGAGACAGCTTTACTGTTTTTTTTAAAAAAGAAAAAAAAAAGAAAAAGAAGCACCCATGAAAAGTTTCAGAACCTGGAAGTTCAGTTGGACAATGCGATATTCATCACAATACCAACTTTGGCTTCTTGTGAAAGTGATGCTCTACCAACATAGCGCAAAGCATAATTTCTCATAAACCAAGATTGTCCAAACCAACCAAAATTGTATGGCACACATAATATTTCTCCGTGGAACATCATCATCTCACCAATGTGTAGTCTGCTTAACAAATAACATGACCTTTACCCAAGCTTTGTGGCGTGGCTCACAAGACAGAATTCAAATGTCAATGAAATTTGCTTAGACTACACTAGATTTAATTAGATGAGTGGGTTTTAAAATATTGAGCATCTCATTATGTGTCGATCGCAGACATAGCTGTGAAATATGCCAGTGTTGGCTTTGCATGCACAAGATGTTTTGAAAGCTCAGAAAATGATTGATTCGCAGTGGGAGTCTCACAGTGCTCTGTTGCCAGGCGCGTGCATGTACAGAATGTACCATAACGTTTGTGGTTTATGTGGGCACATATTCCAGTCTCTGTGTAAGTTGATGAGCCCCGTCTCCTCCTGACGCTGTGGCTGTTGTAATCTCTGCTCACCAAACATGTGATGTGTTTTTGTGCTTGTCCCTTTTTTTTTTGTTTGAGAAACTTACTCCTGCGAGTCGAAGCACTGCTGACCATATTATTGTATGGCACAGACTCAGTAGCAAATGGACCAAATTTCTTGAAGAGTTGCTACTGATTTTGAAGAACTATGACCCGGTTGAATGAGAATCTACACAATCAGCGTAGTGTGGCTCAGCGACTGGAAAAAGCAAGACAGAGGATTGGAATCTGTAGAATCCATTAACGTAAAGGCTTCTATATCCCCTCCTCTCACTGGCTGCTACATTGCTTCTCTGCTTCTTTGGAAATTGAGTTTTGGGCGCAGTCCAGATCCATAAAGATCACGTCTGCATCTTAAAACCAGATGATATTTAACTTTGATTGCCTTGCTACCGGCACTCGGCAGACAAGGTGGAAGAATGTTTTTTTTTAAGTTTATGTATTTATAAAGTATTAAAAAACGCTGATGATACAGCATTCATTGTACCCCTCAATACCTTTTGGAGCTACTACACATAGCAGCTGTAAATGAAACAGTATGATATGGAAATTAACATAACATTAACAATTAAAGTAAGTAAGTAGGGGGGGGAAGTCAATACAAGAGACCAACATAGTATATCTTGGCTACATGGTGACAGAAGACGGCAAGTTTAGGAAGATCAGCATCATTGTAAGACTAATCACACATAGCAAAGTGTTTCATCTGGTCAGCACTTCTATACAGGGCTGAAAACTGGACCACAACAAAAGCAACAGCAAGCAAACTTGAGGCCCTTGAAATGTGGCTAAACAGAAGAATGCAAGAAATATGTTTGGGCTGAGCACAAAACAAACAAAGTTCTAAGGAAGATTGCTGCTAAATACCATCAAAAAGCGAAAAAATGTGCCTACTTCGGGCCATATCACAAGAGGAGATGATCGACGATTGCTACTGTAAGGAAGGACGTGGGGAGACCAAAAACAAAATGGACTGACAACATCGAAGGCTGGACAAAACTGAAATACAAGACTGACAAGACTGTATCACACAAGATTGGGAAAAGATGGAGATCCATGACCTGGGGACAGCAGATGGCAGATGGTAGTGAAGAAGAAGAAGAAAGCATGACAATATTTCAAGTGTTAACAATGAGAACCCGGGCACCACTCTATTAGATGTGTCTGCACCTGCTGGATAACAGAACCAAAACTAGGGTAACTGCAATGACTGACTTTGCAGGTTATCACTGTGGACCGGGGCTTAAAAGATGATAGAAAAAGATTAGACGGGGCGGAAGCCTGCTGCGTGCTACTCTTGTAAGCATACGTTTGATCACTACCATGGTTGCCATGCATACACCTCTAAGGAAGGCTAGGGCAGAGTCTGCCTACTGCGTGGCAAATGAAGACACACAATGTGTGTGTAACTATAATTCCTCCAAAAATTCACCAGATTCAGCGCAAACTGGGACATACGGCTGCAGGTCACTTACGTGCACTGCGGGGGAACCTCAAAAAGTAAATGACAGAAAAAGATAAAAAGATGACACAAAAGAACGATCAGCGGGAACTTCACGATGGCCAGCTGATGTGATGTTGCCTAATTTCCTAATGACGAGCAAAATCCTTAGTTTTCAAGCTCGTTCTATTATAGCACAGCTGCAGTTCACAACAGAGCAGAAGCAGAAAAATAATTACCTTGTGCCAAATTTGGAAGTAAAAGTGGAAAGAAAGACGAGCAGCTATGATATGTAAGAAAGCATCCTTTGATCTAATCGAAGAGTATTTCATATAAACTGGTAAAAAAAAATTGCTCATACATGGGCAAGTAAATTGGACACAGGGTGAGATTGGCACAGCACCCCCTGCGACCCTCGTGTGGAGGATAAAGCAGTAGAAAATGGATGGATATATAGTAAATTCATGTTATTATGTAAAAGCAACCACATCATGATGAAAGTTCGTCATTACTAGTATTTGAGCATTGAAACATACTCAATGTCGTGTTGCGGACTTAGCTTGATAAACAATTGCTTAGTTGAAAACATTCACGTGATATGATTTCTAGACTGCAGCGCAATCAGCAAATCGGTTGTGATGTGTTTTGTAAGCGACCCATTCACTGTTCCAACAGAAGAGGATTTATCCGCAAGAGCGAAGGACACTTGTGGCCACTTTTATTGATGAGGGCATGTTCATACTCGAACTTGTTGTCCATAACTAAAGCACAGGAGCTTCGCAATCATGGGCCTGTGAAGTTGTGGACTGATTTGAATATATGCCAGTTCCCTGATGTTAAGAAAGTATTAGTGATTGTTCTCAGTATGTTTGGATCGCGGTAAAAACATGAATCAAGCTTTTCACACACAAACTCAAATAAAAAAAAACAACAGCTCCTGTCAGTCCCTGAGTAACAGTTTCATTCATCACTGCCTTTGGATTGCATTAATGAACCAAAAAGCACTGATCTTGTTCAAAACAAAACATTTTACTTCTTGACATTTTGTTCCCTCAGCGTTAAGGAAGTGGCATTTACGTGAAGTAGATAACAGCACTTATTCTGGGCTTGTTCACTGTTCAGTTTGATAGCATAGACACTTTTGTTAAATGCTCTTTCAGATGTCCCTGGGCGACTACCTCAGTTTATGCTCCGCTATAGTTCTTTTATTGTTCTTATATGTTTTTTTTTTTGGATGTCCCTATGTCAGATGTGACCACATTTAAAATGAAAACATTGCTTTATTTTGAATATATAAATGTGCGTGCTATGTGTTATCATCTGCTGCTTACTGGCTGCGTAACAAATATGGCCCAAAAATCTGAATATATAGTGTACTTGACTTTGAGTTGTCTGTACACTAAGTCAAGGAGCCATATGTGTAGGCTGCCTGTCCACTCGAGACAGGTCATGTTTTAGTTTAGGATTCGGGTGGGAGGTGTTCCTCGTAGAGCGTGATGAATGGCTGCTTGTGCAAACCTGGATGGGAAGGGCCAATATGGAGTGGCCTTTTTACCTCGACAAACCCCATCAGCAGGTAATTGGCACCATATGTCAAGCAGACCGACCTCGCCATAATGTACACTCCTTACATCCACTCCCCACTCAAATGAGCCCACAGAAAACTTGACCTTAACACTTGTCTGCTGCCATTCGGGGGTTAAACTGCGATTCCTCATCCAGCAGCTCTAAACTACTTATAGATGAGCAACACCACATTTATTTTAGGTGTTAGCATGTTATAGTTAACTGGAAATGGTTAGTTTAGAAGCTGGAACAAGTTGAGGCACACGCAACTATCAGAAACCAATCCAAGCAACAGATCGCCAAAGTCTGATAGCTGAATGGGCTTTTTACATTTGACACCATGCGTAGGTTTGATTACTTTGTCACTGCCTCATAAGTGTGCAAGGTGATATTTAAAAGTGTTAAAAAAAAAAGTTGGCTTCTCAGCTTCGAAAGTAGCCGCTCGGATTCATTGCCAGAGATGGTCAGAGATTATCCGTGCACCCAACGAAGCAAAATGTCAGTGATTTAATAAGTCAATATCACCAGCCAATAGTAATTGAGTGACATGCCAGACATGCTGTGTATGGATGTGGAGGTTAAAAGACATTGCTGTGATTATAGTCTCATAAGTGGCTGATGTTCACATTTCATAGGTCTACACCTGCAAGCAATGATGCTGAGTGGTCGTCATGCAGAAGTTTGCCTCAGATGTTTAGCTCTTAGTTTTTTAATTACGTCCAAAAACCCAAATTCAATACGGAAAGATGGTTCATATATAAATAAGAGCCCTTGGTCTATGGCGTCTCCCGCACTTGCGTGAGTTGGTGGAAAAAAAAACACTCTTCTACAAAGATAAGTTGTGGTTTAGCTCCTCCCTCTGTTAGGTTGCCAGACAACCAGTGCAGTCATTACTACTAGCCAAGAAGTCCATCACACAAACACCCACAACCTTTTTGTTTTTGTTTTGCTTTTTTCATGGATGAACAAATTCATTGTAAATGGTGTTCTCTGCTTTTCGTCTTTCAGTCTAGTTTCCCATGACTAATTCGTGCCTAGCACTGAATAATGAAGCAAAAATTGTCGCATGATTCCCATCTTTCAAGTGAATCTCACACTCGACAGATTATGAACTGCTCCACTTTAAAGGTGCATTATGTAATAAATCTAAAGCAACTGGCCATAAAATCCTCCTAATATGTCGCAGAGGCTGAGGAATAATATTCATGTAACAAACTGAACTCACCAACAACAACAGTACAGCCAAAATATTTGCATTAAAAAAAATATTTTGCAGACTGCCAATCATGTTTATGTTTTGAAATCATGTTTTGGCATGTGGCGCCACCTACCGCCGTCTACCAATCATTGCAGTCAGTAGAGACTCAGCTGCCGAGCAACCGCGGGGTGCCAGTTACGTCAGAATTTTTGAATTTGAATGTAGTAACCGTTTTTGGCCACATTCTTACATATGGCACCTTTAACCAACTTTAACTAAAAAATGTTTTATTGATGAGTAAATTAATGAGCAAATCAAAAAAAGATTTAAATGCATCAGCAATTTATGCAGTGACCCAGAAGCAGTGAAATCTTCGTCGTCAGAAGAAAATATCTAGATATTCCTTTCTATTTCTCACGACTGTGGACGGTGATAGCAACTTCATCCTCTTCACATTTTCCTCACTTAGTGAGAGCTCTGTTCTCAAAACATTCCTGGACTCTCTCAACAATGGTATGTGCTCTGTCTTTCTCCCACATCACTCTGGACTGAGCAGAGATGAGGGGGTTTGTTATCACACCTGGGCAGCTGGCTGGATAATGGCTTTCACCTTTCTTAGTGAACAAGGCACACGCAGTCACGTCCTTTGTTCTGCAAGGCCAGGTGGAGAGGATGCTGTCGACACTTCTTTCTTCTTCACCGTTTCACAGAAGATTCAAAGACATTGTTCCACCTGTACAGTAGACAGTGCCCTAACCTTAAGATCTTACTCCTCAATAGAGCAAATTAACTTTTTCTACACTTCAGCTCTTGCTGAGAAGTGGATATGTTTATTAGCACCGTACACTTTTAAAAGGCTATAGTCCTTCACAGGGAATGGAAGAAGTTACTCCGTTCTTTCACCACATCTTTCCCAACATTGTTTTCTAAAGCAGTTTTTTTAGAGTGCACGAGATGCCGTTCAACCACACACATGGTTTAGTCCATGTCGGCAAACAGAAAGCAACCGCAGAATAAGGGTTCGGCACATGGTAGAGGTGTGAATTACATAATCTTTGCAAACTGATCTGAGCGTCTGAGTCTCAGAGAACAGAGACACAGACACAGAGAGAGTGCTCAGTATTTGGCTGTGGCTTTTGCACAGATAGCTGCCAGGCTTTGGCACTGTGGACTTTCAGGCTATGAGATGAAATGCAATGAGAGACCCCTGGGGGTGCATGGTGCACAGGGAGATCAGGTTCAGCAGCATTTTTATGCCCTTCCACTGTGGTCAATATTAACCGAGTGAGATTATGAAAAGGTTAGGTTTGCGCTTGTTGTCCTTCTTCTTCCTCTGTGCATTGAGAGTTGATCAACTATGATGTCCATAGTTTGCCGAGGCGCATTTCTTCTCTGCCCTGCTGCAGATGCTTGGGAAAGTGAGACCTGACCACAGCTGTTTGGGAATGGACAGGAAACCCCACTTACATCCCCACTACTTTGAGTCATTTAGCCGTGGAATGAGCGTATTATGCTGAAATGTGCACATTTCAAATTACCTTGAGTGGTGACACACACAAGGCTCCACATTTCTGTGACGGGCACTGGTTTTTTACATACGTCCTGACATTTAGTAGGTTTCATTGGCAGACATTGAATAAACTGCCCATGAGTATGTTTGTATCAGTGTAGTATTCATTTAAGAATTGGCTTTCGTGGCCAAATCGAGCCAGAATGTACATTTCACATTTTGAAGCTGAACGCTTCTATGCAAACAAACATACATTTAATCAGCGAGAGAAAAGGAGGGAAAAAATTGCTCAGGGACAGAAGAGTTCTAGATCCAAGATTTAGTTTGTAATTTTTCTTATGCACAGTAAGTGCCTTCACCCCCAACAGTTCAGATAAAAAATAAATACATTTATAAATTCTGACTATTACAAATAGACTAAACTGAACCATAAGAGCAAACAGCAAATTCCTTTGAAATGCAGCTTGTCACGGTGTAGATCAGTGTTGGAAACACGTGTGCGAATGCTCGAAAACCAGCAGACTGCTGATTTTACCAGAAATGGTTTGACCTTAAACATGTTTCTGTAGAATATCCTAGAGTCTTAATGATGTGGTTATGTTGGCATCAGACTTTAGCAAGACAATCACCGGTCAATCAGACAACACAGTCGGGGTTAATCTGTGCAGGCTGAGTTGCATCGCGATGTGATTACATTTTTCCGTTTCTGTTTTGTTGTTTGATTAATGTAAATCAACATGTAACCATGCTGAACGTGACGGATGGTTTGTTGTCACAGCGAGTGTGTGTGTGTCGGTTTGAGACGAGGGGAGATGAGGCTCACTCACTTGTCTTCGACTGCTTTATCCTCCACATGAGGGATTGCTGGGGATTGCTGGTGCCAATCCCAGCTAACATAGGGCGAAAGGCAGGGACAGGCCCTGGACAGGACGCCAGTCCATCACAGTGCCACATAGAAACAAACAACTATCCACTCTCACACTCTATGGTCAATTTAGTGTCAAATTTGGCCCAAATCTGCATGTTTTTTTGATTATGGGACAGAACTGGAGAAGCCGGAGAAAACACACACACGAGGAGAACATGCATCCCCAATGGAGAAAGGTTCTTGTTCTGACCAACATCTTCTAAATGTAGACATAAGCGTTTGCCTTGGATAAAATCAGGAAGGACCTGAGCTAGAGTATGGGATGTTGATCGGGACATCCCTTTGGCATCAACATGGAAGAAGTGGCAAAGGAGAGAGGGGTCCATGCCAAAGTAAACTCAACAAATTGCCATCATTACCCAAGAGTGGATTAGTAAGTGTACGCAAAAAAATAGTTAGATAAATAAGCACATAAATATATATATTTTTTTAAATGGGTAAAACCAATAAAAAAAGAAGCAGACCAATATTACATCTTGGTGGCCATTGCAAAAGCATACCGGCTTCTCAACATATATATATATATATTTTTTAATCACAATGAGTTTTACCATTGGTCTAATCTTACACTTGTGCGAGTGTTGCTGATTTCCAATATCTCAGTATACTTTGGCCTCTCTCCTCGTAACCACAGTCTTTGGGACTTTGGGGACTCTTTTCTTTTGTGTCCTATTATCTTTGACATGTGCTTTTAACAGTGTGTATTTAGAGTAAACATGTCATGTCCTGTCATGAGTGCCACTGTATGCGTACTGCACAAACAAAGACGAAAGCTTCATTCGTGGCTTTGCATGTTATGTTGTTTTGGGCTCAGAAACAACACGTATTCATGCCTTCGGAAAAATGCTGCACATTTATTGAACAATCCCGACATGTCCTTCGATTTTTCTTCTTCTTTGTCGTGTTTATTTTCATGTTGTGTTTGTTGCCAGCGGTGTGAGATAACCTGTGATGATTGTGCGACCTTGTTAAAAGTTCTGCTGGCTCTGTTGGCTTCATTTTTTGTTTTAAAAACTGCAGGGCTGAAGTTTTAGTCTCTAGTCAAGACGTGCAGTCAAGGAAACCTTTGAAAACAATTACAGTCATTTGTCCCCTGATTGATTCTTATTGGCCACAACTAAATTATGAGCTGTTAACAAGTACATTAAGTTTGGCCGGTACAGAAATCCAAACAAACAAACAACTCATTTTCAAACATCTTCATTTTGTGGATGGGGCATTTGAATGCTTTTAATTAAGTAACAAAGGCCAACATGGTACAAACGGCTCTTGTACAGTCCATTCAAATGTCCATCACTTTCATATGAACACAATATTCTTTTTTAAGTTGGTTCAAATAATTCAGTTGGATAAACTGATTAGAATTTGCTGGAAAAAAGTAGAATTACATGACCTCAACATGCTGTATTAAGAACACCTGCCGGGAATTTCATAACACTTGGCAGAGACATTCACTTGGATTCAAGGAGGGGCTGATTCGAATCTGGTGGACACTTCTATTTCATTCTGTAGACCTAATTTTGAAATGCAGACGTAACTCAGGGTCTCACTTTCTATTTTTTGTGTGGCAATTCCAATATTTTGCGAGTTTGTTCTGTGCTGTTACCTCGGACACCAACTCAGATCACCACCAACGCTCAATCGTGATTCGCCATGGTTGGTTTTGCCATTAGTAGCTGATGTCCTTTTTATAGTTTTACTGCCGTTTCATAGCCCAGCCACTTGTGTGGTACCGGATGAGCTTTTGTAGGTTTATTTTTAACAAAGTGACACAAGCAGGCATAGGGAAACGTCAGTGGCTTTCAGGCATAGGCTAAGTATTTCCTCAGAGGAGGAAAAGGTTTGTATGGTTTAAAAGAAGCCATGTTATCTTCTATCTATCTCAAAGTTTTTGTCCTGCTATCCAGTTACTGATTGCAAAGCGGACGTCTTGCACAAAAATAATGGTGGATTAAGAGGCGTCCCCTAGGCCATATATCAAGAATAGGTTGTATACTGTATATACACCAAAAGCCACGTATCGATCTGCCCAGGGTGTACCCCGCTTATCGCCCTATGTCAGCGGAGATTGGCACAGAACCCCCTGCGACCCTCCTGTAGAGGATAAACGGTGGAAAATGGATGGTTGGATAGCCCACATATTGTGCACTGGTAACACTGTAGACTTCTACTTACATGTCTCTGCTGAGAGTAATTACAGAGGTCTAGACAGTCCAGCTTTACAGTAACATATGTACTGCCAACTGTTTTTGTTATGTGGCAAACTGTGCCATGCCGGACCTCCTTCATACACTAATAGAGCTTTGTTGACCTGTTTTCTTAGGTTAAAAGTGGGAAGACGGAGAAGGAGTGTGAGCAGGTGCTGCTGAAGAGCCTGCAGTATCTGGAACGCTACATTTACCTCATCCTCTTCAACACATATTTGCATTTAGAGAAGAAAGACTCCTGGCAGCGCTCCTTCACGCTCTGGATGGAACAGGTAATGTACAGTGTCTCCGAGTTCCACCGATAAGGTGCATGTACAGTACTGTGCAAAAGTTTCAGGCACCACCAGCTCTGTTGTTTTTTTCTGTCTGTCAAATTCTGTGATCATTGGAATTTGGAATGAAGTGATGCGACTTAAAGCTGGTCTTATATATTAGCGAGCTGTCAATGAGTTTAACTCATGCAACGTGACGTTTCTTTTACAGCATATATTTCTTTAAATGAAATAGTAGGACAAACACCGTATTTACCAGTACCATTAATCAACGTTCCACTCCAGTATTAACAGAGCTGTTTTATGCCAGTGTGCACGCTTTGTTTTTTTAATTAACCCATAAACCTAACCCATAGAACACACCAAGATGATATGAAGTTGCAGGCTTTGCAAGCTGTGGCATGGAGGCTGCGGGGGGGGACGACAACAAATCTTCCATCACACAATGCTACAATGTCAGTAGCTGACAAAGTAACAGGAATCAGAAATGGGGCGAAGGGTTTTCAAAGTCAAGTCTGTGCACACTGTGCACCAATTTCTTCTCCTGGAATTTACAAGCTGTTTCTAGTTCTATTGTGGCCTGGTTCTTCACAAACGCAACTTCATCATGCCTCGGCTTGGTGTTTTTGTTGGTACCTTAATCGTTTGGCCACCTGTGCCCCAACAGTAAAGCTGAGAATTTATGTGCATTCCAAACAAATGAGTGCTCTGTAAGTGGTACCCAACTCTCTCTCTCTCTCTCTCACACACACACACTGCAATTTAAAAGGCACTTGAATGTTGCAATATGTTAAACTTGGGTGATGGTAAATAAGCAGTTTGGCAGGTTGACAACACGTTTCACGGTGTTTACTTAAAGCCACAAAACACCAAGAATTGTGCCTGTAGTGAATCCACGTTATATGGGCTTATTTACATGTGGTTTTGATTTCAAAGTGTTGGCTGTCTTGTTGTTGTTTTTGTAATACATTTTGCAGTGAGGCGAAGCCATGCCCCTTAAATCTTAAAGACGGGCCAATCAGAAGCAGCACCGTTATAATATGTATTTACCTCAGTGTGAATATTATCTCTTGTTTCTTTAAAGCATAACAAACATTTGTCTACAACGTATAATTTTAAGCGAGCAGACTTTTAATTTGGACTTCAGCCCGTAAATTCAAATCCATTAGCCATTTTGACCCGACATGGACAAGAGACTGGAATGTTTCAAAGTCTTCTCAGAGGTGGAATGGACTGAAAGTAAAAAAAAAAGAGAAAAAAATAGCGTGGAATTTCGAAAATAGACCGGAACAATGGCTGTGAAAACAATTGTCACAGAAATATGTGCGGTCAATCGGTGCATATTCGTCCTGTTTTGAGGAGCAAATAGATGTGGTGCATCAGAGTGACTCTAATGGCCCAGTTATGCCTTGAGATAATACGGTGGGCGTGCACACAGATGAGAGGAATGAAAGGAATGCTCTGCTTTAAAACAGACAACAGGAACGCCTACACATAATATCAAAATCTTTTGCCATTGTTATTATTACAATTTGTTCTTTCCTTTCTACTAAAGCTAACCTGTGATGGATTTCAGTGACAATTTTCTTCAATGCGATGCATTAACATTTAGACTGAGGGGATTTGTGAAAACCGTTATTATATTTTATAAAATATATTATATTATATCATTTCAAAATCTTTCAATTAACTTTAACAGTGAGCGTGATTTTAAAGACACGTATAGGCTCTGTAATGCTGGAGGGAGCTTTGGATTTAGCTGGCATTTCTTAGCAGCTTTACCTTTACCGTGACCGGCTTCTCTCACATCATCATCATTTGAGGGCGATTTAAGAATAAAAACTTGAATTCGCAGCTTTTCTGTAAAGCTCTGACTCTAAAGGGCTTTGCACATCAACAGCGATGAATATAACGGCATTTAATTGTGAATACTTTGGAGTTGTATTTTGATACAGCCTCACGATTGAGTGAATAAATTATAAGGGGCAGACAAATAATAATAATAATAATAACTAGAAAAGCACTCGGAGAGCGCAGACCTCTGCCAAGGCAGCTCAGTGCCTACAAAATACCCCCTGCCGGCACGCCTGGTGTGTTGTAACCAGTGATGGCGTCTACGGATCACGCCCAAAATGTAATCACTTGTTCCTGGTCCCATTGCGAACATTTTATCCAAACCCGTCCATGACTTTTCGAGTTATGTTGCTAACTAACAGACAAACAGACAAACACTCAAGGACACTTTACAAAAACAATCAGTGGAATTACAGAGAGAAGGCTATTTTGAACAGGTGGGTTTTGAGTCTGGATTTGACATTTTTGTCAACAGCATGTTCAATGTGTCGAAAAAAAAAGATCTTCAGAAAAAATAAAATACATATTTACAGTTCACTCACTTATGTGAAAGCTTGCGTTGATCGCAAATAAATTGCATGGAAAAAACTCATCAGGTGGCCTTACATGAGACTGACAGACAACCAATATACTTAGAGTATCTTGGAAATTGCTTTTTGATGACCAGACAACACTTCAGTGCTTTGGGAACATGTGGAGCATCATTTCAACCATCAGACTTGCACCTCCAAACCTCAGGGGTCAATTGTGTTTTTCAGCGCAGCCTTATTGCCAGATCAGGTTCTCTGCCTCATGATTGGAGCAGATTGCAAAACCGAGTCTCTGTGTGACCAGGACAACAATAACATGTTTTTCACATGTTATTCTCACTCTCACTCTCACTCTCACTCTCACTCTCCTGCCTGGACATTGCGAAAGTCTGAAGGGAGACAGAAAGTAGTTTTGTCACAATACAATTATTATTGCAATTCATGTCTGTATGTGTACGTGTCTTTGCCGTTTCTGACTTAACGGTAAGTGGTTTTTCACAGTTTTTTCAGCCAGAAGTGAAAAACATTTCAAAGTTTGAGCTCAATGCTTGAAGCCATTAACACATAAAGTAACAAGTCTACTCCGACCTCGTGCTGTAGCTGACAATCTTCAGCAGTCACACTTATACTGGAAGGTGACTGGAGATAACACAAATTAAATCTAATTTCCTTAACGTCTGGACATCTGACAGGACAACAAGAAACACCATGACAACACGATATACGAGGTTAGATCAGCTTTAAGCCCTTTTGCCGCTTACTGTGAGACAGAGCGGGAAAACGACATTTGAAGTTCTCTAGCATTCTCCAGCATAGTTTCAAACCATATATCTATATATAGCTATATATAGATATATATAGATGTATATGGCTTGACATACATTATGCGGTTGAGCTTCAATTTCACCTCTTGAGTATTTTCTCCTTGGTCTTTAGATTTCATTTCTGCTCCAACAGAGGTGGCGGCGGTGGTGGTGGTGTGTTAGGATTGGATATATAGAAGCTCATCCACGAGCCTTAATGAAGACATTTGATTGACAGGTGACAGTTCTCTCTGAGACGTTGAGCAAAGCACGGACGCTAAGCTGCCTGGCTTAACAGGACGTCGCAATACGGCCTATACTGCAATTTTTAAATCGCGGAGGAGGCGCAATATTTCTTTAAGCCAAAATGTGTGTCAAATTATGATTTGATGGATTATTGTCTTGACCGACACGTGTCTTATTCTACACTCTATCACAAATATGCACAAATGTCACACAATCATCACGTTTTTCGAATGAAAGTGAGAACAGTGATGGAAAAATGTACCCTCTGATATCGCACTCGCAAAGTAAAGTCATCAAAATAACCACAATTAGATATTTTATGAAAAACCATTGCACCCTACTGACCACATTGCAGGGAGACCACAACTTGGTCTGCAAATTGAGTTAATTTTTACAGGCTGGATGTTCACTCGCAAATGGTCGAAATTGATTGTAATTGGACAGCTCCTGCATGGTGAGACGGTTGCTGTGGAAACTCTCACTCTCCCTGGCGTTAGGAGTCGTATTCGCTGTCATCCTAAACAGATCCTTTTTTGTCCCCCTTGTTTTGATTTTTAATGCCGTGAAAAGACGACAGTATGTTTTTGCTCTTTGTTCATGTGGACCACGCATGTGTTGCTCCACTCAGCGAGTTCCAACAGTGATCGGTGGCCCAGTTGGAGTTTAAACCGGCAGCAGCCCAACCCTCCCGCGGGCACAATCATTAGCCTGTCACACCAGTGACCATGGTTGGATCAGTAATGACAAACCGCAGTGCCAGAGGCAGTGGTGGTGGGTCATCTCCATCTCTGCTCATGCATTTGAGGCCATGGTTACACAACCAGCCAGAGCTGAGCAGTACAATCTGTCCTGCATCCATCCAGCACTGGCTTAATCCATGTGTGTGTGTGTGTGTGTTTGCAGGGACTCAATTGCTCTTTGTAGCGGTTATAAGCAGGGCTATAGTGTCATGCATGGCAGGAACTTATTGTTCTTATATATGTACATATGCACTAGTTCACATTATATCAGAATATTCACAAATATATTGCCCTCATTAGGCCATGTTGCCTCACCGCTGTGTAGTAAGATCAGAGCAAAAAAGATCAGAGGAGTTATCGGAATGGAAATCCATGTTTGCAAATCCTTTTGCGAAACATGGTCCTTTACACAATGGCAGGACTTGTGTACAGTGCATACCTCAGATGCCTGCAGGAGAGGTACCCTATCAGTCACTCCAGCTGTTTTGATGTGCGGCACAGAGGCCCCCCTGTCCACCCTGCACCGGCCAGGCATGTGTAGCCTTTGAGATAGCAGCCTGTGGGAAGGACCAGCGCCTCCTCGCCACCAAAACCCCTACCGCTGAGCCAGCTAATGAGTTTTGCCGTTTGTGCTATGCGGACGAAACTCCAGCATGGATTCACAGTTCAGAGAAGAACCTATGTGGCAGGATCCCCCCCCCCCCCCACACACACACACCTATTTATACAGCTGATCATTGGGTTAGATGAGTCAAACCCAGTCTTATCCACTGACTAATGTTCCACTGCACCCACTCACTGGTTCCCAGCAAAGAACGAGGTGCTGTCGACCATAAAATGACCAAAGATTGTTGAACAGAGTTGAACCCACTAAAGAATGGTGATTATCCCCATTGCTCATGTTTGTTGTGCCCAGTGGAAACTAAACAAGATGGAGGAAGAAGAGCACAATATACTGGAGCTTAGTGACATGTTTTACTGTAGTTATGAAACTATTAATAATGTTAAATAATCCATCCATCCATCCATTATCTACCGCTTTATCCTCCACCAGAGGGTCGCGGGGGGTGCTGTGCCTATCTCAGCAGACATTGGGCGATAGGTTGGGTACACCCAAGAGTGATAACCACTACACCAATTTGTAAAAAGGTAATTTTTGTTGAAACATTGATGACTAACAGCCTGAGGATGAATGCTCATCTCAGCGCCAGACACTGAGGTCACCGAGGGCTTGCACCGACTTCCACTTCCCACTCATGCTGACCCTGGCTTGAGCTGATATAAACCAGTGTGTATTGCTGACTCATTTGATCTGGGAATGAAAGCCAATTAAACGCATTCCCACTGGTCACAAACCAGTGAAAATGGGGTATAAGACAGGACAAGAGAGAGCGACGCCAACTTATATTCATATTGTGACAGCTCACAGGTCAGTGGAAAGGTTTTTAAGTTTGAACCAGTGTCGACTGTTCAACGTTACATGATATCTGTTGTAAGATTTGATTGTGCACGGTCAGCAAGTCAGTAATCTAGACCACACTCTGTGGTGCCTTCAGTTTATTTCTGCACAAAGCTGGCCGGCGAGGCTATAATCACTGTAGTGAAAGGGATATCTTGATACTATTATTTTTGTTCATTGTTCCAGCATGTCTTCCTCTGATGGTGCATTTTTTTTTTTTTTTTTGAAAAGGTCTCTGTGTGGCACTTCATGCTGCATTACATCACAGCCGCAAGGGCTGAAACCACAGTCATTCTCTTCATTTTTCTATAATTTGAAATTATGCCTCCACAAACGATGCCCTTATTTACCCCGATGTTTAAACATTTGCAGACTCTGACTGCATGAGCAGAGGAGGGAGAGGTTAATCTGGCAAAGCCTTTCACTTCAACTGAGTCATTGCCTTCGAGTGACAGGCTCGCTAACAGCTGGTGGTGCAGCCGTTCACTGCATCTATTCCAGTACTCGAAAGCTTGTGTGCCCCAAAATGTCATGTGATAATCAATACATAGATCAATAAAAGCTTTACAGGCTCCAAGAACAGGCTTTGACTTTCTTAGTTTCACACATTGCATTCCATCAAACATAAATGCTGAGCATTACACTCTTGAAGTATATTGTGCAGAGTAAACTGGGCCAGCTGTCGCATTTTTTTTTTTTTTCAAATGGTGTATACAGTCTTTAAAGTTTTAGCAAGGTTGTTTGTATTTGTTTGACTTGATGGCCAGATGTTTCTGGTTGTCCATGGTGCTTCCCATCAGCCCTGTGTTGTTTGACAACCACAGCAAACCTTGTGTCAGTGTGTCCTGCTGCTTAACTAGGGCACTAAACTCATAACATTTACTGTGACCATTGTGTTGTTTCAGTGCTGTGCAGTGCTTTAGTTGTTTTTTCTCTCATAGGAGAATTTGTACTTATGGTCACTTTATTACAAGGTTTAAAGTTGCAGTATGTAACTCATGGTGATTTTGCTGATGATGATCTGTTTGGTCTTCGTGAACAAAAAATGATGTAATGGCGTGTTTCCACCAAGTGGAATAGTTCAGTATTTTTGGCCTTTTCATTAGGAATAGCACCAAAACAACCGCCCTTTTCGGAGCTACACTCTTAGAAATAAGGGATCCAAAAGGGTTCTTCTACAAGGCCTGAGGTTCTACCTGGAACCATTTGCTTCCGCAAAACCCTTTTTCACGAAGAAAGGGGTTTTCAAGGGTTATTGGCATCACTAACGGTTCCAGTAAGAATCATTTTGATCCAGAGAACCCTTTAAAACCCCTTTCCTGAATAAAGGGTTTTAAAAGGGTTCTTGGTGGAACCCTCCAAAAGGGTTCCAGGTGGAACCTTTATAAAAAAAGGTTCTACCTGAAGCCCAAAAGGGTTCTCCTATGAAGACAAGCCGAAGAACCTTATATGGTTCTACTTAGCACTTTGATTTCTAAGAGTGTACTGTACCAAACTGAACTGTACCATGATGGAAACACGCCATGAGATTGTTTGTACTAGTGCAGTACAAGTATCTGTTCTCTTGCATTTAGATATCCAAACATCAACATCGGCATTGCACACATCAGTGCCTATGAAACACAAATCATGTTTATTAGATAATTTTTCCTACAAAATAAGATTGATGTGTCGTGTGCGAGAAACAGAGGGGGAGCGGCTTGTTGAGCAATATCTCTGGCATTTCGAAACCGAACGCTGCCAACGTCAGTACTGCACACACTCGTGCCCCTAGTGAGTCACCTGTCAAGTTTGAAGCCTGTCAACTGAACTGTTCGACAGTCATGTGGTTAACAGACAGACACATTTGTAAATCTGTCTTTCTCGTAAACGGGAGTGTTCACATGCAGCTCACATGCCGGTGAGGGCAAAAAGCATTTGTCCCGTTAAACTGCGGCACGATTGGGTTTTTGAGCGTCTGAAACATTTCATGGGAACTTTTTTGTGTTTTCACACAATACTCCAGCCTGTCTGCAGCTTAGTCAGCTTTGTATGGACTCATTTGGCAATGGCTTGACATCTACTGGGCATTCATTTAAAAGTGCATCACTTTAAACATCTTTAAGGTCAATCATCGCACAAAACAGGGTTCACGGAAATATTCTTCATTTTCTCCCTTTTACCATCCTGCAATACTAAAATGCTGTTTAACAAAAAGCTGACCTTACAGAACATTACATCATTCATTTTGTTGGCTGAGTACTTGAAAATCATTTAATAACAGGATTTGATTTTTTTTGTGCTGTTTGCTTTCTGCTCTCCAAAAGCCTTTCTGCCTCATGAATTGCTCTCAATAAAATGTTGGATTTTATTCAGACACACACTCAAAATTCATGTCTCCTTGAACACTGGACCACTTGTAACAGACATGATGTACTATGTCACTAATAATAGTAGCATTTTTAATCTAATCAAATCCCACAATGCAACGCAGTAGGCCTCTTTATTGACTCGCCCACGTAAATAACAATTTATCTAAACCTTAAAGGTGCATTATGTAATAAATCTAAAGCAACTGGCCATAAAATCCTCCTAATATGTCACAGAGACTCAGGAATAATGTTCATATAACAAACTGAACTCACCAACAACAACAGTACAGCCAAAATATTTGCATAAAAATAAATCTTTTGCAGACTGCAAATCATGTTTATGTTTTGAAATCATGTTTTGGCATGTGGCGCCACCTACCGCCGTCTACCAGTCATTGCAGTCAGTAGAGTCTCAGCTGCCGAGCAACCACGGGTTGCCAGTTATGTCAGAAAACGGAACCTAAAAGACATCTGTATTTTGAATTTGTATGTAGTAACCGTTTTTGGCCACATTCTTACATATGGCACCTTTAATGTGTAAAATTAGTAAAGTAAACTGTTTATTCCAGTTTTTTATTTTTATTATTATTATGTTGTATTTTTACATTGTGGTGTTGGTACTTTTTGAAGAATCTGAATTCTACTTCCTCCACTTCCTGTTGAGTCCAAACTCCCAGTAGAGAAGCCTATTGTTCCAGTGTAATAGCTTCACGTGTAAGAAAACTATCAGATGATGATGTTTTAATGTGGCAGTGAGAGTGTTTGTGTGGCCATGATGGATACATTAAAAAAATAAAAAAAAACTCCTGACATACTCTGTTGCCTGTTCGTTAACATTTTGTGTATTCCTTTGGTAGGTGGCTGCCAGGGCCGGAGTTTATAACATCCTCAACCAGCTGGCCTTCACTGAGTTTGAAAACCCGAGGGACGCGCAGCTGGCCAGGCTGCGATGCCGCTGGCAAAAGCAAAGCATTCAGTCACTTCCTTTCCGAGGGGAGTTCATCTGAGAGAGGATCACTGTGAACGCACTGAAACAGTACTGTGCTTTTCAGAATAAAAGACATTCACATTGTCACGGTTTCTATACTCACTCGTGTATGTGTATATTTTTAGTTGATCTATGATTTGTCTTTTTGTTCTTCTTTCACTTTTGTTTTAAATTTGTTTTAACGTTAAGTCTTAGCAGATGTGACTCATCCTTTTTTCCTTTTTTTTTTTTGTGGTAGCTCAAAGAATGGACTAATATTTCAAATGACACAGCCATTTTTCCCAAACCTGTTGTGTCATGACAAAAGTATTGTGTTGTCAGTTAAACAGTACGTCTCAGCTGTGTGCTGCTGTGTGACCTGGTATTTTCCTTGAGCCCTGTTCTTTTCCTCCCAGCACAGCTGTCATCAGCGGCTGCACGATTGTCTGACTCGTGGTTTTTTTTACAAACTGTTGCTTCGTTAAACGTTAACGCGCCCCTTGAGTCTTCTAAAGCTATAACACGAGTGGATGCTGACCGTTTTCTTTCACACAGCATGTCGATGGTATTGTGTCATTCTCTTGTACCTGTTTCTATTTCCATTTATTTACATGCGTCAAGATACAGGTACTAATGGTGTAGCATGTTAGGATTGTTTTCAGTCACATTCCTTCCTAAATAAGTCGTTTTATTCACTTTTATTAACAGTGTTGCCTGGACAGGGAAGTATATACCTAGGGTGTCTTTTAAAGTCACATCATTCGCAGAGCAATACTCCTCAAGACCTGTAAACACACTTTGATGTGTAAAACTGGCAGAGGTCCCCTTTAATCAGCTCAGTTCATGCAGACTTCACGACCACTGCCCGGTAAACAGTTTCTGTGACGTCACCAGTCTGTCAAATTATATGTCTGATGGTAAAAGTATTAGTTGACAGACCTGCAGATACTTGGGTCAAAGACATTTCAGTTTTTAACCATCCAGGGCGTGTGTATAAGACCATAATGCAGTGTAAAGTGAAATATTATAAAAGAAAAATTGAAGAAAACACATATGCTTCGGAAAAGACACTGACAAAAAACAGGTACCTCAGAATCTGCTTAGAAACTGTGTAAAAGGGTTTAAAGAAAAATAAATGCTTCTTTTCTTATGAACAGGTGTTGAATGAGGCTCACACATGCCAGTGTCATTTCCAGGATAAAGTTCTTCTGTAAAGTATTTCTTTTTCCAACACCTTTTTATTATTTTTTTTCTTCCACTTAATCTGCTCATGTGTTTCGTGGTAAAATAACCTCAAGAGTGTCGTAACAACCGTGAATTCTGCCTTAAAGCAAGAATGAATCCTCTGTAGGAAAAAAAAAAACTTGCATTCCGATTTGTCCTGTTCGGTCAATATGTCGTATAATTTGCACTGTATATAATAGTTGATCCAGACTAACTGAGCAAAAAAAAAAAAAAAGATAGTGATGATTCAAAATGAAACTGATGCTTTAGAAATGAATTTGCGATATATACAGGTTGTAACAACATTCTTATATCAGCCCTTTTCTTAATTTAATGTTGTTTTTATCTCATCAAAAGAGCAACGCATTCTCCTTTAATTACTGTATGTCATGTCATTTTTCTTTTGGAGGTTAAAATAAAGATTGTTTTAACAAGCTGGGCCTGCTTATGGTATCATTTCACTGCCGGCTTTTCTAAGGAGAAAAATAAAACTGATACATCTGTGGCAGGGATTAGGATTTTAAGGGTGGGTGGACTTTGTGACTATGGATATTTTGTGCACAAGTCTCCCCTGTGCATTGTTCCATTGAAGTTTCCGATTCAGCGACGGAGCCAAATAATTGTCTCTTCTCCCTCCTCTGCTTCCTTTTTCCTCTCCTAATCGCAGCGTTATCTTTTCCTCTGGACACCCGCTCATATAACTGGACGGTCAGAGAGCAGAGCGGGTTGTGACCATCTAGCCGTGTAAATTAACACACAACAGATATTTCATTGTTGGGCTGAAAGCTTAACATATTCCTTATGGAGTAATAAAGAGCTTAGGCACATCAAAAGACTAATCCGAGTTGCCTTTTGATGTGGACAGGTAAAGTCTTAATTAAAAAAGAAAAAAAAGGTCACTCTGTCAAGAATGGAGGGCTGAGCTGGGATTAAAAGCCACTGGCTGGGACATCAGTGAAGCTCACTTGGCTTCACTGGCCTCCTTTGAAAGGCTGATATCCCAGATCACTTCCCGTCTTGTAAGTGCATAGCAAGCTTATCTTTAGGAGTACGGAAGTTGTTAGGATTTTATCACACCACAGCCTATCCTGGATTATTTTAAATGGAAACCAAGTGGTCCAGATTGAAACAGCCCTTTCACAGTGATACCCTTCACTTTGCGCCACGTCTTTTCACTTTTACGAGCTTCTTTAACCCTCGTTTTTATGGAGTTGACAGTGTCTGAGGGATATGTTGGATCATTTTTTATAGAAACACACACTTGTCTTCTAACTCGACGAGCAACAGACAAGTCAGTCATGGAGAGGGGCTATTCAGTTGCAGCATGTGGCCAACTTGACTCCAGGTCAAGATAAGACCAGGACATGAGGACCATGCTTGGATGATATAGCGGCCCCCTTGCCTTTGAATGCCTTCCAAACTCACTGAGATACTCCCCAATGTGAAACTCAAGATAGCGGTTCTGAAGGATCCTGAGATTACGGTGGACAAAGAGCGGTATTGAGAGGTAAGCAGCGAGAGGGGATGTAATGAACTTCATGTGAAAGCCTCCCTCTGCAGACCAGAGAGCTGCTCAGGAGAGAAGACACGGTGCTAGGGACGGACGTGGCTGCACCACCGTCTTCTTCTATACTTTTGTCTGGATAAAGCGTTGCAGACACCTCAAACGGTGTGGATGTAGTGTGCTCTCAACCTTCAGGGATTTTATCAAAATTAACAAGATGGTGAAAGAGGCGGGATGGGTTGTTCTTGAAAGTCTGTCGTAAAAAAATATGAATAAGAAATATGAATGGAGTCCCTCATTGTCTCAGTGGAAATTATATACAATCCCCAATAAATCAGGTATTACCCACCTCAGTGAACAAGGTAATCAAAAGTGTTCGCTGGCAGGATAGAAAATGCAAATGTGAGTCCTCCCATTCATTCCATCAACGAAGCCATTGTTATTTAAAGACAGTTGCAGCTTCAGCAGATGATTCGAGGACTCTCGATTGTGACAACTTCATCGATCCCACAGCCAACTCATTTGTAGCGTACTCCAATTATAAGCACACAAACAAGAATCAGTCATGCCAAGGCACGGATCATCGAATACGAATACGGTTCACAAAGACATCAAGAACCAAAAAAGGATTCTGACTGTCATTGCTTGTTGGTTTTACAACCTGATTAGACTTCAACCAAGGACAGTAAAGCCAACCAGAAAATAAGAGTATATTGAACAGCCACTAGGGGGCAGTCTGCTGGTTGCAAAATGAACACCTGCTTGAATGTAAGTCCACAAGGATTTTTGCTTTATGTTCCTGTTAAGGGGAAAATAGACAATAAAGTATGGCTCATATACGTGGACACCAGTGTGATTGACAACATGGTCTGTATTTATATAGCGCTTTTCTATCTCGATGATTTCTCAAAGCTGCTTTGCATGACAGTTTTGCCATTGATCCATTCACTCTCACTGTTATACAGTGCATCTCTGTGCATTAGCATTTACACGCTCCCGACACAGCCACCAGGAGCAACGTGGAGTGTCTTGACCAAGGACACATCGGCATGTAGACTAGCAGAGTCCGGAATCAAACCCACAACCTTGAAGTTGAAAGATGACTCGCCCTACCACTGAGCTACCGTCACCCACACAATAGGGTAATACTTAATACGGTCTGTTACAGGTAATGCCTGTGAATTTATGGTTAGAAAATGCAGTACAGGTTGTTGCTTGGCTCACAGTCATAATGTTGCAGCCTCCTGATTTACATCTGACTCTGGAATAAAGTTAAAACAAAAACAAAAACAAATATAAAGTAATAAAAGTCAAATGTACTGCCGATTCTGAAATTGGCTCCAACCAGAAAAAAAAACAAGACAGAAAACATAAGCCTCTTTGTAGAACGACAAAAGTCCAGCCAAATATAGAGTGACACGTAGACTGTTGTGGCTGCTCGTACAGAAACGACTTCCACACAGCTTACACTCAAATCACGTTTTTGAAAAGGAAACTCAATTAAAACTGGCCTTGGTTCACCAGGGTCATAACTCAGAGCTCATTCTGAACCTTTCAGTCCCAAATCCCTCCATTTACACAGCGCAGAAGACCATAATAACAACTCCTTCAAGTCACTGGTTTGTAACTTGGCAAACGAAGAGGCTCCTCTTCTCTCCCCTCTCAAGCTGCCGGGCAGAGCAGCAGCTGCTTTGCATCTCCATGCATCTCTGAGATGAAAAGTCACATATTTTCCCAGCATGCTGGCATGGCTCGACCACATTACAGCACACACTGAGGCATCCACAGCCGAGCACTCCACACTGTAATGTCTCCCCACCGTTAGACACACAGTGGAAGACGCTTTATTCTTTGCAGCTTCATCCTCACTCAGTGAAATAAGTACCATTCAGCAGATTACAGTGTCATCTCAGTGTCATTAAAGTCAATTTTAGACTTTGAAATCTGTCTCTGTGCAGCGTGGGAGCAAAAAAAACAAAAAACATTCAAATGACTTTTATACAGTACTTTCAATACAAATATTTGACACTTCTAATTAAAATAGTCCAGTTCAGTTTGAATCAAGCGTGCATTCAAATGCTCCTGAGCTGGGTTGTGAGGGACAGAGTGTTCTAATGCAAGCACTGTAGTAGAAAATTGTTCTGGTGTGTGGACTTAACCACAGACTGTGAGTGGAGCTATTCATTTCAGAAGGAAAAAACAAGGCTTCTAATTGAATACTATGCTATATTGTGGAATTTCATCCTGGCCTTTAGACACACATGAAAAAAAAAATCCTCCAAATAGTATGGATGGAAAAACAGCATAAAACTTCTTACAAGGCAGTTAATGGTTTCCATCTCTTAATGCTGTGGTAAGTTTCCATCGCTTATTAATGCACAACTCTGCATCACCATCCAGTCCTCTTGTTGCTGCCCCTGGAGGGATGACTGCACAAAAAAAAAAAAAAACCCACACCTGTTCTACATTGACCATCTTGGGAACATGGTGGTAATTAACCACAGAGTGAGAGTGCAGTCACTGCATGGGGGAGGTCATCCTGATCAGTAGAGCCTATAAGAGCAGTGGACGAAGAAGTCCAGTCTAGACACCAATCCCCCCCCCCCCTCGTCAAAAGTACCTGAAAGTCAAAACTAATTCTTCTGTGAGAAGGATTCCAGTTATGCTGGTTCAGATGCAGTGTGGTCATGTCTGACTTAAGTCTGGACTCCAGCGGGGTGAGCGGGGGCCAAGAAAATCCCAGTTTCTGGAGCAGTCATCCAAAGTTTGAACAGGATGTCATTCCACTGATGAAATCCAGTGTTGGGTTTTCACACCGTCTTAGTCTTTAACGATGACGTTGGATTGGTTCCCTTTCTACAAAATGCAACATATGCTCACAGTGACATCTGCAGGATTAGCCCCGATTATGAAAACCTGAGATAGAAACTGCAATCAGCTACTTGAAAGTGTAGCGTTGTATTCAAGAGTCATGGAAAATATACAGCACACTGTATATACTGTATATAAACTAAAGCAGGTTCAGTTGCTTATATCCACACTCTTGAAATATTGTATGGTTTCACTAAAACCATTTTCAACCACGCATCTGTTGAGGTTTCATCTTTTTTAACTATATTTTGCATCATATTGAAAGGACAATGTGTAAGAATTAGTGACATCTTATGGTGAGACTGCAGATTGCAATTAACTGAGATCACCCCTCCTTAACCGAATCTGAGTTTGTCTGCTTGGAAATTCCGGTTGGTTTGGAGAGGTGTGAATGTGCAACCGAACTCCGATTCACCTAAAGACATAGGTCTCGGTTCGCTTTAAGTGAACCAAATGCAGGAAGCGGACTACATCGTAGGGCATTGTGGGTAAACACAACCAAAACATACGCGCGTGTAGAACGATGGCGGGGAGAAAAATGTCTGAGCCCATTGTTGCTCGGTTTTTATGAGAAGCTTCTGCTACAAAACTCAAAACGCATGCTCTGCCTGTTTTGTTCATTTGGGCTGCTGTACAAACACGGCAGTGCCAGATGACGGCTGCCATAAAGCAAGACTTAGGCTAATACGGCTACAAAAATGGTGTCATTTTTATTTTAAAGTGAATTCCTACATATAAAAAAATATCTACTGGTACTACATTCAATTTATTCTAATAAAACTTCCTGTATGTTTCACTCTGGAACGTAAAAGGAACTTCTGTCCTGACTCACTACTTATAGTATAAGTATGTGAGCATTATTTTAGGATTGGACACAATGTGAACTTTAAAGTTGCAGTGTGTAACTATTGGTGATTTGTTGTTGTTGATGTGATGATTCCGCCTCTGTTTGGTCACTGTGAACAGAAACAATGCAACATTTATTTCTAATAAAGTGGCTCTGTCAAGCAAGACTATCAGACTTGACTGCGTATGATTTTTGAGCAGTATAATTAACTTGTGAAACGTTTCGTTTGTGCCTCTTTGTTTTGTTTGCCGCTGTGCTCGCATTATGTTGCTGTTGCCTCGATCTGTCTTGAATCACTTTCTGTGTGCAGTGTGGAATTGTTGCTGGGCAACACAACATCTAAACATCGCCTTACTGGGAAGCATTGTATTAATTTGACAATGGTTTGAATGAAACAGACATTTTGTTTCTATTTAAACTTTACATAATAGAGGTCTAATCTTTCATTTTCTAAACGTCTTTTCAGGATTAGGTTTCTCTGCTATTTTATTTTAAACTGGGCTTCACACCAATAAGAATTGTGAATAAATCAAATAAAGTTGACTTGAAACAAGTCAAAACCTCACTTTTGCGTAAACGTGTACACATATGATGCTTTTCACAGCTGTGCTTTATGTCTGATCTCGGTCATGTTTGTGGGTTAATGTAAACATCTGAAACTCACTGCTTTGCGCCTGGCTGCTTTTCAATAAAAACAGATTATAAAGCAGGATATTAGTTGTGGAGGTGGAGAGAATGGTATTACAGAGAGTCCAGTTTCTTTTTTGAGTTGGAAAAAAAAAAGAAAAAAAAAAAGCTTGGCTAAATGTGAGGTTGTCTCGTGGAGAGCAGGCGCTCCGACTGTTGGCTGGTAGTGGCTTTAAGTTGAGCAGTTGTGAGTCCCGCAGCACAACCACTGGTGCGTAATGGTGCAGGACTGGGCGGCAGATGTTTCACCACCGGGATACTTTGTCTTTGCGCACTGTGTCTTAACCCCCTCGACTTTTTTCCTCGGTGTGGGCGTGCGTTAACTCGCTCTTCTCACTTTTTTTTGGAGAAGTTATTATCAGAGGAGGGAAAAGAAGGAGACGAGGAAAATTGGACTACCTCTTCAAACCGTCCCGGTTTTTGCACCGGGGAGTTGTCGTCATCAGCACCCAGATAGATATCCCCCCCCCCCCTCCACACTCTGCTCCCTAAATGGATGGGCCAGTCTTGGTCTATGTAGTTGAGCACAGGCCAAAAGATTGGAAACAACTTGTGAATATCCGTCAGTTTGGCGGAGAAATGCCCGCTTGTCTCGCTGCAGCTCAACTCTGAGGACTTTCCTCCTTGCATTTGTGCGTTTTTCTCTCCCCCATTCTCAGGAGAAAGGACTCTTCAAAGTTTACAACAGAGAGAAAAAGTGAGCAGCTGAAGTGGCAGCTGCTCTCTCACACTGCAGCCCTCGCTATGGATTGTATATATTTATTCATGTGCTTTTCACTCAGTCAACTATTTTTGGAACATATTTTGGCTGCAGAAAAACAAGGTGAGTCATTTATTTATTTATTTCCGTGTGTGTTGTACTTTGTATATATACACAATGTGTGTGTGTGTGTGTGTGTGTATCATTAAAAAAATCAATGTTCATGCATGCATATGTATATCACCACATATTGATTTCATTATGACCTATTTTCTATTGATTTAACCGAACTTGCTGTTGTGGATCAATGGAACCAATACAGTGTGCTGATATGCATGTATATGATTTTCCCCGCAAAGATGGAAAAGTCATCAAAACCCCTTTTTTGCGTTTTTCATAATCAAGTTTTCACCATTCAGTTTTACTCCTTGCTTGCCTGTCTGTGAATGTGATTCTCACTTGATGCTGTCTGTCCCATCAGAAAAACTCTCTGGAAAGTTAAATGAATATGGTCTTATCGTGCCATTCAGCACAGACTCCCACGGCCGGTACATTTCTCACGTGGTTTCCGCTGGAAGTAAAGATGGTGATGATGCTGCTGCCACCGCCGCCGCCGCCACAGGGAGCAAAAGAAGGGTGGCCCGCGGTGCCCCCGAAATGCCCTCGGTCACCTCCTCCCCAGCTCAGCACTTGTTTTTTAATGTCACTGTATTTGGGGAAGAGCTGCACCTCCGCTTGAGGGCCAACAGGAGGCTCGTGGCCCCAGGGGCTTTTGTGGAATGGCAGGAGGACTTTGAGGAAAAGGCCAAGGAACATATCCACGGGAACTGTGTTTTCACTGGGGACGTGAGCGACATGCCGGAGGCCTCCGTGGCTATCAGCAACTGCGACGGACTGGTAAGTCATCCATGCACTGAAACATAATCCCAGTGGAAAGAGATGTAGCAGGAGGACTGTGTCAGACAGAGTGTGGGGTGCTTGGGGTTAATAATATCTATCGACAGTACACGCGTAAAACAATTCTCCATCTCAAATCCAATTTTACACATTAAACAATGACTGTTTGAGTGATGGCTCAGTTTACACGGAGGCTTGTGTCAGGTAAAAAAAAATCCAGTACGCCCCTTGTGGAGTGAAATCCCTTTGCTGTCCACTTGTCAACTCTTTGTTATCCACACATTTTGTTAAAGCTCCCATATTATGCAAAATCTACTTTTAAATAATTATAATACTTATATTTGGGGGGCACTGGAGTCGCCAAAGTGTGAAAAAAAAGATGACTCACTCATGTTTTTGTGGTCCTCAGTCTAAGTACAGGAGATAAAACACACAATGTTGACTTCAGCGCTCACTGGGACGTCACTAGCCACTAAATTCCAGGAATATTTGTCTCGCGGAGCTCCACTTTGTCCGTAAAACACACGAGAGTGCTGGCGAGGGCAACGGCATCCGAAAACCGGAAGTCCGCGAAAAGTTCTATTCTTGGCTCCACAGTGCAGCACAGAGTTCTACACAAACTTCCAGATCCAGAGGATTTATATGTCCAGTGGATACATGTTATATATGACAGCAATGTGCCTGCTAGAGCCTGCAAATGATCACTTTTCCAAATGCTAACTGCTGTTAGCTCCCAGTAGCCTCTGTGGCTGATGTCATTTCCTGTCCCGTAAGTTTCATTTTACTTTTTTTTTTAAGAGATACTACTAAACAGAGCGTTCTGAACAGGGCTGTTTTGGCAGGGTGATTGAACTGCTGTGGTGCTTCATCCTTATGGTATTTTGACCAAAGCATGTCACAGACATGTTCATTAGGACACCAGGGAACTAGGTTAACTTGGAGAAATAGGATATACTACGGGACTTTTAAGACACTCGCAGACAAATGTGCACATCCTGACCAATAACCAGGCATAATGGAGCGGGACTAATAGATGAAAAAGCAACGGACAAATACTAAGACAACGCACATGCTTGCAAGGTTGAGTGTGCTAATGAACAGTAAATACACTCTCATAAGTAAATCATGTTTTTACCCTCTAACAATCGAATACTGGCTTATGATAGACATCTTATAATATATTAAAGAAGTTTTTTGTTCCTTAAAAAGACTGTGTGGTTGTATGAAAGTATGAACACCGACTGGGTTAAATCCACTTTCATTTCCGTAAACCGTTTTGGGACCAGGAATCTTAACAAAAGGCTTAGCGAATATAATCTACACTTGCTTAAGTCTATGACATCATAAGAATATATTTCCTGCTTTACCCCATAGCTAGAAAGTATGTTGCTGCCGGAGACTGATGTTTGTAACTGATGCTCACTCTCTCATTGACAAAATCAATGTTTTATAGGAGCTGTTGGTCTACCGCTGCCTCCTTTGGTACATTTTTATCCCTTCTGATCTATCAGTCCATCACATCAGGAACATTGTCTCACTCCTCATCTTCAAATCCCATCTGAAAACCAACATTTTTTGTGTTGAGCTGAGCCACTAATGGATGTTTGCAGTCAGTAAATTAGAGTGAATTTCCTGACATGCTGGTGACATTTGAAGTGGCAGGTTGGACGAAAGGGGCGGTTTTACCTTGATCATCTACCGAGAAACTTTATGAACTGCTGCTCTGACAGAAGTAAAGTGAGGAATAAGAATGAGGTCAGCTCACGGTGACAGCGGATTATACAAGCCTACTAATGACATGCACTCACTCACACACACACACAGACAGCTCGTGCAGGGTGCAACACAGACTGTCACACAGACTGACACTTTTTAAAATGTACTTTGAGACCAATAATTGAATCTCCCGCTTTTCTTTGCATGTTTGTCTAGACACACAGTTATTATTAAACATCACAGGTAAATATGTAGTTACATAAATCTTATCATTATAGTGAGGATGCGTTTTTCACTTTTCTGCGTGCATGCACGTTGCTGTGGTTTCATTTATCAAAATGAGCGTCCCCGACACATAACCTATCTCTGTCTCGCCCCCACTTGGAGCAGAGGAGCAGTTCTTTGTTGTAAATTTCAGCCTCTCCTCCAGATGGCACTATAAACTACTTACTTCACCTTTAATTGTAAGAACTGCAGGATATATTGACAAAATCGGCAGGACTGATAATTTTTTTATTGCGAATTGTATCTTATTTTGGACATATTGCAATTGCGACGGATCCTGCAGTCCTAGTACAGCCCATGTGGGTGCTTTTGTATGTCTGCATAGGTTGGACTTGAACTGTTGTTGACATGGGCAGATGACAAGTGAGTCAAGTGAAACTCTGGGGGAATCTGGGGAAGATGCACAAAATGTGAATCTTCCATTCCTTAATGTAAAATGTCATTTCAAAGGGATTTTGACAAAAATGATTGTTAGAATATTAATGCTGTGAACGTGCTGTGTGTGAACTAGGAACGTGTTAGTGTGAAATGTAGTTCAAAGTTCTTTGTGAAACAAGCTTCCTAAATGCCAAAAAAGACCAAAAATGATGCCCCAGCCTTATGCAGCTATATTCACCCACACACATATAATGTGAGAATTTTTTCTTTAATATAGACTTTTGTTTGTAACAACAACTTTTAAAAGAGGTCTAATGCAAAATGAAAACGTGGGTCAGAAACTACACCAACAGAGCGGTAAAGCCAACAGATATTATTTAATTCTGGCAGATGTTTGCCAGCTGTTCTGCTCTCTTTTGTTTTTCCAAGTTTTGTTTTCAATACTTCGCAGAGTTTACAATTAGTTCTGCTATGTTTTCAATCATGTGAAAGCACATTTAAACGGTGCGATCATTTAACCATATAGTCTCAATGATTCCTTCGATAAGATTTCAGCACTGCCCTGTGTGTGAGGCCGACATTATAAATGTTCTTATATCTTTTTTTTAAATTGGCAAATGCGTGACTGCAGAATAGTTCATGCAAAAATACATTCACAGTAAACATCTTGCTCATTATTCATTATTCTTACTTATTAGAAACACTGGCAGCTGACTGAAACGGTTATTTATCCTAAATGGCAGACTTTGGTGTGAAGCAGCTATATCTGTTTAGTTTTTTGGACATTATTGTACGTGCTGCTAAGAAGAGAGGACAGAGGTCGGGGTCAAAATAATGATTTGAATGTGCTTCAGAGGATAATTGGTGTAGACAATTGATCAGGAACATATGGCGGCAGTGAAAAACTGTGGTAATTTTGACATGACAATGGTATCTTTCAAAATCATTAGTGTTGTTATATCTGTAATGCATTGAAATGCGGGGACATACAGTGCGTTGTTTTTCTGTCCCTCTGCTCAATGAGAGCAGAAAACAGTGAAGTCGTGCTGGGTTTGGTGAGCTGGCCTTGTTCACTGCTCCACTTTGCCGTGAAATAATGGAAACAGTGTCAGTATTGACTAAATGGCCTTGCTGAAAGCAGGCAACAAATGAACCTTGTCACAATAAACCACCCCCATTGAAGGTAAATCGACAGGAACAGAATACAAATACTGTTGTTTTTCATGCTAATTTGGCATGCTGGTTGTCCAGAAGTAGAAGATTCAGCTCTTGAGTTTGTAAAGAAATGCTGACCTTCCTGGGTATTTCTTTTAACACCACATGGTGCACAGTGTTGTCTGTTTAAAGGGACACTGTGTAGTATTTCTAGGTTTATATAACCCTAAATCCACTTTTTTATACATATTATGTGCTCCTGCATTGTCTAGTCGCTGTATAATAGTTTTTGTTTCATTTTGGTAGTGTTTCAATAAGTCATGTAAAATAACCCAGTCGCGGGGCCGCGGTTGCATAGCCACTGTTAGGAGCAAGACGCCATGTTTCTACCGGAGCCTGTAAGGACAAACACGAGAGGATAAATCAAGCATCGCTTTACTTGTAGCGGAAGCCCCGCCTCCTCTCTCTCCGCTTCTTCTGCTACGGCCGCGGTAGCTCGCCCTCTCCCTCGCCTCACGAAACTCATCTGCTGACACGGAGAAAGACGACGAGGACGACATTTGACCAGCTGCGGATACTGTAGCCCTCAGGGAAGGGAGGGGGTGAGCAGAGGAGCAGTTCTTTGTTGTAAATTTCAGCCTCTCCTCTAGATGGCACTATAAACTACTTACTTCATCTTTAATAAGGAAAGAGGCAATTGGAAGTTTGAGAGCACATTGAGGGGATTTATTTAAAACCCAACCACTTCGCTAAATTGTATTTTTATTGATATTTTACAGCATTTCTTTACCTGTATAACAGCTCCCAGCAGAAGATGATGGATCAGAGTACTATCAGAGTAGACAGGCACAGACATAAGTATCTGTATCAGCACAACCACTTGTCCATGAACATGTTGTTTTATGATTAGGGTGAACTCATCCTTTAATGATTCTAAAGAAAATGATTTGTGCATTTCCTTACATCAAAGACAACATCAATACAGATGCACGTATTTGTCTTAAGTGTCTATTTGATGTGGGAGAAAATGGAGGCGATGACGTCTGATGAAAGGACAATATCTGAAAGGAAGAAGAAAGTGAATAATTTGCTAAGATAATCACAAGTGGGCCGTATTTCTGAGATGCACTGCGCTCATCTGCAAATGTATTTTTTAATTGGTTTGCTCATAGGAACAGTATTATGCATTTATACAAGTAGGTTTTTTTTTTGCAATCATTTCCATAACTTGCGTATTCCATGTAGAACAGACCTGCATTCATCTCATAATGCCCGCTATACATTATCATATGATTTTGGGCTGTCCCAAACCAAAGATGACCAACATGAAACAATTGTGGCTATTTCTGTGGTTGTGGCTCATACGGTGGTTCTTTGTTGTACTGTGAGAGTGGTGTTGCATTTACACGTGTGTGCACAGGGCTGCGATCATTTATGAATCAACAACTATTTGTATAATCTGCTTAATGGTTTGATTTTTTATTTCTTACGAATTAAAAACAAGTTCACAACGATTTCAGATCAAATGTTAATATTTTCTTGTTTCTTTGCTCCTCCATGACAGTACTCTGAATATCTTTGGTTTGGGAAACACCAATTGTCATTTTCTAACAATTTTTGCATTTTAAGAATCAAACTACGAACCGATTAATCAAGAAAATAGTCGACATATTGGCCATTGAGTTATGCAAATTATCATTAGCTGCAGCCCTTTCTCGACAGTACTTGCTGCCACATTTTATGTAATCCAGACTCATGATTCTTAAACTGTTGGTACTTTAAGAATCCTGAGTCTGGATCTCTCACTCTAATTTCACTATACCAGTGTCTGAAGTATAAGTGAGAATCTGCCTCCTCTGAAAAGTCTGTAGCTGACTTTGCTCGACCTATTTATGTTGGTGATAATAGGCTACGTGCACAATGGAACTTCCGCCAAGCAACCGTGACTGCTGGTACGGTGGGCTGCTGCCGGTAGGTCGTGTTGTCGTTGTAATTTCCCGGAGACGCTAGTGAAGTGCTAAGTAGTAAGAGTCGGAAGTTCCATTGTGCACGTTGCCTATTGTGTTACCTCGAGAGATCAATATGTTATCAGGTGGTGCAACATTTTTGAGAACCACTGATCTAGACTAACCTGTAGATGCCTGTGATTCAATAGATGTCTTCATTGTACAGTCTGCTAAGTAGTAGAGTCCATTTTTTAAGTAAAAATAAGCGGATTTCGGATACAAGAGAGACTGTTATCCTATCAAAAAGTCAGAATGTCAGCCCGACATTGTTGTGTACCCCTTTGTACAAATTCGTCTCGGTACAGTAGCACGATAAACTTTCATCGGTTTCCAATGGATGTGTGTGTGCAAGCCGAATGGATGGTGTGGGTACGGCAGGATGAGGACATCCGAGTTTATATGTCCTCGTCCTCAAATTAAAGGTTTCTTCTTTTTTAAAAGTCGTACCGCTGAGAACCGAGATCTAGACTTACCTGCAGGTGCCTGTGATTCAATAGATGTCTTCATTGTACAGTCTGCATACGTCACTTGTGCTGGATTATTTTCATAACAAGTTCTGATTGGCCGACGCTCGCACTATTGAAAGTGGAACATTTTGTCAAATACACGAAATCAAAGCAATGGACCCACAGTGTTTGGCAACACTTGACACCACTCCACTCAAAGTGTATGAGAGGCATTGTGTGCGAGTTGGCAGAGTTCTTATTGACATCCATGTCAGTGTGTCCTCTGCAGACGCTCTTCGCTTAAAGAAAAGATTCCCGAAAAGCAAGGCATGACATCAACGCTAGTAAATTAGAATAACCCAGTCTCCTGCCGTGTGCCAAATGATTTATGGCATTCCAAGTGCATACCAGATCTGATGTTTACAGTGGATGAATGTGATATCTTTCAGGCACATTTGTCTTCATAGCAGCAACAGAATGTCAGCTTGCTGAGGAAGGGAATGTAAAAATGGCACAGTGCTCTAAGCCAGAACTGCACTTTCAGTTTCAGTTTAATATCATTAACGTTTCATTGATCTACCCCTCAACATGTGCAATGACCTCCTCTCAATGACTACTTCAATTGCTTGCGAGATGGCAACAGCTGTGCACTACATGAGCTATTGTTGTGACACACAAGTGATGGCTATAATCATACCGGAGCTGCTCATGTGTTGGGAATTAGCACAGATGAGGGGCTGATTGAATTACATGTGTGATGGAAACAAGAGTGCCAGATAACTGCAGTCTGAAGAGTGCTATTTCTGTGTCCCATCGGTTAAATAGAGACAGAGCCACCTAGCAACAGTCAGAAGTCAGTCAACCTACTGTTTTTTCTGTGGGTGGATGGGGTGTGGGGTGCCGTTTTTTCCATCCATTGGAGATGGAAAATACTTAAATTGTTCTATTCATGAATGTTTGCAAGGATTCTGTACAGGGCTGGTCCCAGTCCAGTGGCCTCTGGTGTTCCAGTACTCCACTGGCACGGATGTAGTCACTAAATTAAGAGCTCCATCAGTAGAAGCCTCACTGGTGTACCAATAATGTGATTTATTTTGTCTTCAATCACTGTATGCAGTAGCTATGGTATAGCTCTCAGTCAAACTCACACTGTACATACGTAATTAAACTATCACACATCATGTTTTAGCTAACACAATTCTATAGGACAATAATATCACATTGGCACATCCACTATGTCTACTACTCTAGCTACTATCCCTATTACTATGGCTACCACAACGTTATTTCTGTGAGTCTCTTTTTGTTAATATCAGTTCTCTACAACATTGCTGCCATCTACAATAATTACTGAAACTACTATTACAGACAACTCACGGATGAGCGTGTACCGTGTAAGGAAGCACTGAGTAGTAGACACCATGGTGGCTGTTGTCAGGAGGGAGACTGCGAGAAGTGTCTTTCAGCAGGACGCTGAATCCCAAATTGAGGCTCAGGATTGGGGTAAACGATTGGGGTAAATATGTAATTGCGAAGTAATAAGGTCAGTGACGTGTCATTCCATCCATCCACTTTAGGAGGTGCTGTGCCAATCTCAGCTGACAGGGCGACAGGCGGGGTACACCCTGGACAGTTTGCCAGTCAGGGCCACACAGAGACAAACAACCATTCACTCCCACCCTCACACCTATGGTCAATTTAGAGTGTCCAATTTACCTAATCCCCATATTGCATGTTTTTGGACTGTGGGAGGAAGCCGGAGAACTCAGAGAAAACCCACGCACAGACAGTGAGAACATGCAAACTCCATGAAGAAAAGCCCTTGTTCTCTAACCGGGGCTCAAACCCGGGTCTTCTTGGTGTAAAAGCATGATTGCTAACCACTACACCAACTGTGTGGCCCCTATGTGTCATTTCATGTGTCATGATAAAGATCTATTGGAGGTCAGCAGTAATTCTTTCATTTCGGATTTGGCTTATTTTAATGTATGTCTAAATTAAACAAAGTAATGTATTGCATCAAATCTAATTGCATCAAACTGAATCTGCTTTATTCACGGCTACATTATTATTACTCTTTGAGTAATATTTCAGTTCTATTTCAGTCTGACACATGAGTGCCCAATTTTCTCTTCATAATCTTCATTTGACCCCTGGCTATGCATGCCCTTTGTGGCCCAGCGCACTGAGATGTGACAGCTGATAAAAAGGAATCAGGTATTAATTCTCTGTCCCCACTACCTGCCTCGCAGCATTATTACAAACCTGTAACTCAGCTAAGCCATGACTTTCTCTCGAGCTTATTGATCTTCCAGCATGTACCACAAAAGCTTTTTATCTTCCGTCACTGGTGTGTGAGATTCTACGTTGTTCGCCAAGATTTCATTTCAGATTGTGTTTATTCTTGTTGCTGAAGTTAATTTAGTAAAACCTTGTGAACTTGCAAAAGAGTGTGCACCTTGATTTCAGTGGTTGACAGTCTCATGTAGCATGTACAGGAATGCAATTATATGTTTCTTAACAAGCTGCCGCAAATTACATGTTAAGATCCTGGAATAAAAGCTTTATTTGGATTTCCTTGCAGGTTGCAGCTCGAGACCTTATTCCATTTATATTTTCGATAGTTTGTTGAACATTACCTATTACCTACCTGATGTACTGTACATCAAACTTGTCACAACAGCTCACTGCAGCAGATAGGATATTGTCTGGCACCTAAATCTTTTAATTCACACTTTGATTTTCCCATTGATTCGCTCACCAAAGTCTCCCTGTCCTTATTGTCCTTTTTTTTCCCACGTAAAACATATTATGCACTACATTCAGTACATGGCAACAACAAGGCAATTCCACCTTGCAGCTCTCGCTTAATTTGTTCCTTGCTTCTGTGCTTTTGCTGCGTATGACTGACTGACTAACACAATCTAGTTTCCCTGATTTACCATACAATGAATATCCATCTTTACATTTATTTTGTGTTGCTTTGCTTCCAATGAGCCACTTGTATGCACGCTCACAATCCCACAAGCCTGTGATCACCACATAATCAAACCTCTCTTGACCTGAAATGTATAAAACAACATTAAGGTCCAATTCTGTGAGGTAAATTCCAAAAAGAGACGATGTATCATGTCTCCCATTATTCTTTGAAATTCCGGTGCTTACCTATAATCTCACAGGATTACACTCATATACCAGCTGACATTCAAATCAATTCAATTCAGTTTTATTTGTATAGCGCCAAATCACAATATACATCATCTCAGGGCACTGTAGATAGACAACATCATGCAGAGCAGAGAAACCCAACAATTCACAAAATGAGCAAGCACTAGGCATCAGTGGAGAGAAAAAAAAAAAGAAATCTCTGACAGAACCAGACTCAAAGATGTGCAGCCATCTGCCTCAGCTGGTTGGGGTGAAATAAGAAAAATGGGGGACAAGAGGGAGATGAGGTACAGCAATAGGAGACCAGGAGCAGATATACAACAACTGTATCAAGTTATACGTTTATACAGGCCAGTTAGTGTCAGTGATGGCATGGCTAAAGCAGCAGCAGAAGTGGTTGATTTTTACTGATATTGACTTTTAATTATAGCATAATAATAATGGTGTCGACATTCATCCATCAATTATCTACCACTTTCTCCTTCAAAGGTATTGTTTTTCTCACTGCTGCAATTTAAACCCTTGGCATACACTTGAAATGTCTCCTTTTCTTTCCCCCTTTCACTGTTTCTATGTATAGTATATGTGCCCTATGGGTTTAATTATGTATTGAATAGAACCATGAGCTCATATTCATGCATTGATGCTGAATAGAACAATTGATTCTGTGACATACAAAATGTTGCTGCTTAATGAGCTGCTTTTGTCAGCTTCTTTCTTCGATCAGGGCCACAAGGCCTGATTCACCTCATCTGTTGCAACTATAGACTGTATATAAGGGCACACTCACGCCAGAGACGTTTGGTCCGTATTAAAGAGCGTTTCCTTGGATAGTCCACTTTGTTTGGGCAAGTGTGAAAGCTCATCTGAATTCTAGTCCGCCTGAAAATGTGGGTCTGGGTTCGCTTGCAGGTGAACCCTGGTGCGGTTCGCTAACAGTGGGATATGCAAACAGACTATCCAGCGAACCAAAGAGAGGAAGTGAGCTTGACACCTCGCCTGCTGCTCATACTGTTAGGGTCGAACACCAAAGTAAAAACAGAAACTCCAAGACTGCATAGATTTGTTGTTGTTCCATTGTGTATTTTATGATGGATTCAACATGGGATGAATTTCCAATTCTTGATCCTGGTCAAGGGATGAGCCAGATTTTCTTCTTCCTTATGTTTTTTTGTCTTCCTGGTCAGTGCTCGTTTGGGGAGGTATGACCCGAAACAATCAGCTGTTTTAACTGTGTTGACCTTGTGCAGGCGGTTTGGTCTGCTTACAAAAATGCAGTGTGAAAGTGAACCAAACCAAAATGAAGATGTAGATGAACATTTTATTTCGGCATTCCCCACCCAATCTTACATAGATTATCCTGGTGTGAATGCGCCCTAAGAAGTAGACATAATCGTCTGGTTTATAATGTAAAGCCTAGGAAGCTGGATGAAGTAGTAGTTATATCACCAGGGAGCAACTTCACTGGTTAGTAACAGAACTCATTTTGAATGTAAATCTATGGAATCTATCTTACTTGATAGTTGGGGGTCTTCTAAGATAAAATATGATGCCAACATTGTTAAGAATGTTCCAAGTGAAAGGAAAATAAATGATAAACCATAGCACATATGAATGCCATCTGTGTGATTGACAGCTGGTGTGCATGAATAGGAGCCTGGTTGGTAGGTGACACCTCTGAACTTCCTGTTTCAAATACTGACACGGGGCTGGTCAAAGCTCAATGGGAGTTCATTTTGCAACTGGACTCTTCCTCTGGACATTTTTATGTGCTGTCAATGTTTGCAGCACCCCTGCTGTCTTACCTAAGCATGCAACTCGGAACATCATATCAAGCAGATGTAATACATTAGCAGGACAACATTAATTAGCACCATGTAGAAAGTGCACGCGAGACATTAGAATATCATTCATTGCTACACGTACTGTTTGTATGGTTCATAAGTCCAGCATGAATTAATTACGCCTTTGACCAACTGGGGTGTAATAAAAATGTGATGGGATCAACACGTACGCATGACACAGTTCACACTGGGGCTTCTATAAATGTCTGTTCAAAATCTCGTGATAATCCATTTCATGATTTAGACGGGGACGGGCTGACATTATGCTCTCTGGAACCACATCACTAACATTGCTGTAAAATATGCTCATCAAATGTCACTGTGAACAACCTTGATGACTTATTGTTCCACGGGTTTTGCCGCTCAGGCTGCACACAGTCTCTTGATTGGTGCCAACAGCAGACATTATGCAGGGCTGAAAATACCCAGGTTTAACCGTATTAATCATCACATATTGACTGCGGTTGGCATCATATATCGGCTACAGCTACCCTTGATTACTTGAGATCAGGGAAAACTCCCATATCTGCTTCAACCTCTACCAGTAATGTCACAAAATATGAAGTTGATATTGTAGTAACCTAAATATATACAATTATGAAACATGAAAATGAATCTAATCCTCAAATTTAGAGCTTGGAATTTGCAAAATGTACAGAAGTTCTAATCAACCAGTTGATAAATGTATATTCAATTTACTACACCACTTAACATTCACCTCTTCTTTATTACTTAAAGTATAAATAAAGTTGATTTAGCAGCCATTATTAAAAAATTCAACATAGAGTCTTTGAAAATCCAATCACCTTGTGTCTCCTTCCCAGTGTCCTTTCCTGGGCCAGACTTTATGGTGCAGTGTACATCTGTTAACATTTGGTAGGCCTTTCCAGATGCTGCAGCTCTCTGCTCTCACAGACCCTGCTTGACTTTCCACCCACTGCTGAAATAAGAGACTATAGAGGAAGTATTCTAGCATGTATTACTTGGCATTTCCTGGTCAGGGGCTGGACAGAATTCTTTCACTCCTCTTTACCCTTACTGTCATATATCCACCACATAGTTCACGGCTCTGGTGCTGTGAGTGCAGACCAACAAGCTTGACAGAAACATTGATTTAATTTATAATGTGATATAATATACCAAGTGATATAAAAGTATATAATAATATTGTGATAAGTAATGGCCCTAAAGATTTTAAGAAAAGTGTTGTGTTTTTTTGGGCTGTATTTATTTTTATTTTCGTTTTCATAAATACACACATAGATTTGAATTCTTTCTCAGGAAGAAGGATATAAAAAAAATGATTTATGTGAGAAACGACTGCAAAAAAAACCACAAGAAATGTGTGGATTGCTTTTATGTTATCTATCTTTCAATGGGTGGTGTTTTTTATCACCCGATCACTGCTTGGTGTGATGGTGTCACAATAGCACAATGTTCCCAGGATGGTTGTAATTATTTTCTCTACCTATATTTTGATACAATACAAAGAAAACACACATAAAGCAGATGAAAACTTGTGGCTGATTTAGACATTGCAACTCATCATCTCGTTCAGGGTGAAATCATGGTGACACTCAGTAAATCTTGGTGAATGGCTTGGAGGGCCTCAAATTGTGTCTACCTGCGTCATTTCCCTTATCCAGGCCCTCTCTAAATCCTCCAATTGATCAGGCACGCTATAATTACTGGCTCCAGTGGAATTACTGTCCTTTGAAGGAGGGCCACACTAATTTGAAGCCCTTTTTTTCCAGGCAGGTCTGATCCGGACTGATAATGGGGAGTTTTTCATCGAGCCCCTCGAGAAGGGCCAGCAGGACGTGGAAGTGAAGGGGCGGGTCCATGTGGTTTACCGCAGGTCGGCCATCAAGCGGGAGACAGGCCAGCGGAGAGAAGACCTCCACAATGAAGGTGGGCAGACAAAAACAAAAAGCACTGTGCGGGTTTGTGTGAGTGTGTGTTTTGACTATGTGTGAGTAAGTGCATATGTTATAGTACTTTTTTTTTTTTTTTTAAATCATGTGTATAATTATAAGTAGAGGCTTGAATCTTAAATTAGTACAGATGCAGCAGTGCTGCTTTTTGCTTTTGTAAAGCAGTACATTATATCAGGCTTCACTCTGTTGAGCATCCATTAGCTGTGTTATAACCAAGGAAAAAGAACAGCAATTAAGGTAGGATAGAAATAGCATATATGAGACACTGAGAAATGGATATATGAGTAAAAAAGTTCAAGCTGCTGTCAGGGATGTTGTGTTGTGTTGTATTTCGCCACCTTATGAAGGTATTAAGGTTCTTCGGCTTGTCCTCAAAGGAGAACCCTTTTTGGTTCCAGGTAGAACCTTTTATAATACTTCCACCTGGAACCCTTAGTGTTACCAAGAACCTTTGAAAAACCCTTTCTTCAGGAAAGGGGTTTTCAGAAGCAAATAGTTCCAGGTAGAACCTCAGCCCTTGTATAATAACACTTTTGGAACCCTTATTTCTAAGAGTGTAGGTAACTCCTCATCCTCTACAACCCAAACATCCTATGTACCGCAGGGTTCTATCTTAGGTCCAATATTATTTCCTATTTATATGCTCCCACTCGGCCAAATTATCCCATAATGTCTCTTTCCATTGTTATGCTGACGACACACAGATATACATCTCGCTGAGACCCAATGATCCGAGAATTGTATTGCATTGGTGATTGGTTGTGATTCGGCGCTATACAAATACAATTTAATTGATTTGAATTACACACACAAGCTACACACATCATTGCAATCACGTAACCCTCCTGTGTTTGGTGTGTTCTTAAAAGGAAAAAAAAAACTCTATCACAACCACTCTGTGTATATTTATGAAGCTCAGCAGCTGAAGCAGTATCCACTAAACCACCTGGTAGTGTGAGGAATGCTGGGCTCCAGTGGTAGTACTTAGGATAGAGGAGGGATGAAGGGAGGGGGAGGCAGTGAGGGAAAAGTGGGGTGACCTTTCCATCACAGTCACATCGACTCACCTCCATCATGAATTCTTCTTCTATTACTTCCTTGCCACTACAATAGCTTGAGCATCTGGTTGATGATTTTCTATTATATTATTTCACTCGCTGTACTATTGTGTGTAACTGTAAAACTAATGAATGGGTCTTTTCACTCTGCTCTATAGCTCTATAAAGCTATAGATATAAACTACCTATTATGTTCAACATCATCTTCACATGCTACATTCTTGTGTGAAGTGACGCAGCTGCATAATGTGGGACTGACATGCAGCTGGGGAAGGGCTTGGTGTGATCTTCAAATTGTTTTCTTTTTTCATGACTTGTTTTTGTGCCGCTCTTGTGTTGCATATGCAGCTTTGCTCTTTCACTGATAATTCAATGACATTGTATGTTCAATGGCACTAATTTAGAGTCTCTATCCATGCTTTCATTTGTGCTATGTGCTCATAAGTGGAGTACTCCACTTACGTACAGGCTTGCAGTTACTGCTTTTTTGGAATAATTTCAGCGATTGATGAACATGTTAACTGTACTGTACCCAGTTAAAAATGGCTTTTACTGAACCGTGCAATTAGAATTCACTATCAATATTCTGCATGCTATCTCTGAAATGTGTCCAATCCATTCTCTGAAAATGTAATCCTATCTTATCTGTGAGTGTTTTGAGTGTCACATTAAATTTTGACATGTCATCTGTGAAATTAAGTGTGAATTACAAATGACTGAAGCCGATTGATTCCGTTCATGGTTGAACACGTCACTGACGATGATCGCTGTGTCGACATAGTATAATAATGTGTGAGTCCATTACTACTTGCATCAAGCTGTGCACATATTTGTTTAATTATTCAGGATGCAAGACATCACGCATTTGTAATCCTTGTTAAACAATGAACTGGGTCTTTGCCATTTTCTTAAAGAACTGCTGCTGAAAACATTTTGCACCTGGTATCTTACCGTGTGTCTTTTACATCATTATTGTGCAGCTTTGCCTGTGATGTGCTTTCACTTGTGTGTTCCAAAACTAGAATTAGAATTAGTGACATAAATATTGCACATGCATTTAACTGCATTAAAACTGCTTTTGAATCACTTTTGGAGTTAGGAATACATGTGTAGTACAACACTGCAAAGTTTGGTTAGGAAATACGCCTCTGGCTCCTGTCCAGTGAGTGATGGGTCCAATGGGACCAAAGATAGAGTGCCTTACAAAATATAGTTATAATATCTGCAGCCCTGCCAGAAACCCCAAAGGATTCCACCTGCTCATCCTCATACTGTTGTTTTATGTCAGGCTTGACACTGACATACAGCCGGTATCCATACAGCTGAAATAAGAGAAGAGATATACATTCCCGTAGTCTGTTCATTGACTTGTTTATGTGCTGCTCATATTTGCAGTGGCAGACTTCGGGATCGCTGACCTCCCTGCGGCTCTGGATCTCGTCGAACATAAACTGTCTGAGTCCGAGCGCAAGAGGAGGCACACAAAGAAAGACGACTACAACATCGAGGTTTTGCTGGCGGTGGACGACTCTGTGGTGCGCTTCCACGGCAAGGAGCATGTGCAGAACTATGTTCTCACACTCATGAACATAGTAAGTTTGATCCCCAAACATTTACAGTAGTGTGCAAATATCGGATGTCACCGTTGTTGTGTCGTATCAGCAATGCTATAATGAGCATATACAATTATTGATTTTATTTTGGGAGATACAGCTTCTACAGGCTAAGTTGTCAACTGTTAAGCATGACACTGAACACTAGCAGGGATGCCACAACATCGACTAAATTGATTCAAGTCAAAATAGTATGAAATTCAATCATCATTGCCATATTATGTCATTGTGTATCTTCATTTTAAGGCTTTTGGTGCTCACCTATGCATGTTATGAGAAAAAAAATCATCAGTGGCGCATTGATATTAATGAGCGTGTGCAATAATCTGGCAGCTGACTGCTGAACGAATGTAGAGGAGACATTCATTACACCAGATTTAGTCATGCTCAAGCATTGCATACACATGTTGAATGAGTTTAGCTTATAGGAAGCTTGCTAATGTATAAAAGTACATTAATAGTGGAAAATACTCTTTTCAGCCCTCCTTCCATCAAAGGGGAATTATTTTCTTTTGATCCAGAAATTGGATAATGATTGCAGTTGTACAAATATCTATAATATATAGAAGATATGAAACTTCTAATGACTAACGCTGGCATTCTTGTCTTTATTTACCTGTGGGGTTATTTTTGCCCGCTTGTCCTCTCTGACATCAGACCTTGCCACACTTTACCCCAGACCCCTGCTCTCTCTAACTGTTTATGGATTATCAATGAGGTTTGGGGGAAAAAAGAAAATCTCTCAGCTCATTCGTTACGGGTTCCACCAGCTCCTGCCACCCTAATCTACTTACTGGTCCTAAATCCCCAAGTCAGATTTTCACAGGACGCTGGTTTCACTCTGTAACAGTTACCATTTGGACCTTGCATGGTGGTCTGATTAGCTGCCCTCGACCAACTAGAGAGTTGACTGGGAGCTGTGCAGGGCAGTCACATAAGCCAGTGCCAGAAGTCCTCTCAAACTGCCAAGCTCTGCTCACATGAAATTAAGTGTTTATTTAATTAGGAAATGATATTCACATTCTGTCCCCAACATATTTGGCAGGGAGAAAAGCCTGATTTCATTATTATTCTCAGAGTCTAGTGCTCTCTGCGGAGTGTAAAGCCCAATTTATACTCCTGCGTAAAGTGCTCTACGTAGGTTACGCAGAGCCCTCTGCGTCGATGCAGAGCCTGTCGGGGAGCCTCTGCATCGTCTCAGGCTGCAAAAAATATTTTTTAAGTGTCCGCCACTCCGTCAAGGAACAACGGAGACGGCAAGAGCTGCGATTGGTCTTCAGGACAGGCCGAGCTAAGCTTCTCTGTGCCGGCTCACACTGCCCACCAAGCGTCCACAGAGGCGGAGCTGATCACCGCCGACAACATCGCTGCCAAACTATAAATACGTCATATCTTGATACACAAACCACATGTTTAGACTCTAAATGGCCAATTTCTCGCCTCAAATTATCTTAAAACTGCGTTCCGTGACACGGAACTGTAGCCAAAAGCACAACAACCTTGTGCAGCTACCCCTACTGATCCGGCGGGAAATTGCAGCGCGTATCCGTCACCACGACGCAGAAGTATGAAGGCTCGCGGGGTCTCCGTGGTTACGCAGTCAGATAAGGCATTATGCAGTCGGAGAAGTATAATGTGGCCTTAATTCAGAACATTTCACGTCACTGGTGTGAGAAGTAAATTTGAGGAAGTCCTTCGATATGAAACCTTTAGAGTGAAAGTGAAAAGTAATATCTATGTCGATTCCTCAGAATTGTGCTATTACCAGAAAGAACAAAACACTTTAGTTCCACTTGTATGCAACAGACTTGTTGTTTCTGTCAAGGTTCTGCCCACTCAAAGCCTCTGAATCCTGGCTCTGTGGCTTTAGAGTGTGTAGTACCACCTGGAGAAACTCTCCCAGAAGGATTGATTATTGAACATCCTGTCTGCATAAAACCAAGGTGACTGCTGTGGTGCCTGCTGCACAATGGCTATGTTGTGTGAGTAGGTTTTGTCCATGTCTATGTGATGCAGTACCAAAGCCAGTTACACCTTGTGCCTGCAGACCACAGCTGCTTTTCTCATTTTTTTAGCAACAACAGTCCAATTCCAGTCTTCTTTGTGCTCCTCCTGGCTTTGCAATTATCCCTGCGTCTGCAAGGTTGGCCCCTATATCTCAGCAGGGCTCAAGAAAAAGGTTTTTGAAGATTCAGTACATTGACCTCAGGAAGAATCTGTGACTTATGTGTTAACAAAAGTCATCATAGAAGTTTTATGACCATTTAATGCTGTCCTTATTTTTTTTCAACAGCTTCTCTGTTTAAGGTCCAAAATATACAGTATATAGGACAGTGGAGACTAGCTGAGGAATTTGAGTTGGTAACAAATCTGGGAGAATCTGGGGTCACTGGAGTGCTCTTTGCAGCATTTATTGACCTGAATAGGCTTCTGTGAATGGAATATTTGCTTAAATGCCTTGGGTGTAACCCGGCGTCCCAGAGCAAATTTGGACTCAAGCCAAGACGGCCTTTCTTCAGTGACAGAGCTTTTGTTCTCCTTGGCCATAATTTTCACGAAGAGAAAGCCGACTGACACACCTGTAGTTGTTTAGCAAAAGACAGAGCTTTATTATGTTTGCCATATTTGGACCTCCTGGGTATGTCAGTCTTTTGTGAGCCTTCATAAGTGCAGAAACTGAAAAAACGTCTCAAAGACTGTGTTTTCAGATAACACAGCATGACTGGAAGAAAAAAAGTTTTAGGGGCCCAAATATGTCGCTGTAGCTCCTCTTAACTCAAGAAAATGAAGAGCAGAGACTTGATAATATGAAAAACAATGGGGGGAAAAACTCTCCTGAGTGTTTCCAGTCATGTGTTTGTTTAAACATCATCTTGGCCATATGGGTGGCTGGATAACAATGTAATTCCGTAGATACATTGTGTCTGGGTTATTAATTTCCTAAATTACTGCATGCTTTCTTTTTTTTGCAAAGGATTTAATCATCAGCAGCTGGAGAGATTAAAGCTTATGAACAGAAATAACATTCGAGCTGTTCAGCTTTAATGATATCACTGGACTTCACCACAGGATTCATGTGAATCATCAAGTGACGTAAATGATCTGATGACCTTTGGAGGATGAGTGTTGCATGTTACTGACCAGTGCTCATATAAAGGTGATATTACAGTACATGCTAGAGAGCATAGTTGAATGAAAAATAGAAAGATTTATTTCCAGATACATACAATTAACACAGAATTCCATGAGTAAGAATTGTTGTTTGTATCAAGAATTTGTGCAAACAATTCAATTTGAACATGCAAAAAACAAAAAATAAATGCTAAGAGGCTAAATTTGCATTTTTACACATGGAACTGATTCTAGTTTTGTTGGGAGTCTGCTCATAATGTTTTAGCTGCTCCAGTAAAAACATGATGTCCCCTCGGTTTTTCCTCACAGAACAAATTCTGATGACGTGAAATATGAAACGTGAGTATGAAGGTGAGGAGAAAAGGTGAAAATCTCCCATATGGTGTTTTCAGAATAGGGCCAGTGTTTGGTAGAGAAAACAAGAAAAATGACAAGTGAATTGAGTGAAGCACACATCTCCTTTGTTAAACTTCACCAAAACTTAGGTTTTCCTGTTTGTGAGCAAATGCAATTTAAGGAAAGTTGAGACGGAAGCTTTTAGGGTGATTTGAGAGGCATTGATTCATAGCAACATTCATGTTACACTTTTCTATGCATTTTAAACCACCTCAGGTTTTCCACACATCTCAGCCTGTGCGATGGCTGCACAATGGCTCTGAAGTGTAATTATTCCACGTCAGTTAAATCAAATGGAATCCCATTTAGCCGTATTCTTTTTCTGAGCCTCAGCTGCCACTGCAGGAGCAGGATTCAAAACAATACATCACAAACACGTTGCACAGCAGCCACTTTGACATGTCTCAGCAGATAAATTACAGGTGTAAATTATCCAGTTAATGACCGCTTAGTTCCATTTAGCGTCCTCATTTTCAGGATGCGTGCTGGTTCACTGTTACACTGACTTACATGGACTGAACAGATCCATAGTTAATGTGATCAGTAACACCTGTGCTTCTCCAGCTAAAGCAGCTAAAGCGTCATGATGGCTGCCGTGCAAAGGGACGATTAAATGGGGGGAATAAGCACATCACTACAGGTGCAGAATACTCCTATTTACTCTATTTACCAAAATGGTTCTTGGTGAGTTCCTAATCCATTTGTGTATCTGTTGTACTGGAGGATGTCTACAGTGTAATATGAGTAAGAAGTTGCAGAAATAGCTGAATAAAACACTAGATTGTAACAACTCACAGTAGTCAGGATCCAAATGGAGCTGCTCAGCTAAACTGAAAACAGGTTTGGTACAAGTGAGCAGTAAAAAAAAAGAAAGAAAGACAAAAGCGTCTAGACAATGCAAAACAAAAAGGTTTGGGTCATACGCAAGGAAAACAAAGCGGGAATGCTGGAAGAAATCAAGTGGCACTGCGCAAAGGGAAAACACATAGGCCCAAACATGCAAGAAAGAAAAACATTTAAATTAAAATATGGCGATGGAAGGAAGGAAGGAAGGAAGTGTTATACAAAATGAAATCAGAGCCAATATAAATCACTTAAGATACAAAGCAAGCGAACGTGAGTGTGTTTCCTCTCAGTGCCATTGTTGAGAAGACGCATGGAGATACTGGATGTGAGCGAGTTTTGTGAAGTTATCCCTTTAACACATAAGCCTCAAAATGTCTGTCTTTGCTTCTTTTAACCACATTTTTAATGAAATGTCTTGTGAGTAAATGCCTAACTACTGTTAGCTCCTAGTAGCCTCTGTGGCTGATGTCATTTCCTGTCCCTTAAGTTTCATTTTACTTTTTTTTTTAAGGTGGACCTAAAGAGATACTACTAAACCGAGCGTTCTGAACAGGGCTGTTTTGGCAGGGTGATTGAACTGCTGTGGTGCTTCATCCTTATGGTATTTTGACCAAAGCATGTCACAGACATGTTCATTAGGACACCAGGGAACTAGGTTAACTTGGAGAAATAGGGTATAATATGGCTCCTTTAATCATCACAGCATTATTATGAAGCCAAATAACATTTCTGGGTCAGGCTTCATTACTGCTGCAAAACAAATGCCTGTTTCACTGGATGGATGCCAGCATGTAACACCATATTCCATCATGATTTCACGCTTGTGTTGTGAGGGACGAGATAAAGACGCCCTCCCTTATTGTTTAGACAGCCGCTACTTTGTTGAAGAAGCAACGGACACAGCACTGATAAATATCAGAGCAGGTTCCAGCAAATGTCATGTTGCTTCAGCAGATTTTAGATAAAGCAGATTGAATTAATTGAGAGCACGTTACTGATAAAGCCGTGATACATCACAGATACGCAGAGGCTGACAAACAGCATTTATCTTCTTTACGAAGCTGCAAGCAAGTATAAACACTAATCCCCGAGAAAAATGAGTGCTCACACTGGGAGAAACTGTATATTCACCTTTGTATCTGTTGCATCTGCTTTTTGAAAGTATCCTCTCCTAGTCAGAGGACACAGCAGGTTCATTTACATAGTTAGAAAAACATTATTCTTACTTTAGCCCTTGGAAGAACTTTAATTGTTGTTTTGTAACAGTTGGATGAAACTCTTGACCAAACTAAGTTTAGTTTTTCCAACTTGTGCAGTTCTTCCCACTGACTGCCTGCAGTTCCTCACAGAGTGACAGATTTTCCCTTCACCACAGTGACAAATACTGTTTTTTTTCCTCAGGTTGATGAAATCTACCACGATGAATCTTTGGGAACCAACATCAACATTGTCCTCGTCCGCATGATAATGGTCGGATACCGACAGGTGGGCGATGTCGCATGTTGTTTGTTATTTTCAGTATGAAAACACTGTTTATCAGTGTATTATTGTTGTGTGACAACGCTTCACCCCTCTAAAGTAAAAGCTTCAAATGGTGACATTTAAAATCCATCATTTTTCAATGTTATTTGTATTGTATTCAAAAGGCCAATTAAAAACCCTACGTCGCTGCATTAATAGAGGCTGACATTTGAGATTTTGAAACAATTCCTCAAAGACAATGGTGTCAGATGGTGGCGGGGTCTAAAAGATCATTACAAGTTGCGAGGGCTGGATGATAAAAAAGTTTCACACCGTCACAGATTCACACATTTCTCCATAGTAGTCATGGATGTCCTGAACACAACCTTGTCAGTCTTGTCCTTATGCACACTTTTGTTTTTATGACATCTCAAAGTTGATTTGATTAAAAAGTGTGAATATGGGATGTTTAATTTGACAGTTCTCAAGCTAGTAGTCATAGATGTCCTGAACACAACCTTGTAAGTCCTTGTCAGAAATGATGTTTTTATTCCATCTCAAAATTGAATGCATAACGCTGTTTTTAATGCAGACCACAAACAAACAGCACTTAAATAGACAATTGATGTTTTCATTGCTGCTCAGAAGCAGCTGTGGCTTATTTCAATAACTCAAATGTTATTCAATAACGGTTGGATTTGGACGCATAATTCCTTTCAAAGTAATTCAGTCCATTAAATGCAAAAAAAAAAAAAAAACTTATATATGCAGTTAGGTCCATAAATATTTGGACATCGACACAGTTCTCTTTATTTTGGCTCTATGCACCACGACAATGGATTTAAAATGAAAGGGACAAGATGTGCTTTAACTGCACACTTTCAGCTTTAATTTGAGGGTATTGACATCCAAATCAAGTGAACGGTATAGGAATTACAACACTTTCTATATGTGCCTCCCACTTTTTAGGGGACATTTGACTGAAAAGCTATTTCATGGTCAATTGTGGGCTAACCCATCCCAAAACAAACCCATCAGAGAACTAGAAAAAACATTAGGTGTGGCCAAATCAACTGTTTGGAACATTCTTAAAAACTTGTTGGAGACCAAAATGAAGGGAAAATGCCCGAAGAACAAGCAGGAATTGAAGACCGTGTCAGTAGAGGCCTGACAGAGCATCACCAGGGATGAAACCCAGTGTCTGGTGATGTCTATTCCTTCCAGACTTCAGGCTGGAATTGACTGCAAAGGATTTGTAACCAAGTATTAAACAATGAAAGTTTGATTTATGATTGTTTAGTTTGTCCAATTACTTTTGGTGCCCTAAAAAGTGGGAGGCACATATAGAAAGTGTTGTAATTCCTACACCGTTCACTTGATTTGGATGTAAATGCCCTCAAATTAAAGCTGAAAGTGTGCAGTTAAAGCACATCTTTCATTTCAAATCCATTGTAGTGGTGTATAGAGCCAAAATAAAGAGAACTGTGTCGATGTCCAAACATTTATGGACCTAACTGTATATATATGTATATATGTATGAAATTCCTTTTCATCAGCCCTATTGCCAAAACCTAACCTGTCCTATCTACTATAAATTACTATAAACGAATTAAAGAGTGATTTGATACCTTTACCATTGTTTAAAAAATATTAATATAACAAACATAAGAGATGGCTATAACAGTGACAGACACAAGCAAGTTCACTGATTCTTTCAGGTGCTGCATTTTGCATTGAGGGTTCTGTCTGGTTGCCAAAGCAGAGAGAATGTGTTTACATATGACCACGTCGATGAACTCTGCGTCACCAGCACATGCTCAGAGAAGAAAGACAGAAATCTCACCAATTCCACTGACTCTGGCTTTCTGTTCACCCCCCAGTCTGTTTTTGAGCAGCGTTGTAAACTAACATGGAAGCTTAAATACGTTTCCACTTGGAAATAATGTGATCATAAATCACCTGTGACACTCTATGCCAGTTTGAGAAAGAAGCACACACATGGGAGGGTTATGTGCTCATAATTCCAATCTGGAACATTCGGAAACACATTAAGATCAAGCTTTTATTTAACTTAAATCACATAATACACTGCCTTTCACTTCACTTCACTGCTAAGTGAACTTAAATGTTGCCATGTCATTTTCTAATGGCAAGTCTGTGAACTGATGTTGAGCACAGGAGTCGTGGAAGGCAGCCTTCATGAATTCCCACACATGGATTTCGGGTTTTACGGCTCCCATGTGTCAGTCAGCTGAGAAACAGTTCTCTCTTTCTGACCTAACAGATGTCTCCTATCTGTGAATTTTATGTAGCAGTTATTCACATCGTGCGTGACGGAACACCTGAAGTGAACGGGTAAATAGAAGTCGATGTGATGCCTCTTAGAGAGAACCGACAAACCGAGCAGTTTGTTTTTATTCACGCTCGAGCGATAAAATGTTCCTCTGTTTCTGCAGTCGATTAGCCTGATCGAGCGCGGCAACCCGTCCCGCAGCCTCGAGCAGGTGTGTCGATGGGCCAACACGCAGCAGCGGCGCGACCCTGACCACGCCGAATACCACGACCACTCCATCTTCCTGACAAGGCAAGATTTTGGACCTGCAGGTATGCAAGGTACTGTATTTTTTCTCGATCGAGGCCTGTGCAGACTGAGTGCTGATATCTGCTTCCATTCTCAAAGGGGTTGGCTTCAAGTCTTGCCCAGGTAAGGTCAGCGGAAACTTAAATGTCAGGGCTGCAGATGAGGTCATTAACCCACACCTGCCTGCGGTAATCTCAGAGAAAATTTGTTTATTTAGCAGGTTTCCAAAAAAACCTAGCTGACTTGACATTGATGCCACCCTGGATATGAACAACCGAATTTGCTGATGAAGGTTTTTGGCATGTAGAGGAAAAACAGAAGTGACTGACATACCTTTATGTTTACTAACTATTCCTTTTTGTTTGTTTGTTTGGAAACAATTTGAACTTGTCTTCAAACTGTGATTAAGAACTTTGAACTGTGGAGGGCACCATTACACGTCCGAGTGTATAGCCTGCCGGAAATTATTTAAAGGTGCCATATGTAAGAATTTGGCCAAAAACGGTCACTAGATTCAAATTCAAAATACCGAGGTCTTTTTCTGACGTAACTGGCAACCCGTGGTTGCTCGGCAGCTGAGGCTCTGCTTACTGCAACGATTGGTAGACGGCGGTAGGTGGCGCCACATGCCAAAACATGATTTCAAAACATAAACATGATTTTAATGCAAATATTTTGGCTGCACTGTTGTTGTTGGTGAGTTCAGTTTGTTATATGAATATTATTCCTGAGTCTCTGTGACATATTAGGAGGATTTGATGGCCAGTTGCTTTAGATTTATTACATAATGCACCTTTAAAGTACTTGTCTACGCTCAAATAATCGCTGTTATTGATGGTTCTCTATTCTAATAATACATGTATGCAATTGTTAGGAGATGTTTTGCACCATACATGTTCTGTCAGTACGTTTCCATGCATGGTTAATTGCACTACAGTTTCAATATACTTGCACAAGCGCGGAATCAATTTATTTAATTAATTGTGTAATTAGTTCATTTCTGGTTTAGCTGGCTGCAATATGAGCATGCCAAGGGCCATTCAGAGTCTTTCTACCATCCATGAACTTGAAATATTCAATTCTATGAGCTGGCAGAGTATAAACGTGGTCTCCGTGTCAAAGCTTGGGGGTTGCAAACTTGACTGAATATATCCAGGCTGTGGTGGTCCATCACCACAACTTAGCCTGATGTAGCGCAATTTGATTCAGACTAACATGTTGACATGAATTTTTAAAAAATCCAGTTTTCATTTCTTTCTAACGACATGGAAACGTACTGAGTGCAGCATCTGTCTCACCCTATATTTCTTCTTTTCAGCCCTTCAAAACAAAATTTGAAGTGAGCCGCCAAACCGCCAGAGAGACTGCGTCCACAGTGAACAAAAATCCTCTGTGCTCAAGCTCAATATCTTGCATTGACCTGTGTGTATTTTTATCTTTTAAGCACACGTGTCATGTTTAGAGGACAACCCGAGGCTAAATGGTTCGCTTGTCACACCTCCCGATGTTGCCATAGCTGCAGCTGGGTTGTGTTCCTAACATGCCACGTTTCTATGGCACCTTGCACCATGCTGGCCGGGCTCAGCGCTGAATTACGGGGTCAAGAGCAGACATCACACTCACGTGACAAAGCTTTGCTGTGAGATGGTAGATTCTATATCCAAACACAGACACCGGTATATAAAGACGAAAAACTTGTACACATGGTGTTGCAGGAAAGCGAATGGAGTCAAAAAAACACAGTGAATTCAAAGTGATCAGCACATTATTTATTTATTTCATGTGAAGTGTGTCATGTATTTGAGAGAGATCTCTCATCACGCATGACATCAGCGCAAGAGGAATCGATTTTTGAAGCCAGCTGCTTGTTATGTGTGCAAAGCTCCCACTCTCCTCATTGTGGGAATTCTTCTCAGCCCTTTTATCTGCCTTTAAGATAATGGCTCACACTCAACAACTGCTTTTATGTTTCACTGTTTAACTCGCAAACCACCAGCCATAGAGCCATCAGCCACCTGCATTGAAAAAAAAAAAGTGGCCTTCATGAAGTAATATTGCTTTCTGCTGCGACTCAAATATTTTTCCTGCAGAAGTGCATAAGCTTTTATCACCGACTGTCTGTCTGCTGCATTTTCTGCTTTTTTGCCTGCATGCCAAAAGGGTCTTCTCATGGTCAGGAAGCATGAAATATAATCTGAAAGCTGCCAAAAGAAGGCCAAAATGTAGCGAGCGTCTGTACCAATCACTGCACACCTCTTGATCGAGTTCTGTTTTAATGTTTGTGCTTTGCTTGAATGTTTGTTGTCCGGGCGGCAGTTGTTGTCATGCCATGCACATACTGTATCTGCTGGGTAATGATGGCGGGCTTCCGAGCTTACTGTTGTACTTTTAAACGTAAAATGACGAGATATTCACAACACAATCTGTCACAATAGAGCTCCAGCCTCCTGACAAAAAAAAAAAAATGATTTTTTTATAGGGAATAACAAGCAAAAACGTCGTCTACCATCAATGCTCCACAACAAAGTGTGAGAACAATCTGAAAATGTGTGACTTTGGGTCTAAAGATTGTAATTGCTGACGTGAAAGACAAAATAGGTAACATGCAATAAGTCAGAGTCAAGTGAATTATTTAAACCTATATATTTATATAGCATACTCTATATGGGCTACAAATTTAAACTGCAACGGAGCAAAATCTCTTAGAAAAAGATTGGTGAAATGTGTAAAACATGTCACTTGTCAGATTATGTGTCACTTCAGCTGTAGGTATATCCCTAATACTAAAATCCTGAACACTGACACACACATGGAACAACTTGACACATTCTATAACAATTGTTTTTTAAATTTGTCTTGTTGATGTTCTCGTCCACTATCTCAGAAAAAAAAGCCCCAAAAACCCTGTTGATTACTTTCAAACAGATTCAAATGTTTAAAGGCACCATATGTAAGAATGTGGCCAAAAACGGTTACTACACTCAAATTCAAAATAACGAGGTTTCGTTTTCTCCGCCATTGTAGCTCAAAAGTAACTGGCAACCTGTGGTGACTCGGCAGCTGAGACTCTACTGAATGCAATGATTGGTAGATGGCGGTAGGTGGCGCCACATGCCAAAACATGATTTCAAAACATAAACATGATTTGCGGTCTGCAAAATAGATTTTTTTAATGTGAATATTTTGGCTGTACTGCTGTTGGTGAGTTCAGTATGTTATATGAACATTATTCCTGAGTCTCATACTGACATATTTGGAGGATTTTATGGCCAGTTGCTTTAGATTTATTACATAATGCACCTATAATATTTTAACCACAGTCTAATGTCATTTGATTTGGTCCTAGCACGCCTGCAAGCCTAAATGAATAAGTGGTAGAAAATGAATGAATGAATGAATGAATAAATTAAGTTTAAAGCTATTATGCCCTTGATTAGTCAAAGCATGAGGATGGACTTTATATACAGCAAATAACATGGTGTTCAATGCAGGCTGACTTTAAACATCACTGACGCTGCATTGTTTGTGTGGCACATTATTCACTGATGCTTTCATAAGCAACTGTTCACCCTCACATCAGCTCACCTTGTATATTTTGCACTGACATCACAGTGTTAACCGAACTAAAAATGTGACTGTGACAGCCCGCCACACACCGTGAAAAGCCTGAGACCTTTTCAGCCACTGCTATAATTTACGAGCCGGAGTTGTCAATGACGGCATTGAGAGACTGCAGCAGAAAAACCCTGACCTTCATCCTCGTGCTTGATTATTAGGGCTGTGTGGTCTTGTCTCCCGCTCAGGTTATGCTCCAGTGACAGGGATGTGCCACCCACTGAGGAGCTGCACTCTGAACCATGAGGATGGCTTCTCCTCCGCCTTTGTGGTTGCTCATGAAACCGGCCATGTGTGAGTAATCGCATTATGATGAAAGGACCTTGACTGTCTGTCATGAAAAGGGATTGTCCTTTAAAATGGTTCAGGATGGTTTTAAATCTGACTGTATACTCTGGTTAGTCAAAGGATTCCAACGCTGTAAGAACTTCAATTCGATTTGATGAATAATACTTCATACTTAATTTGCTGTGCGATCCTGTTGCTTCTTCAGATGTGGAGTTACATTTGCTGCCTCCTCTTGACAGTCTAGCAAGATATACAAGATTTACAAACTGCACACACTTGCTCAGCTCACTTGAAAATACGTAGCGTGGTATCAGGTGCATCGATAACGGAGTCGTTGCACGAATGCATATACGAGAACACAAGGGCAACATTAGAGGCAGCTTCTGTCTGGACTGTCTCTTGGTCTATATGTTTGTAATCCTCCTTGCCACCTGGTTTAAAGACATTAGATCAAGTAGGCGGCATGGTGTTATGCAGGCTTCTGATTTGGATATGCACAAATCTTTACAGTTAGCACCACAGTTCCTATGCAGGTACTTGTGTTGTCTGTTACATGTGTTGCATACTCATCCATGTCTGTTCCATAGCCCTAATATGTGGATGCTCTCTTATTTCAGTCGGTGCTGGCAGAACTATCTCATAGTATGAGCACACTAGGCTGGAGATGTGGTCAGTGCTGCATGCGACTTGGAATATATAATATTAATGATAATAATAATAATAATATATAGACTTATAATTCAACAGCAGTCAGTGTATACGTCAGGGCACTGAGGGTAGAGTGAGTGATCGGTGGTGCATAATGTAGAGAGGTGTTAATATTCTGCTGAAACACCACATAACTCCAAATGACCTGGCACATCCAGCCACTGCGGGTTGCATAATGTTGGTTGTGGGTTGAGGGTTGTGTCAGACAAGTGGGGGAAAACAGCTTTTAAACCCCCTTCTCAAAAAAATAGCTCTCGATAGTACATTCAGTGCCAATATTAACATATCAATGTCTGTGTCGCTCAGAGCGTGAAATAAAAGGCAACCACTGAAAGCTGACGTTGATAGTATGGCGACTTATTTGCAAGACACATTTAAAATATCCTCTTACAGCAAATTAATTTGACTATATCTACTCTCTCCTGTAATTTTTTTTATTTATTTATTTATTTATTTTTTTTAGTAATAATTAAGTGACAACAATAATAACTGAATCTCGATCTGTTGAGCTGTTATCTCGCTCACAAGCAGCTTCTTCTTGCAGTGGGAAGCTGCAACTGCCATGTAACTCTGCACATCTGGTGTGTCAAAATGTCTGAATGCCCCGTCGTGCAATCAAGTACTTTCTGAGGTTCCCTCCTCCTCCATCATACTGTATGATTGAAAGGTCTCTAATAGGAGGCAAATGATTAACCTCTGGGGAGACGACATGGTGAATGAGGGGAATGCGGAACGAGAGTGAGTTTGGAGTGGAAATAACACCTGTGGAAGGTGATAAGCATTAGATTGCTTCCAGAGGAGCTATTCATCTGTGTAATTCATTTCAAGCAATTCCCAGCCATACAAGTCAGGAATTTTACTTTAAGGTCACATAGAGTGGTCCTGTTGCACATATATGTTAGTTATGGAGGTCTACTTACATATATTTACTTGTTTTATGGTCAAAAACCTCCTAGTTGCTGTAAACGAGCCGATTGAAATCCTCTTTTCCGACGCTGTTCGTCAGCCGCGATGTTCCAGAGTGAACTTTCACCCCCAGAAGACAGAGGCTTGTGATTGGGCAGTACTATTCAGCATATCCGCTCTTAGAAGAGCAGCTCCCCCCTCTGGAACGGTGGATGCACTGCTCCTCATTATCAAAACATTGTTTTAACAGTGTTTAAAAATAGCTTCTTCACGACTCCTTGCGAACGACAAAGGTTATGACATGGATTAGAGAAGGTCTGATCCAGTTTGATAAACCTTTTTTTCCTTCCCATTAGGCTGGGTATGGAGCATGATGGCCAGGGGAATCGCTGTGCCGATGAGACCAGTATGGGGAGCATCATGGCGCCACTTGTCCAAGCAGCTTTCCACCGCTATCACTGGTCCCGTTGCAGCAAACAGGAGCTCAATCGATACATCCAGTACATTCTGCTTTTCTCGTTCCATGGGGTTTTCATGGAATTCATTTATTGATTGTTCTGAGATAGTTTTCCTTCCTCTTCATAAAGACCCTCACATGGTTATTACACATCATGAACGTGTTATGCTCTTCTTATTCTCAGCTCATATGACTGCTTGCTGGATGATCCCTTTGAACACAAGTGGCCTAAGCTTCCCGAGCTCCCAGGCATAAATTATTCAATGGATGAACAGTGCCGTTTTGACTTTGGAGTTGGTTATAAAATGTGCACTGCTGTAAGTCTTACGCAACCTCACGCAACACCCATTATAGTGATTTATTGATTCACATTTGTATTTACTCTTCCTTTAGTCAGCAGAAACTCTGCACTTTCTGCTCATGGACGACATATAACTTATGGCATAGCATTTGAAGCAATAAAATATGCACGATAATTTAGTATGTTCTGTACATAGCCTGCAACCTAGGTCACTAATAAGCTAATAAGACCAAGACACTGTCCTAACCGAACCTGGACCCATAAATCTGTGATAATCGCCACATTCTGTTGGAACATTTGTATTTTAAGTGAAGCAGCTTTTCTCCCCACGTGACGATACTCTCACAGTCATATCAGTGAATTGGAGTCAGCATTGCAGAAAATCTTTCTTTTCACATTCCCCTCATCTCAATCTGGTGAGCAAGTGAACCGTGCTGATTTCTTTCCAGAGAATAGTGCTCTCTTCTATTTTTACCACAGACCCCAGGCTTTTCAAAGCAAAAATATACGAAAAAATATTATTTTGCTGCTCAAGGGAGCAGCATGTTGGACATTGTCATGTTCTGCACCATTTTCTCCACCTGAACCAGCCGGGATTTTATTCTCTACCACTTGTGGATTCAAAAATAAGGCTCTCATGGGAACTGAAAAAAAAACACACATAGTTTAGAGCTGAACACTTTACTGCACGAAGAATGAGAATGTGTTTGTTTATTAATCTACATTTCCTCCATGAATAACCAAAAATGTGCTTTGTACTCATTTGTCCGCAGTTTCGTACGTATGACCCTTGCAAGCAACTGTGGTGCAGTCACCCTGACAACCAGTACTTCTGTAAAACCAAAAAAGGGCCCCCAGTGGATGGAACAGAGTGTGCACCAGGAAAGGTGGGAAATGTCACCATAACGTGAAGATTTTTATTATACAATGATTGCAAAATGAAGTCTCAGGTTAGGAGGAGGAGAGCAAGTCAGAATTGTCTACAAAATCACGTGTTAGAGCTTTTCAGTCTTTTCTCCCTGTCTTTGTCTTCCTGTCAGTGGTGTTTCAAGGGCCATTGCATTTGGAGGTCTAGCCAACAGCCTCAGGGTCACGACGGCAGCTGGGGCTCCTGGTCAAAGTTCGGCTCTTGCTCCAGAACTTGTGGAGGTGGAGTTCGCTCACGCAACAGACAGTGCAACAACCCTCCGTGAGTAGTGTGAGAGTGGGGGGAGTGTGCTGTACTCTGGGTGGCAACAAGAAAAGAGGGAAAAATGGAATACTTGTTCTGTGGCCAAATAGTTTCTGTGATCTGGTGAACTGTAGAGCCAGTTTTTAATCCAGTAGTAGACTTTTAGATCATTTAAAGCTGCTGTCAGTGAAACGCTTGAGCATAAAGGCTGTATGGAGAATTTGTGGCCTGATATTTGTAAACACAGCATAGGCAAAGTTGGCCCCTCCTCCCCTCTCTGATAATAACCCAGGTTCACACTGGCTGTGTGCATGCCATGGAACTGTGCCTGGAACGGCTTTTCATCTGCGGGCATGTAAACAGATTAAGTCGCTCGCACTGCCTCAGATCCAGACGCGGTAGCTGGTTATTGGATGAAGGATATCAAAAAGTTGCCACCCAGAAATGTTTTCGAGTCAGAACAAAAATAATTCTTGTGGCTTTTTGGTAAATATTCATGAGTTAAAGTATGGACGAGGGAAGTGAATGGTTTTGGCACCAAAAGGCATTATCACTAACATCTCCTTTAACTTTTAAGTGACCAGGAGTGTGTGGTTCTGTCTGTGTTTACAGTATATCTCAGGATGTAATAAGGGAAATATTATCATGCACGACTTTTCACAATAGCCTTTTTTTTTACTTTATGTTGCATTGTATGAAAAACATTTAATTTGATGTCATCTATGCAGAGTCAGTTGTGCTGGTAGGACACACTTTTGAGCTTTTAAAAACTATCCTGACTGAAACTCTCTTTAAATGCATTGTTTTGTGTTTGCCACTGATCAGGCCTGCGTATGGAGGCCGAGACTGCCCTGGCTCTGCGTTTGACTACCAGATGTGCAACACTGAGGAGTGTGCTGGACCTTACGAGGACTTTCGTGCACAGCAGTGCGTCCAGAGGAGCAACAAATACCACAAAAACATCAAGCACACATGGCTACCATATGAGCACCCAGATGGTAAGTCTGCAAAGTGTGACGCAAGGTTGGCTCCGTCTTTCTGAGGTGAGCTTAAAAGTGGACAGATGATCCGTCCACCGGGTCCCGCGTGCTGATGTCTTTATCACATTTTGACAATCTTTGGGTGAACCGCGGTGTGTGTGTTTTTATTGTGTTTGCAGAGAGTCGCAAGTGTGAGCTGAGCTGTAAGTCCAAGGAAACAGGAGAGGTAGTGTTCATGAACCAGGTGATGCACGATGGGACGCTTTGCAGCTACTCAGAGCCCTTCAGTGTATGTGCCCGAGGAGAGTGTCTGGTATGTCTTCATGAAAACTTTATGCACTGACAATCACAACACATTCCCATGTGTTAGACATATTATTATTTTACACTGTTGGGTGTGAATCGCAAATTTTTGTGTCCAGTGGATATATTTTATTTATGAAAAAAATGTTCACAAGCTTCACAAGCCCTTTGTTGTTGATCGTATATGTAAATTCCTATGCTAGAAAAACACCTTGAACGCACCAGATACGTGCCTGCAGTTAGCGAGTGACGTGTGGATCAATAATATGAAGAACACGCGTTTGAAAGCACTGCAGAAAGATGTAGATGTTCCTACATTTCTTCTCAACCAAAGGCTGCCTTTCTGTCGTGTTTCCACGTTCTCTCCTCATATTATTGATCCACACACGTCAGTCTAGCATAGGAATTCATATACACGCCGTGCGGCGCATTAATCGTTTATCTTCGATTTTAATGTTTTTATGATCGCGAGAAGCCAAAATTGTGGTCACTCTATGCATTACAGTGAAACGCAGTAACAACGGGTAAACAGACATTACTATGGGGTATATGGAGCGGGGGTTGTGACGACGGTGCATGACAATAGGTGATAAGTGGTGACAGTATGACTGTTGATAGTAAGTTAGATCGACACTCCCCTGGAAGCAGTGGGTAATAGGGTATAATATGGGACCTTTAAGCTTCCCTAAAATGGACTTTGATGACGAAAATGGTGACATTAGTGATATTTGATTACTTACTACATAAATGATTATGAAGGAAATTGTGCTCACTTCTTCACTCTGCTTTATCGTAAAAATACAGATGTTATTTTGTCTCAATTTTCACCTTGGGCATAAAGTTAGGATTTTCATTTGCTGTCGTCCAGTCACGCAATGTTTTGGCTGCGCTCTGTTATGTCTGGGTGTGTTTCCAATATCCATCCGCTTAAACTAGGCACCGAACCAAATGTGTGCTGCATTTTCCCATGCCATCGGTTTCCCTGAGGTGAAATCTAAGTCTGTATAAAACACAGACGGCACTTTACCCTGGTTTGATTACCACTTTTTTGTCCTTTCCCACTTCACAGCACGTTGGCTGTGACAAGGATGTCGGCTCTTACAAACAGGAAGACAAATGTGGCGTGTGTGAGGGTGACAACTCCCACTGTCGCACTGTGAAGCTGACGCTCACCAAGACGCCCAAGAAGAATGGTAATTATCAGCTCTGTAATGCACCACTGCATAGATTGTATAATCCAAATCATCTTCAGTGATACATTCTCTTTTGCAGTATCCTGGTTTAGAAAGAGTGGCTGATTATTACAGCTTAGAAAAACTGGCCGCCGTGCGAGGGTTCCAGCTTTACCACGTTGTTTCTGTTTTGTGTCTTCACAGGGATGCTGAAAATGTTCGACATCCCAATAGGAGCTCGGCACATTGTTATTGAAGAGAATGACACATCGCCTCATATAATTGGTGAGTTTCCAATAGTTTTTCAATTAGTTTACATAGTTGCGTATTTTTCGGAAACAGGAAACTTTTACTTTTATTTGTTTTTTTACTGTCATGCATAGTCTGACAAGCATATTACAAAGGCAGCAACAGAAGACAAACATGACAACTGCCAAAACAACACAACGCATTTAATCACTCGCAGATTACTTTGTTGGCTTTATCACGCAATTTGAGTCGGGCAGTCTATTAATCTTTCACACGCAAGTGCACACATCTGAAGTGCAATGGACTCTCAACCATAAGAATAGGGTCTGCTGAATTCATTTAACTTTTCCATGTCCCTCATTAAAAAACACGCGATGTGGGATGCACACAAACTACGTACACAGTTTGTTCAAAATGATTAAATATTCAAATCCAACTTGCACAGAATAGAAACAGTGACACATGTTACAACAGGCTTACACATTAAATTAGAGTCTTACCTAGTGGCTCTGTTTGTAGTGTTTTTTTTGTAATACACAATGTCTAAACTCTCGCTGTAGTAACATACTTCAGACACTAGGGGGTCAAAAACCTCCTGCTGCAATTGGACCCATTCAATTGCTGTGGTTTCTCCTGCTGCATTCTCACATGAGCACACTTGAACATTAACCGGAGATCATATGAGGGACCTGGAGGGAGATTCTTCAAAGAATCTTGGAGAATTACAGAGGCTGCCATCTTATGCTGCCATGTTCCTACAGCAGCCTAAATGGACAAACAAAGAAGAACAACAACCTTTTTGGTGTGCAAAGAACACCATAAGTCCTAGACTTGGTGGATCAGTGATGGAGGAAACTTCCATTTGTTCAAATCTGCAGTCTCACCAACCGGTGTCACTTATTATTTTCCACTGGGCCGGAAACTACTAAATCTCAGTGTTGTTTGAGGATTGTGCTGAAGTCCTAAAGCCCAATTTATACTTCTGCGTAAAGTGCTCTGCGTAGGTTACGCTGCGATTGGTCCTCAGGACAGGCCGAGATAACGCTGCTCTGTGCCGGCTCACAGTGCGCACCGAGCGTCCACAGATGCGGAGCTGATCCCTGCCTATAACGCCGCTGCCAAACTATAAATACGTCATATCTTAACACACACAGCACATATTTAGACTCTAAATGGCCAATTTCTCGCCTCAAATTATCTTAAAACTGCGTTCCGTCACACAGAAAAGTGAGGAACCGCCACTGTTTCAACAACAACAGTCTTTCTCTCTCTTTCTCTCTCGGACACCATTGCTCACTGTAACCAGAAGCACAACAACCTTGCGCAGCGACCCCTACTGATCGGTCGGGAAATTGCAGCGTGTCCGTCACCACGACGCAGAAGTATAAAGGCTCGAGGCGTCTCCGTGGTGACGCAGTCGGATAACGCATTACGCAGTCGGAGAAGTATAATGTGGCCTTAACACTTAAAGTTAAGAGTCCACCACTTTACTACATGCTGTGCCTATAGCCTGTAGCCAATGGTGCAATCAGCACACATCACCCCACATCATCACCCATCCATTGTCTACCATATCCTCCACATGAGGGTTTGCGGAGCTGCTACTGCTGCCAATCTCAGCTGACATAGGGCGAAAAGGCTGGATACAGCCCGCACAGGTCACCAGTACATCAGCACCCTTTCACCACAATTTACGGCCAGCGGTATAAAGGTGCAAGAGGGTGCCCATCTATCATGGAGCCAACAACTTCCAGAAAAGAGAAATCAGAAATACACTGATCAGGATACACTTGGTCTCGTCTTTCTCCTGCTGCCATTCACGAGTTTCTAATAATGCAGTCAAACGCCATTGATTACACTTGATTTAAGAGGTGAGGAAGTTTTAACCTAAAAGGATGTATGTGCACCTGCAGTTTCCATACATAATATGGAATACACATTAAGTCGCTTGTATACATTTGCACAAAACTGCCACATTCTCCTTTACCCTCCATGATTGTTAATGTATGAGATGGAAAAACAGTTTTCCTCTGTGTTCTCCTCTGGCAGCCAGTATGCTATTTTAACCGTGTGCTGTTTGTTTTTACATACCAACCCACAGTTGCAGGTGTAGCTTATGCTGTAGCAGAAGGAAATGTAAAACTGGTGGGAGCATGTCAATACTTCTGCCCTAAAGTTGAAGTAGTTAGCAGTAGCTTTAAATATTTATTCATTATATTGACATGTAGCTTTCACAGCTGAAAATTTTTTTAGTGCTATGGTGAAACTTAACCTTAAAAAGGTAAAGGTTTGGGGTTTGAAAATGGTAGTTAATGTCAGTGCACCTTACCTGTTTACTCTGCAAAGGTTATGTCAAAGGTTCTGAAGGTATGTGTAGTGATGACACTCTAATATTGCTCTGCTCACAGCAGCTCTCTGTACGACTGAGTGAGTCAACAGATCACAGTGGTGTTCCACTAAACCCTGCCTCTCCTCTTTTCTCCACTGTTTTCCCTTCTGGCTTTGATTAGCTCATGGGAAGAAGAGATGACACACAACTTGGAGGAATTACTGCTGGCTTACCACAACGCCAAGCATCTCAAAATACATACTGACACGTTTTCTCTTTTTAAAGGAAAATCACACAGTTGTCTGGCAACCGAGGGTCGATTCAGAATTTCTGTTCAATGTTTAAAAGAGATTTTAATGTAATTAACAAAGAGAGTGCATGGTGCGTGCACATTCCTTCACACTACACATGCATTAAATCTGTTTTCCCTCTTTGCTGACAGCTGTGAAGAATCTGGTAACTGGGAACTTCATACTGAACGCAAAAAGTGAAGACGCTGAATCAAAGACATTCATCGAAAATGGTCTACAGTGGGAGTATTCTATTGGTGGTGAGAAGGAGACCCTAAAAACATCTGGTCCTCTGCATGAAGGCATTATAGTTCTGGTGAGTGGGACTCAATCAAGCACTTTCACTTTGCCCGTTTCACTCTTGATGTAAATCATTTGTTTCTCTTTGTTGCAGGTCATTCCGCAGGCGGAAGATGCAAAAATTAGCTTGACATATAAATATATCATTCACGAGGACCTGTTGCCCCTTATTACCAACAACAATGTACTTCTGGCTGAGCTGGATACATACGAGTGGGCACTGAAGAGCTGGTCTCAGTGCTCCAAACATTGTGGTGGAGGTCAGTAAGTCAATCAACTTCTTCTTCCCTGTTTCCCCCCGGTACCGCGGGCAGCATCACACTCAGCGACAAAAACGCCATAAAACCATACTGTATCGAACTTTAGTAAACACAGACATGGTGCATACTCACAGGAAGGTCAGAAACTCAGCTAAACGCTCATAAAAAACATTCTTATGTTCACGAAACACAGTTAAAACACAGATGGATCAAACCAGCAGGAGCGAAAATAATTATATTATTTGGCACATATGGGGCCAAACTGTGCCAAAAGAGAGATGAACTTGACATCTATATTTAAAGGTGATATTTACTTTAAAATATAATGTTCTTTTAAAAAAATCCTTACACCTCTGGTGGAATCTCACAAGTGTTATCTTTATTTTGATACCAAGATAATCCACATAGAGCCTGTAACTGCAGAGATACACTCTATTTAGTTTGGGCATGTCATTTTCAAACAGGAACTCCAAAAAAGGGGTCAGGGAAGAAGGGGTTAAAGCTGCAGGTTTATATATTTGGGCATGTTTAGTATTACGGCCCTCGGTGAGGTGTTGTGCGGCCCACAGCATGTATTATTTATGGCCAGGAACAGACAGACAAAAAAATTGACCTTGGTCACAACGCTTTTATACCAGAGTCCCAGGGTTTGAAACCCACCATGGACAGACATGTAATTTGACTCCAGGTGTGGAAAGAAAGGCAATGTTTATTCAATTTTTCACTCCTACATGGCTTAAATTTAGTTGCATTTCCATTTATTAATGATAATTGTGACAATGAAAATTAATTTTTTATAAAACAGTGCCTATTTATGTAAATGTTACTGGAAAAAAGGACCATTGGCCAGCGGAAATCTTCACATTATCAAATAGGACCCTCGTTAAAAAATATTTGGGTAATATATTTGAGTACTTTTAGGGTATGTTGTGTGGTAACGTCTCGTTTTAAAGCGCCAGTGTGGAACCTTTATTGTGCCCTTTGAATGTCAAAGTAAAGTAAAGTAAAATAGTCTATTGTTTATAAGACCCTGCGATTCATTACTTTTCTTCCGCCACATCCACCCACTCTCACACACAGACTCATCTGTCTAAAAACATAAAGTTATTTGTCAAGACCGCATCCAGGAGAATTAATTGGAGCTGTGCGATGAAGGAAACAGCAGCAGTTGCGATCCAATAAGCATGCATTTTAACATCACAATCACTTTTGGCATTTGGCAGCATAGTTTGGATTTATTTGCCAAGGTTTGAATGAAACAATGGTGGAAATGTTAGACAAAACCACTTTAAAGCTCTGGTGTGTAATATTCAACCATGTCTGTTACATTGTTTTTGTGACGCATGACGACGCAGAGTTATGAATTTTAAGTAACGACTGAGGGAAGATTGAAGCACAGCGGCATACGCTCGGTTTGATTTACAAATCAACAGCTATTTGTCTGTTTCACAACTCTATAACAACCGTACGTGAATAACGGTGTCTCTTTTTCCATCCTTCAGGCATACAGTACACAAAATATGGCTGCAGGAGAAAGAGCGACAGTCGTTTGGTGCATCGAAACTTTTGTGACACCAGCAAAAAGCCCAAACCTATCCGCAAACGCTGCAACGTGCAAGAGTGCAGCCAGCCGATGTAAGTGACTCACAGCCACAGCTATAATTCAATAGCTGCTAAAAGTGGTCATAATGGCTTTGCTTCCGATTGACCAAGTTCCATAGATGTAAGTATAACCTTGACATTGTAGAGATTCTCAAAGTGGACTGATTTGTTGGCAGGTGGGTGGTGGAGGAGTGGAGTCCCTGCAGTAAGACCTGTGGGAAGCTTAGCTACCAGACAAGGGTGGTACAGTGCATGCAGGAGCTCCACAACGGCACCAACAGGTCTGTCCACAGCAAACACTGCACCCAGAACCGTCCAGAGACGAGGAGAACCTGCAACTCTACCACCTGCCCAGCCCAGTGGAGGACAGGCGCATGGTCACAAGTGAGTGGCGGCAAACTTGGCTTGAGAATTATGCTTCACTGGGGAACGGGAACATGGTAGAACGAAGTGGCTGCGAACATTAGTTTGCTCAGAAAAATAAGGAATTATGAGATGGTTATTGTAGAATATGTTTTTGCACGTTATTCAGGTTGTAGTTTTGTCAACTCTCATTTTAAATTTGTGCACTTGACGTATCTCTGTTAAAGGTGCATTATGTAATAAATCTAAAGCAACTGGCCATAAAATCCTCCTAATATGTCACAGAGACTCAGGAATAATGTTCATATAACAAACTGAACTCACCAACAACAACAGTACAGCCAAACTATTTGCATTAAAAAAAATATTTTGCAGACTGCAAATCATGTTTATGTTTTGAAATCATGTTTTGGCATGTGGCGCCACCTACCGCCGTCTACCAGTCATTGCAGTCATTAGAGTCTCAGCTGCCGAGCAACCACGGGTTGCCAGTTACGTCAGAAAACGAAACCTAAAAGACCTCGGTATTTTGAATTTGAATGTATTAACCGTTTTTGGCCACATTCTTACATATGGCACCTTTAACCCTTCTGTTACAATGCCTGGCGTTGCAGACAGGATTTGGCATGCTTACTTGTCATTACTGTAACTCCTGGACCGTTTGTGATATCTAGAAAATTCTACGAGCCCTCAGCACTTCCGCGGAACGACCGTCAATCACAGACAAGGTTCACCAGCGCGTCAAACGTTTGTGACGTCAGCTTCTCAGTACCATATTCATAAATGGTTGAATAACCGCCAGATATTGAAAGTTAAACTTTTTTATCTTGGAAAAAGGAGCAGAAGCACTCACTCATTTAACATTTTACAGCCATAAAAATCTAAATAAATCCATGCGGCCGGATTATCATGATGGTCATAAGAGGGTTATTGGGAAAATGAAGGTTCAAAACTCTTTGACATGTCGTCTGTCTCGAGTAAGTGTGTGTTTGTTTGTTGTTTGTTAGTGCTCTGTGACCTGTGGCGAGGGAATCCAGCAAAGGCAGGTGGTTTGCAAGGCCAGTGACAACACCATCGGCGAATGTGAGGGGGAAAAGCCCGAAACAATCCTCATTTGCAAACTCAGTTATTGTCCAGGTGAGACACATGTACCGTAGGACTTCCATTTACAAAGTTTGACGTACATCACTGTGTGTCACCGCCTTGAATATCATGAAAATGGACTACATTACTCTTTAGGGTCACATGGTAAAAGAATTCTGGCCAGACACCTTGAGTGACGCCATTGTTTGGTCCAGATCATCTGCTTACTGACTCATCAGGGTGTATAACATGCCTGATATTCAGGAGATTAAAACTGTACATGTTAGTTCCAGAGCAATGGACATCATTAGAGGTTAAAGCTGTAGTGTCGTACTTTCGAATATGAACAAAGGTACGTGCACTACCTTTATGTTCTGCGCTGGCGCTTTCACATGAGACGTCACCTGTCAACTGCTGCTGATAGAGATCACAGCTGATGTCAGCAGGGCTATACTGCTACTGACAGCTTCACCCAACTCCTTTCTTTCATCACAGACTCATCTATTATGTATGCAACCGCATTTGGAAATGTGTCTTTTCAAACCCACATGGCAATCACAATGTCAGAAACGGACTTCATAAAGTGGAGAATGGACCAGAATTGCAATTCGTTCCAAATCTGTCAACCAATCACCTGCACACTTATAAAACAGTTTCAAGGTTACATATAAATTCATGTAAATTTGGACTTATTTTGAGAAAACACTTTTGCACTTAAGCTCTTAAGTTTTTTTTTACTCCCATGCCAAAGAACTGAAAGCACCAATCAGTGCCCTGTGCGGCAGTGACTGGCTTAAAGAAGTTCAGGCTGTGCATCCAGTATATTATGTACGTTCATGTGCAACCTTTATGTAAATGATTAAAATGTGATGTTTGAAACCCAAAGGTGCTACACTTCTGGAAAAGTGCAAGTAGAAGTCGATGCACTTTTGTGCTCTTTGTTCTGCAAATAGCTCCAGTGTTTATTATACGTTTCTAAATAACACAGCTCTCTTTTTTTCCCCTTCCAGTAGCAATGTTCCTCTGCCATCTCTTTGAAAGGAGTTCTTTAATTTCTTTCTTTTTTTTCCCCCTCCACACTCCAGGACAGCCAGTGTCTTCTCTCAGTGTTGAGGCGATTGTGAATTCATCAATAAAAGATGAGGTGACACACCAAAGGGCTTCTGACAACCCTGTCCACAAAATATCTTCAAGTAAGTCATTCATGTCTTCTCTCGCAGGAATAATCACACTGATCAAGCTGTACAATCTACACTGCACAAGGTTTTGTCAGTCACACTCTAATGATGTCATTTGTCTTGTCATTGCAAGATGAGCCATGTCTCGGCGATAAATCGATTTTCTGTCAAATGGAGGTTTTGGCTCGTTATTGTTCCATTCCTGGATATAATAAGCTTTGCTGTGAGTCGTGCAACAACAAGAAAAACCTTGCCACTCATGCTCCAGACATACAAGACACTCCAGTGGTCTCGGCTGAACCAGAGCCCTCTTTTCCATCTCAACCTTCATCATCCAAAGCTCCTCTACTTGCCACCACACAGAATCCACTTCAAACCACTGAACCCGTGAGCAGACGGCCATGGTCCACTGCCCCAGCGCCAACCACTGCCCCCGCTACTGAATCCTCATCATCCACAGCTGCCGCTCTGCCCCAGTTTCCCACCAGTAACTCCTTACTCATAGCTGGGAAGGGAGACTCGGACCCACGGCCTCTTCTACCTCCAGAGCCAGCACGGCCCACAGCAGACTCCAACACGGGTGCCTCGAAAGAACACAGTCCAAACAGCACTTTAGGCCCAGTCACTGCCAAGTCAAGAAGGGACAATTTAGGATCCGACAGGGACTTTAGTCACAGTACCCTGTCAGCTCAGAAATAAGAAACTGAGCGATGTTGTGAACATGCTGCTCAGTGACACGGTCAAACACATCAAACTCAGCATCTAATGGACTTGCTGCAAATGTTTTTTTTTTTTTTTTCTTTTCTATTTTTGTTTTTTGTACATGCCAGTGAACTGACCAGTGATGGTTACCTCATCAAATCTCCAGAGCGACCTGCGCGGCGGCATCGCTCTGCTCAAAGAAACAAAACGGGAAGAGGTTTGAAAAGAAAAAAAAGAAAAAAAAAAAAAAGGTTGTCATAACGAAGGTGCTGTAAACTAAAACGACTACAAGACATGTTTCAAAATGTGATGACTGCATTGCTACGGTCATGTTTTTATCTGTGTACAGTAGTGTAAGCATGTGTTTTTTTTTTTCAAGTGCATTAGAACTACTATGAACTGCTATTGTGAAAATGACATTAGTCAAAGGCCATGGTTTTGAGAAGGTGCAGTGCCATCTATGGAGTCTGTAGTGTGCCACTAAAATATATAGAGAGCATTAATGCATTGCTCAGTGTTATTCTTATAAGTTGCAACTATTCATTTAAAGCCCGTTTTTTTTAAGGTTTTTTTTTCTGATTTAAAAATAATTAAATAGCCAAATTTTATTAAAATGTTTCTTTTTTTTTAGGTTTGTCACTCCAGAAATATACAAATATCTCTTTATCTTATTTCATTGTCACATATTCTTGTCATAACCGAAGGAGACAGGACTGTGCATGACATCGCAGACTCTTTTCTCGGTATATCGGTGTGTTTATATCTCGTGACACATGGTGACACATTCCAGGAAGTCATTTATTTTTTACGTTAAGACAGAAGCAACATTGAGTCAGTAAAGACAGACGCCAAACAGGTTGACCAGAATGACTGAAAACACAAAGAAGCCTCCACCAAGTGAATTCTACTGCTCAAAAACTGCTTTCAGTGGTTTAATGCAGGGTAAAAAAAAATATAACGTGACATATTTTCTGTTCATGCAGACTAAACAGAGGCAGAATAATAACATTAACAACAATAAAAATCACCAAAGCTGTAACTTTAAGTGATGCGATCATGTACAATTTTTTTTTTTTTCACCCTTTCTAGTCGCCCGCGATGTTGCCAGGCAACCGGCTAAAATTGCTTTTACATCGATTATCACAGAAGGTTTACGTTATTTCGTTGGCACACTTAAGACTTCATTGTCCTCACACTTGGCAGTGCGTAACATGGCTTCTCTCTCCCTGGTGCTCTTTGTTATTTTTTTTATTGTTAACATTCAATGTATTGGTGATCACCAGTGAGACAACCCTCAAGTCAGTTACTTACACCTGAAAATCAAAAATACTATTATTATTATTTCTTTTTTTTTCACAATATTATATTTTTTATGTAACTGATATATTTTTCAGCTAATGTATATAGTGTAAATTTCAAGTTATGAAAAGTCTTCTTTTGCAGTTGGAGAAATACAGGTGATGCTAGAAGTCTAAAGACTGGTTGCCCACACTGTCACACCATTCCTGCGTTGCAGTTCGTTACATAATTATGTTAATTGTATAGTTCTTGTATATACATATGTGGATGAAAGCTTTAAATGTTAATATTTATTGAATTTTTAAAAGTGTTACGGAGAACAAAGTAAAAGACATTTGAAAGGATGATCGTTGTTGTTATTTCACTGTGTTCTCGTTGGCCTACTGTACTTGTTTTTTCTTATTTGGTTTCCATGAAGAGGAAAACACAGAGCATTGAGGCTGTATTTTCCATCACTGTGTTAAAGGGGTCATATTATAACCTATTTCTCCAAGTTAACCTAGTTCCCTGGTGTCCTAATGTACATGTCTGTGACATGCTTTGGTCAAAATACCAATGGATGAAACACCACAGCAGTTCAATCACCCTGCCAAAACAGCCATGTTCACAACGCTCTGTTTAGTAGTATCTCTTTAGGTCCACCTTTAAAAAAAAAAAGGAAAATGAAACTTAAGGGACAGGAAATGACATCAGCCACAGAGGCTACTGGGAGCTAACAGCAGTTTGCATTTGGAAAAGTGATCCACTGAACAGATAAATCCTCTGAGGCTCAAATTTGTGTAGGACTCTGTGCTGCACTGTGGAGCCAAGAATAGAACTTTTCGCAGACTTCCGGTTTTTGGATACCGTTGCCCTCGACAGCACTCTTGTGTGTTTTATGGACAAAGCGGAGCTCCTCGAGACAACAATTCCAGGAATTTAGTACATTGTGACGTCTCAATGAGTGCGGAAGTTAACAACGGGTGTTTTATCTCCTGTCCTTAGACTGAGGAGGACCACAAAAACATGAGTGAGTCATCTTTTTTCACATTTTGCCTTTGACTGATAGGACCTCCAGAGTCCCAAATATAACAAGTTAAATGATTTAAAAGTTGATTCTGCATAATATGTCCCCTTTAAAACCATTTTCAGCATTTCCACCAACTATATATATAAACACACATTTAAAAGTACTCCATTAAAATAATAATAATAATAATAGTAATTTAGTTTGCTTGGCTCATTTTTAGGAACAAAAATGAAAAACGGTCTATTTAGAGACTTCTGCACAATTATCGATACTCGCGCTTTTTAAAAAGTAAATGCGACACGACAAATGAATCATAACTTTGACTAAACAACACATAAGAAGACGGAGAAAATGCACTTTGTATGGCCTGAAGATGTGGCACACTCCCAGGATGTCCATATAAGGAGTTGTGTGCTATTCCCATGGCAATTTGTGTGGGGCACTTATTTTTGCCACATGAGCATTAAAGCTTATCATGTTCTTTTCAGTGTGAATTGCATCATGGGGTGAGAAGAAGCACTTACATGCTATTGATTTCAAAACTTCACACAGTGAATTGAAGGAAGAAAATTAGTCAAGAGTATGAAAAAGTGTAGCACATGTAGCATTTTATTAACTAGGTCCATGTGTGCAGCTAGTCTTGTGTCAACAGAGGAGTGACACTAGACTTTAATTCCTATTATAAATCTCCACTTTCTCCTGTGAGGCTGGCCCCAACTGCTGAAACTCTTCTGTGCCAGCTGTGCTCTGCACGGCCTTTGGAGCACAGTTTCTTCCCCAGGCAGCGCTTGAGCACTCACTAAAAGGACAGGATTCTGTTGAGCAGCCTGCCTGTCACCACGGCTCTACATGTGCCAGTTTTCCCCTCTGAGTGATGACAGGGAGCTGCCACTGTGTCTTGTGTGTGTGTCACAGAGACTCAGCCCTGGGTGGCGCTCGCTGTGAGATGTCTGCGGAGGTTTCTGGTGAAATCAAGCTGTTCTCTGGGCAAAGCCTGATTGACAATGGATTTTGGCAGCCAGCCCTGAGAACAAAGGTATCCTTGTTAGTCCACAAAATTGTTCTCTGGTCAGACATTGGTGAATATAAGGGCTTGGAAATAAGCTACATACACAATCCCACTGTACAAGACGAACTGTTCATATGCAAATAGACCTACTTATAGAGATGCATTATGTCGTTACATGAGCAAATTAGTGTACTGTATGTCCAAAGCACTTAATTTTTGTACAGAAGCACTACTGAGAAAAATGAAATAACAGCGCATTATACATAATAATATAGATAATAACACTCTGACGCAGATGAAGACGTCAGTTCAACAAGTGGTCAAACCTAATTCTCACTTGCTTTGAACTCAACAGTTCTCATTTGAAAAGCATGTTTGTGACTATCTTGTCAAACTATTATGTAATAGTTAAGAATGAAAGATGTTTTATGCTCAGGGCACAGCAGATGTGGTCAGGAAAACAGAAAAGATGAAGTACAACATGTAGATTTACAACAATTCCAGAATCCTAAATGAAGTGACATTTCTGGGTTCACCTCTGGCTCCTTATCTTCGTCACAAGCATACTTAACTGTGAAATAAAGAACCATTTCTTATCTTAAATTCCCATATCGCACTATTATTGCGTCTCCTGTCAAAGATAATTATGACAGAAAATTCCCAAGATGCTCATGGTTTACCAGAGCATCCAAAGGCAGGGGTACAGATCTTTCACATCAGAAAATGGCCATTCAAACAATTTTGCCATTAACCAGCTAAAAGCCTGGTGGAAGAATTGTTATGCTTTATGACACGAAACAAGCATGTTTATGGAAGTAAATGCACAAATATAATTGCACTAAGTGGAGACTGCAGAAGCTTTTACCTTAACGTCCATATTAAGAAGCCATGTGAAATGACATTTCTTCTGGTCCCCATTTAGAGCCTGTATGATAATGCATGTTGGTCCATCCTCTGCTCTGTAAGCAGGAAAAAATGAGCTTATACACAATGTACATTTCATAAGCACATGGTTATCAAAGTGTCAAACACATTTTCCCATATGCGAATTATGAATTTACATTTTAAGCAGCTAAATGTCACATAACAATAGCATCATCCTGCTTACTTTACATCCTTCAAAATCCTCTGATATTAATCTAATAAAATGAGATCAGATTAAAAAGGTCAACTCCACCACTGTGCAAACTCACACAATATGTATTGCTGCAAATGTTTGTAATAATAATTGTAATGTACGATCACTATGGCTTTGCCAAAACAACATATCTAGTACTGTATGAGCACATTAGGATTAATGCCCAGTTGGGAAAGAGCTTTCTTTGCCCGTGTGTAAATGATCGTCCTACCTGACAAAACCTGCCTGAGGTGGGAACGACTCCAGCTGAATGGCTGCTCCTCCAAGATAAACACTGGACTTTTGTTTGAAGCTATGTCTGATGCTCAGGAAATCCCTTTGGCCGATCAGGTTTCCTGCTCTCTCGGCTGAAACCTCGTGAGTGATGATTGTGTCGGGTCCAACGTGATTCAGAACCTACGACAAGAAATGTCATTCAGTTTGCTCGGGGAGTCAATTGAAGCTTTAAAGGTGCCATATGTAAGAATGTGGCCAAAAACGGTTACTACATTCAAATTCAAAATACCGAGGTCTTTTAGGTTTCCTTTTCTGACGTAACTGGCAACCCGTGGTTGCTCGGCAGCTGAGACTCTACTGGCTGTAATGATTGGTAGACGGCGGTAGGTGGCGCCACATGCCAAAACATGATTTATAAAGATTTTTTTTAATGCAAATATTTTGGCTGTACTGTTGTTGTTGGTCAGTTCAGTTTGTTATATGAACATTATATATATATACATCATATGAGTCTCTGTGACATATTAGGAGGATTTTATGGCCAGTTGCTTTAGATTTATTACAAAATGCACCTTTAACAATCACAGAGAATTCCTTTTACTTTCATAAAACTGAACTCATGTAACTAAATGATCTTGTGGACAAACGTCTTAAACAGCATTCACATTGAATGTTTATAGGTTACAGTTTGTTTTTATGTCTTGAGATGATCAATTAGTACGACAGATGTTATTATCTATGTGTGAAGGAGGTGAATGAGTCACATTTTTCTTCTTTATTGTTCTCCTTTAGGGTTATGTGTCTAATGCATGGAAGTAAACATGTCTGGGTATAATGTTCTGTGCTTGACAGAAACATCCAAATCAAATTCAACCGTCAATCTGGCTGCATGCTCACGTTGATGTGCTGAATGCTCGAGTTCCACTTGTGCATCTCCTCCACTCTGGCAAACAGAAGGTCGTGGAGCTCATCCACACTGGCCTCCACCACTGCCTCCAGCCTGAAGACCTTCCTGGAGCCTGGCATCACTTTGCTACAAATCACATCTCCGTTGCTCTGGGGGAGGGGAATCAACATACATACATGATTATATGATTATAGTGTTTCAGAGAGCACTAGGCCCCCTCCTCATGCGTGCTCACTGTACCTCTTTGATTTCGACCTTCCATCCATCTTTGTCCTCCAACACCCTGAGAGCCTTCCTCATTGCTTGCTGGCCTTGTTGCACATAGAACAGCTGATCATTTTGTGCCAACGCTGGCTCTGCAGCTACAGGTTTGGGCTCTGCAAAATTGGAAAATTCAGTTACATGTTCTGTGCCAAAGTTTGAGGCCATTGCATTTGTTCCTGTAGCAATATGGAGCTATATTATGATTATACAATGTAAATTTCAATCACTTTAGTAGATGCTACTAAAGTGAAAGGCACCACCTTGGTGGCTCTCTTAAAAAAGGAATGGAATCCTATTTAATAATATAAGCTGTAAAACATGTCTATAATAGCAGGTTTATTCCAGGCAGCCATCAAAATACTCATTTCCAACATGTATAAATACAAGTAGGGATCCTCTCCGTTTATATTTTTTTAACTTCAGCCTCTAGAAGGAGATTTTTCTCATGAAAAAAGACTGTACATAAACATGTCTGCCCCTGACATATATTCTAAAAAAGATGGAGAAATAATTATATGAGGTCACCACAACACTGCTGAAATAACAAATCAAATGGTGGCATTAGACAGCTACACTCTGAACATGTCAAAGAAACCATACGAACAATGAATTTACCTTTGAAATTCCAACCTGCATGTGCTCTTATGCGGTGCTGACTTTGCCCCCATCGCTGCATGTGTGTGATCTCCTGGCCTATCACTGCCACAGCTGTGCGCTGAAGTGCTGAAGCAAGCAAAAGGAGAAAATCAAGCAGGTGAGAAGTCAGAGTGGTGCCTGGTGGTGTGCGTGAAGAAATGAAAAAAAAGGGGGGAGGGGGGGTCCTCGTTTCAGATCGACGAGAATGTTTACCTGCCGTACTCCTCAGGTGTGGATAGGAGATTCCACAGCAGAGCTTCACAACAGCTGGCAGCATTGTTGGTTGACTTTGGCAGTGACGGCAACGAAAAAGAGCTCGGGGTCTGGACTTTATACGGCCTGCGAAGGACATTCCACTGAGATAAGGGCCAGAGAAGAAGATAGGAACTGATCTGAATTCTGTTTTGAAGGTCACACTTGACAGGACGTTTCGTCACAGAAACCGAGGGTGATGCGCAGGAACACACAGTACTTCATCCTTCTTCTTTATATATATAATAACATTTAATAAAACAGTGTATAAATGAGAAGAGAGGCATTTTTGATGTCCACAGTTCTACAAAACGTGGAACAAGCATGACTGAACATTTAAATCTAAATTCAATTAAACAGTTAAATCAGAATCTGAGAAATCTAATGACTAATCAGGACCTGGTTTCTCAAAAAAAATGTTGCATTAAAGACAATACACAATAAAATATAACATGTTTAATTTATGTCTATTAAATCAGACGCTTGTGTCTGCAGCAGGTGATTTGAACACATGATACATATCTCCTATTAAAACCAGTTTCACAACCATTTTTAATTTGCTTCCATGTTTTCAGGTGAATCACACCCACATTCATGTCTGTATTGTGTCTAATTTTGTATATTGTGTCTACAGCCGACTGAAAAGTGCAGTTCTGATTCAAAGTATAATTGAACATAACATGTAACATTAAATTAATGTTTATCCATGTTCTAAATTCCTAGGCTTTTTTTTTATTTCCCCTTATTGTGCAACATCTGAATCCACCAGTGCTCCAAAAAGACCTGAAACTCATATCTTCAAAGGATAATTATACAGAGAATACATAAAAAAGACTGCTCACGCCGTGAATCTGCAAAATAGGGCAAAATTCTGTAATTTTCCCAGAATTCCCTGCACTCTGTGCAGATGTTAGGTCAGGACGATACACAACTATTTCACAACCAACTGTCGCTGTGTGATGTTAAGCCTCATTGTCTTGTTCAATTATGGAAATGATGCTTTTATTTTTGCTCAGTAACTAATTTGTTCCCTTTTCATTTAAAATGATTTTTCCTTCCCTAGATTCATTCATCACTTCATCCCATTAAACCTTTTTTTTTTTTTTTTTTTAAACGTAGCCACAAGTTACAAATTGAGGTTTATAATTGAATAAGTTATTAGGTTAATTAAGTTAATTTTTTAATTTAGCTCATTGTTCCTGAACTGCCTGTTTTCCATGTTCCCACGTCAGTAAGTTGTTGCTCATTCTTACGTCAAGCTGTCTTTTTAACCTCACACTGTTTTGCTCACTGTCTGTGTTGCTATAGAAACAAGGCTAATGTGATGACAATGTCCAGAAACACTGATGGTTTGATTTGATTCATGTTACACTACACAACTGACTGAATAATTTGTCTCTTGACACTAACCTACGCTGATCTTTAGAATTTGAGGAGAGACACTTATCTACATTTTCAACGTCTCTGTCTCACCAGGGCCATCCGTCTCTCCTCGTATGATGATTTACATGTGTGTGTGTGTGAGAACATGTATCTGTGGTATCTTGGTCCCTTCCCTTTCCCTCCCCCTCTCTCCCTCTCCTCTCAGTGCTGCCTCATTACTGATAGAGCCTCAAGAAACAGCTGCCTCTTATCACCCGGAGCCAACAGGTGTCCTTGTGAGACGGATCCATGACGTGAATGCTGAACTTCACCTGCTGACCAGGCCAGCTGACCTCAAATTGCAGTCACGCCACCAGAGCTGACGCATGGCAAGGACTTTTTTTTGACAGTAAAACGAAGGCGTTTCAGAGGCCTCCCACAGGGTACACAGAGGGACAAATAGAATTTCTATGTGGGATAAAGGACGACGCTCCCCCCCCCTTTAAAAAAAAAAAAAAAAAACTCGAGATCTCGACTTTGAAACTCGAGATTAAAAAAAAAAAAAATTGAAATTGAAATTGAATTTAAATTTTAAAATGAAGAAAAAATGTTTTTTCCTTATGTCACTTTGGGGTGACTCAGACTGACAACAAGAGGGAGGCAGTGCCCTGTGTTTAACATCTGGGTCTGGATTTGGATGACATCAGACAAGCAGCTCTGCGGCGACAGCCATTGGATCAGATGAATACTTATAGACAAGCATCAGTACAGTGGAATAAAATGTGGGACATTGTCTCAATAGGTGGGACAGGGGACGCAAACGCTGTGCAGTCCCCCACAGTGGCAAACTCCACGTCTTCAGTATAAGTAAATAGACTTTTTTGGAGGGAGAGACACTTTTGCGTGGCGTGTGCAGGGTCCTGGAATTGAGCATTGTGATCAAACACATGAACCTACTGCACAACGGCACCGATTTGGCAGATAAACACTGACAATTATTGCTGATAATGTGGGCCATTCATTAACCCATTGCAGCTCTGCAGAGTATTGAAGCGCCATAGTTCAGTTTTTAATGGACTAATGGCTCCGCAGTGGCCACACGGTTGGTGTAGTGGTTAGCACTCTTGCCTTTACAGCAAGAAGACCCGGGTTCACCACCCGGTCAGAACAAGGGCATTTCCTGCATGGAGTTTGCATGTTCTCTCTGTGTGTGTGCATGGGCTTTCTCTGGGTTCTCCAGCTTCTTCCCACTGGGGATTAGGTAAATTGGATGCTCTAAATTACCAAGAAAAGTGAGAGTGGATAGATTGGTTGTTGGACTGGGGGAACTGTGACCCTGCCAATCGCCCTACGGTAGAAAATGGATGGATTTCACTTCCTCTTTCATCAATGCACCAGCACTGGAGATGCTGATTCTGCTCAGGATTCGACAGAGGTCACATTCACCCTGTCCTAAGCTGGTGTAACCATCATTATTTGAAGGTTGAAATCCAACATAGCGATCCTGTGAATGATTCTTTCCTAACAGGCCACACATGCACACACCTGTGTCATTATCATCAAAATCACATTTTCTCACATCAAAACCACTGTTTTGATGTTTAATATATTTCTTCACAGATTGATTTTGTGGCATTTAAATGTGTATACAGTGTATGATCTCATCTGCTGCTGTGGCATTTGATTGTGTCTGCTGCCGCTTCTGCACAGTTAGGTGAAGACTGATTAGATTTTCTCATTTTTGCCGTCATCTGCAATACGATAGACTCATACAAAAGTTGTAGAACACAACCTTTAGACATTTTATCCAGAAGTAAACGAGCTTGTGCATAATTTTAGCTCAAGTACTTTGTCACATGTTTCACACCATCACTATATCTATATATATATCTATATCATGCCAGGATACTGTGAAGCTCTGGTGTCATGAACTGTTTCCCATGAAACGTTGTTCATCTGATATCTAATGAATATACACTAAATCAACAAAACTCTCATAGGTTTTATTTGAGATATAGAAACATAAAATGTGCTCAAAGCTACAAGTAGCTACATATTTTGTTTTGATGGACAAAACAAAAACCTGACATTTTAAGTTTTTTGTCAGAGATTATACCACTTTTTGTAAACACAATCCTTCAGCAGTTATTAGCATCGAGAGCATGTTGTACTTCGTCTACAGGTCATACACCAAAGGGTTATCACAAAAGCAGGATAACGGAAAACCAATCATTTCCCATTAAAAGGAAACCATGTCACAGTCATTATCGTGATGATGAGCTGTCGCTCCTGTATGGACTTCAAGGACCTCTGCATCACCGATCCTGTCTGCAAAAACATGCTTACGTCAGAATCATACAAGGAAATGTATAATTATATCCATGCTGTATAGCTTTCCATGACGGAAATAACCCCATTATAATAAAATAGACACTAGACCTTTTTCAATTATGCTCCAAAGCTATGGTAAACTTAAACTTACTTTAAGACAAAAGCAAGCAAGAAAATTCTACACAAAAAATGTTTTGGTTGAACAAAAAATATAAAATATGGTTAAAAAATGAATAGGACATTATTGACTTACCGGGTTTGTTGTCACCAGATGTTCGACTCTTGTTTGAGCTACAGAAAGTACATAAAAGCATTTAATGCATTTGCCTTAGAAATACCTGAAATACATGTAAGGGAGTGTTAGAGATGACCCTGACCAAGTTCTCTGTGGTTGTCTCCACGTCTGATTCAGTGATGAACCGTACAGCAGTGGAGATGCACCAGGATTAAAAGCCTGGTGCTGGAAGTTGGGCAGGTGATGGCCTGCGCCGTCGACACCGTCCAGAGCTCGTTTGATCATCCCCATCACCAGGTCTTTCTCTGAGGGGACGACGCATCACGCACACATATCCACACTTCTGGTAAAAGCCTTGCCTTTCAATTTGACGGCGCTTTCGAATTCAACGAACAAATCTCGGCCGTCGTTAAGTCAAGCTTTTTTCAACTTTTTTGCCAAGGTGAAGGCCCATCTCCCTCACAAGGTCTCAGAGACACTGATCCATGCTTTTATAGCATCTCGGCTGGATTATTGTAATTCTCTGTATGTTGGTGTAGACCAGTCATCTGTCCGACGACGACAGCTGAGAGACCACATCACACATGTATTGTTGGTTTTTAAAGCGCTTAATGATTTGGCACCATCTTACCCAGGGCCGGCCAAGGCATAAGCGAACTAAGCCGCTGCTTAGGGCCCCGTGACCACTAGAGGGCCCCCTCCAAAAAAAGTTTGGATTGCTGTATTTATTATTGCTGTAGTTTATTATTTATTATTAGAATTTTTCTCCCCATTTTTACCAAAGTCACATCTGACAACAGTTTTTACATAGTTGTCAGATGTGATTATTTAACTTTATATTTTATTTATAAACCATTTTTTATTTTATTTAATGCTGTGTTGTTTACATATAAAAGTCGAATCTTTGTATGAGTGTATTTTGAATCCCCCCCAAAAGATTGTTCACATTTTTAGATTTTCAGACCTTAATATCTTTTATATATAAACCCTTTGGTTTTATGTATTGATTCTCTGTGTCGCCAGTAGGGGGAGTTGCTGATTTTGCCAAATATTCATTGAAATATTTTTCTGTAAGTCTGCAAATCTGGTCACATTTAGTTTTGCAAGTGTATTCATATTCGTGACAGAGAAGAATAAGTAGAATACCTTTAGTATAGTAGGTGTGTGAATGATCAATAATCATTATTATTGGCAGTAACAGAGGGCCCCAAAATCAAATTTTGCTTAGGGCCCCATGTCGGCTTGGGCCGGCCTTGATCTTACCTCTCTGAATTTCTTTGTCTTCACGCTTACATCCTGAGCTCTCAGGTCTAATAACAGGCTGCTTTTAGATGTGCCGAGTTCCCGACCAGGGGCGATTGAGCCTTTTTTCTGCAGCTGCCTCTAAACTTTGAAACGAGTCACCCATGGAAATTAAATCTGCCCTCACTTTTAAAGACCCGCCGCTTCTCCATGGCCTTCACCTCAGAATAGTCAACCCGGACACTTCTATGTAGTTTTTACCATTTTACATTCTATTGCGTCACTATTTTACAGTTTTACTTCTATTTTTTATTGATGTTATGTTTTATATCTTTGATGTTGCTGTGCCACTAAATCTGTAAAGCACTTTGGTCAACCTTGGTTGTTTTTCAAATGTGCTCTACTTGAAATAAAATTGACTTGACTTGACAAAAGCAGGAGAACCATTACACCCACGTCATAAATTGTAATTTGAATGAGTTGGATTGAATAAAATGTGCACATGTAAACTGCTTCTGCTACTCGCCAGTGTTGGGATGAATCAAAATAAATGCTTTTAGCATGTACTTTTCAGCGATTTTCAGCATATGAAAGAACTTCATGCATAAAATCATCTTACCCCTTTGACCTGCAAGCAGCAGCCACTGCTGGACTGTGGACAAAGAATCAGTCTGCAGGATCTGACAAAGAAGCTCCAACACCTGACAAAAAAAAAAGTCAACCATCACATCACACCAGCTTAGAAACCTAGGAAGGCATCTTTGTAGCATAAAGCACAGAAAATCTGTACGTTATTAAGGATTTTCTATTTGCCTGTGAGAGAGGTGGTCAGGGGTCTTTTTCAACAACAAAGCAAATCTTTTTATTAATATGAAAAACCTTGGGTGTGCTGCTGCTGTTGTGTCTCAACCCACATAGCCAAAACTGAGCGACTAAAAAATGACTTTAGGACCCCGCGGAGGACAATATTATTACCATGAGTTCTTGATCATGAAAGGGCTGAGGAAAAGCCGGGTGTTGTGAATGGAATCTGCGCTGGTAAGACTTTGTGGGTAGAGGAATGATTCGCCCACTTTCAGCTGAATATTGCGTCTTCCGACGGACAAATTCTCCCACTGGTTGCTCCTGGGATACATGAACAAATACAGATATCGGCATGCAAACATGATTAACAAGACAGTGCAGAAGGAATGTTGTTTGGCATTAAATCTTTCAAACTCATGTCTGTCTTCACCTGTTGATTGGTAAATTTTATTCTATATTGTGTCTCCCAAGAAGACTCATATAATCGCCACAGCCCTGAATATATCCTGTCGGAACCTGTTGCATGTAATTAATTGAGTTTGTTTGTGTGACACACCTCTTTTTTGTCCTCCTGTGCACGAGAAGACAAACTGACTCTTGCAGCGAGTTCTTTAAGTTCGTCCCTCCATGCCTCTGAAAACAAGGCTGAGAAGGAAGCATAAACATTTTAATGAATGCACTGAAGCTCAGTGGTATCATTAGTGAATGGGGATAAGATACATGATGAGGAGATAATACTGGGCCATACCTGACTTGTTTTTGTTGCCGCTGACGAGTGGAAAAGCAAAGGATGGCTCAACTGCTTTCCTGAGGACATGGCCCTTGAGAAGTGGGTGAGGAAACAAGGACGAGGTGACAAACCAGTCGTCTCTCACCATGCAGACAGGTCTTCCATTGAGTCCTGTGGAGAAAAGAAAAAGAGAAAATCATGACATTCACAGAGTTACATCGTAAGTGTGAGGCAATCAAAAGAACGTGACTGGCTTCCCCTGCAAACCTTCAAGAATAAGCACTTTGATGGTGTTTGGATGGATGGATAATCCCTGCCGTGTGACATCTTCATCTTTTTGTGTCATAGGTTGCTATTCCTGGTGCTCATGCTTTAATATTTCATATGATTGTAAGACATACATTATAATATCAGGAACTACAACAGGCCTAACACTGTTAGGTTTGTCCTTGACGTTGCTCAGGTAAAATTATGCACTCGATGTAATAAGCTCTGTCAAGTGATTACCTGCAATCAGAATTATTTTACTGGCAATTTTCTAATCTTGAGACAATTTGGGGAAGTCTGCGTAGGTAAATGAGCTGTTGTAGTTGTCTCCTGTTTGATAGAGGACATTTCTGAATGAATTTCAATGACAATGTTCCATAAAATATACCAGGGATTAACAATATATACGATACATAGTAATGGGTAATTTTATAAACATTGATGCAGTATAGCGCACGGCAAGAGCTTACCCTGAAACACACCTTGCATATATACTTGAACAGCTTACCTTGAATATGTCTCACCCTGTGTGGATGAGGGTTGTGCCGGGAGAAGAACGAGTGATGACTCAACGTCCCGAAGCGTCCACTGCTCCTGGGCAGAGTCTTGGTCAATTCTGAGGTAAGTGGCACCTGAATGGTTTGACTAACACTCGTCTCTCCTGTCGTCCCTCGAGAGTTTGGGCTTATTGACATACTGTATCTTCAAAAATTCTAAATCAAGGTCCCTGGTGAAGCAGTGTCCGAGGGATACACAAAGTTGTGACCACACACTAAAAACACAAAACTAAAACCTAATAAGAAGCAAGGCAGAGAGCACTGAACATCGTGGCTCAAAAATCTAAGTCCAGTTTCAGAGTTAAGTCAAAGATCGACAAGGAAATTATAACTTTGAAGCACCACTTTAGCTCTAAATACAGCTTCCTGCTAAAAGCCTATCCTACTGAGATTTCTGTTGCCTCTGTTGCTAAGAGACCTCAATCACAAAAACACAATGGAACCTGTGCACAGGAACTGACGCTCTCAACGGGATGCAAGTTGGCTCAAACTGATATGCGATTATACTATAAAAATAGCAAATACTTTTTTTTTTCCAGCACTGTAGACAGACAGACAGACCCCATCACGGGAGTGCAAGATTGCTGTTTTATAAAGCACTGGATGTTTTCAGGCCACAATACTTTTCTGAACGGTTGTGATGCATCCAAGTCTGTGCAAATAGCAAATTCTCTCTTTTCTTTCTATACATCACTTTGAGTTACTTTGCTGTTGAAATGTGATTCACAAAACACATCTGCCTTCCCATTTTCATCAATCATAACAGAGACCGGATGCTGCAGAGATGTCAAAAAATGATGTTGTGTAAGAAGAACAGCTGCCTTGGTGTTCGAAGTTCTGATTGTGAATTACTCTGAGACATTTTATTGTTAAAGTATTTCATTAAAAAAAGCAATGCAGTGATACATAGGGCATTTATAATCTCTGTATTGGTCTGGAGTGTTTCTACTTTTATTGTGACAATATTGCCAGAGTAGAGTAGAATAAAATAGCTTTTCTTGTGTCTGTAACGGGCTGTTTGCACTGCAGCCATTCGGACAGGTAAACAACCACATGAATGACAGCTGACTTTGATTTTACTTTCTCAGTTTCAGGGTGCCTGCTGGCTCTCTGTCACCCTGTGCTGATTTATTGATGGATGTGATCGAAACATGTCAAAATGGCTGCTGGATATTGTCAGCAGATAATCCCAACCCCTCTCTGCTTCAGGGAGATTGTTGACCGTTTGCTTCGACCTCGTGAGGAAACCGTATGAATCCCATTTGTAACCGTGACAGCTATATCTGTTGCTGTGGACCGGGCTCCCTCATGAATGAATGTAAGTGTGGGACACCAAAGGAGCAGGAAAACTCAGCATCTGTACATGTTGCAATGAGATAGAAAAAAAAAAAAAAAAACTTCTTGAAAATGCCCCACTATTACACAACAGTCAAGTGGCTTGAAATGAAAAGCCACATTAGCATGAAATGGACGGGCGATTGCAATGATGAGTGGTCTCCTTTGACAACAGATGCGTGGAACTCAAGTGATGTGTGAAACAACCCTGCTGACTGCACTTATTCCTGTGAGTCTTTGCCTATAACACAAGGTATTCTGGGATGTTTTCATTGTTGCTTCATGAAAATCACTGTATCGTAAAATAGAATGTTTTAAATGATGTGTTTTTGACATTGTTGCTGGGTTGATTACTGCGAGGTGCGAGTTGATGCTCCAATTGAACCAAAAAACAATTACCTTTTCAACATGCTCGTAATAAGACTACATAAATTAAGAGCACTTAATTATTTATTTATTTTTTGTCTGAAAGGTTAGCAGAAAGAAATAATCAACACTGAATCTAATTTTCTTGTTATTGTGTTCGCACATTCCTTGCATGTTAATGACTCGTTCCGATGTGTTTATAATTAGTGTAAAAATAATGTGATAATTATTGAGGTAAATTGTGGTTTATCGCCTGTGCACAGATAACAATATTTGAATGTTTTGTGCACCCTGATTACACACCGGTTCAACACAGGGACAAATCAGTTCACTTGAATTAAAGCTCACATAGAGTGGTCCTGTTGCACATATATGTTAGTTATGGAGGTCTACTTACATACATTAACTTGTTTTTATGGTCAAAAACCTCCTAATATGCTGTAAACAAGCCGATAAAACTCTCTGTTTTCTAATGCTTTTCCTCAGCCGCGATATTTCAGACTGAACTCTCACACCCAGAAGACAGAGTCGCTCGTGAAACACCTCCACAACGGACGTTATTCTTCTTCTGTGGTTCAATGTACGCAACCGGATGTGCCCGGACTAGTGCCCGGAGCAGGACGATCTGCTGTTCAGGAGAACCGTTGTTTACGTAACCGGACCGGGGTTTTTTTTCAGAGATCTCGCTGAGCCCGAGATTACAATAAAACACAGCGTTCTCAGCAGTGGCTGAAATGTTTGTTTTGAACCTTCAGGGTTTCGTTAACAAGGTAATGACGCAGATACACACTAAAAAACAGCGTGAATTGGAACTTCCGGTCTAGGTCCGCTTTAATTGAATCGAGTTTGCACGTTCTCCCCCCGTGTGTGCATGGGTTTCTCCAGCTTCCTCCCACAGTCCAAAAACGTGCAATATTCGGATTAGGTAAATTGGACACTCAAATTGACCATAGGTGTGAGTGTGAATGGTTGTTTGTCTCTATATGTGGTCCTGTGATGGACTGGCAAACTGTCCAGGGGTGTGACCCCGCCCGTTGTCTTATATCAGCTGAGATTGGCACAGCTACACCCCATGACCCTCCTGTGGAGGATATGGAGGAAATTAAGTTTCACGGACAATATTGATCTGAAGTCAGAGACGGTTTTCACCATATGACGAGAAAAAACGCACTCAATCTTTAATGAATTTGAATGTGCTCTCCTCGGGTGGTAATGAATCCCACTGTTTTTTCCCCCAAAGCAATAACTGTGAGAAACCACCCGTGTTCATTATTTGCATATATCTTATCTATGTGTAACCAAGGGAACTTCATTACTGGGGATTTTGCACTATTTGGATTTTGGTGAATTTTTAACACTGAACATAAATAATGGCACGAGACACTTTGCAACAGAACATTTGCACAGTGCATATTTGCACAACATTTTATTAATTGGTATTTATTTAATGTTTGATTTGACTGGACTCTTGGGGCAGGCGCTGTGGTGCAATAACAACATGTGTGCAAATGAATGTATGATGGAAGTCAATAGGTTCTATGTGTAACTAACAGTGGTGTTATTATGTGTTAGGAGTGCTACAGTAAACAAGTGTTAAAGTTTGGCAAGACACTCACTTTTTTTCTTTTGTTTGCAGCACGGTGTTCCACTAAAAGAGTCCCAAAGGCAGCAGGAACTTATTTATGGTTCTGGAGCAGACCAAGTGGGGAGATAGGAGAGGGGGAAATGGGATGGATAGGATTTTTGGAATCCTAATGGTGATTGTGGCATTTGTGTAAACAAAAAAAATGTAAAAACATTTGTGATGAACATGGTAGTTCCAGAGCTGACAATCAGGATAAAAGGCGATTATACCATGACACATTTGTCTGTGTTGCTGGTAAGTGCTTGTGTGTTTTTTTTTTTTTACTGGAATAAAATGTCAAATTTGATCCCTCTTACCATCACCGTTCATCATCATCACTGTAATATCCAGTCGCTTTAATGGTCATTCTGACACTATGATTGCAGACAATTTGATGTTGTGGATCTTGTGCAATCAAAACATGCACTTAATTCTTTGGCTCAGCTCTTATTGGTTTTAACCATGTACTGAACCCTTTATATATATAAATATAAAAGGTCTTCCAGTTTGCCACACAAGTCAGCTTGCAGCCTTAAAGCCACAGTTTAGGCCTTTCTGTATGTAACCAACTCAAGACTTATATCTAAAGATGACACAGTGTGTTAATAGCTCTCTTTGTTAAAGCTCTTTGTCAACTTGAGTTTAGATGCTTTATTGATGAATATAGGACCATACATTCATTCCTTGTCTACCAATTTGTGGCTGACTCTCAGGGTGTATGGTGGATTACAGCCTGGACAGGTCACCGACAGTCCTTGCCACTTATGGTCACCGTGTGGACCGGTCTTATTATTATAAAATCATTATTAGTAGTCGTATCGGTACTAGGAAAAAGCAGTAGTAGTCGTATTAGTTCTCTGCGGTTTTCTGTGCAGTCAGAAAGCCCTGATTCATATTTAATTTATCATCCGTCCATTCATTCATCTTCTACTGCTTTATCCTCCACTATATGCAAGTGCAATTACATTGGACCACTTCTGCTGCTTTGTAAAGTAATTAGATGTTTTAATGTTAAGACAGAGGTAAGAGAGGTTTTCATGTGTGATGATGTAGTGACACACACACACACACACACATACATGTTTACCAGTCAAAGTGGGGACCGTCATTCTTCACTGACAAACAGGGAACTTGTGTTTCTGGTTATTTTTAAATAAAAACAAAAGCATAGAAAATGTACTTTAAAGGTCTTTAACCATATTATAACTTCAAATGTGTTTTTTAAATTTTTTTTGAGGAAATAGCAAAGAGGGGACTAAAATCCTTGAGCAACGTCTACCTATCAAACAGGGGACCTCCCACTGTTACAGCGAAAGTGTCTGCAGCCATTGTTTCACCTAATGAGTGTCTGTTTACTGCCAAGCCATCATTAAACTTGAACGTTATCAACATTTAAACATGTTTCTGTGACACAAATATTAAATAATCCTGGCCAATGGAATTATAAGAATAAAGAGAAGCATGTTTAAATTATGTTAATGTAGCTGGGCTTAAAATAGGCAAGACCACTTCTGCTGCTTTGTAAAGTAATTCGATTTATTATTTTTTTTTCGTTAAGACATGATGTAGACACACACACACACACACACACACACACACACACACACACACACACACACACACACACACACACACACACACACACACACACACACACACACACACACACACACAGAGAGAGAGAGAGTGAGTGAGGGGGAGAGAGAGAGCAGTAGTACAGCAGCATCAACAGTCCTGTCTTGCTGGAGTTCAGGAGCCAAAGCGCAACATCCTCCAGCTTTGGAGGCTTGTTTCTCTCTCTCTTCAGCCTGAACTTGAGTTTCAGTCTCAGTGCTGCTGGACACCAGGATGGCAGCAGCAGCAGCATCAGCATCAGCATCTTCGGGACAGGGAAGCAGCAGCAGCAAAATAACTCCAGAAGCGCTGCAGGAGATGCTCCACTACTACAACCTGAGCCGCCAGCAGTTCATCAGCACCTACAACATCGCGCCGCTCGTCTACGTGCCCGAGTTACCGTACAGCGCCAAGACCACGTTCGTGGTCATGTACGTGGTCATTTTCGTGCTGGCTCTGACCGGAAACAGTTTGGTCATCTACGTAGTTGTGAAGAAACGGGCGATACAGACGGCCACGGATATCTTCATCTGCTCGCTGGCGGTCAGCGACCTGCTCATCACTTTCTTCTGCATCCCTTTCACTTTGCTGCAGAACATCTCGTCTGAGTGGTTCGGAGGTGAGTTCTGAAACAAAAACAACAACAAAAGAACTCCTGTGTTTGCTGCTGTTTGTTTTGAAATTTGAATATTATGAATTGTGCAGGTCCTGCTGTAGAAACTAGACATCAGCTCCACTGTCTGCAGAAGATAAGAAACGTGTGAATTAGTTTAACTGCTTAAATCAGAGGGATGTCAAACTCATATTTGTTCAGGGACCCCATGCAGCGCAATTTGATCTCAAGTGGGCAGAACCAGTAAAAATAATAGCATAAAAACCTATGAACAACAAGAACTCTGAATTTTTTTCCCTTGTTTTACATTTAAGGTAGTATTTATTTTATTTTTTTACAAAAATGAGAAAAATAACTGCAATTTCAATAATATTATCCCGAAATTTACCATGTACACATTACACAGGTAGTTTAGTATTTAGTCATTTGCAGGTTTGCATAAATTTCACAATTGCACTATGTACATATTAACTTTTTACTAATTGATCAGTTTAAAAGTGTATTCCCTTATTCTCTGTGTAGCTATGAATGTTATCTATCTATCTATCTATCTATCTATCTATCTATCTATCTATCTATCTATCTATCTATCTATCTATCTATCTATCTGTCTGTCTGTCTGTCTGTCTGTCTGTCTGTCTGTCTGTCTGTCTGTCTGTCTGTCTGTCTGTCTGTCTGTCTATCTATCGATCTATCTATCTATCTATGTCTTTGATTTAAACAACAGCTGCATGTAACAAAATATAACAATATAAACGAGTAAATCCCTAAAAATAAGACGGACATATCCATAATTATGAGCGAGACATTGGGGAGTAATAATAATAAAGTCATTCAAATTCAAATTAAAGGTCAGGTGACTCCACAGGTGACAAACAAGTAAACCGAGCTAACGTGAGCAAAAGCAACCACAAAAAAACGCCCCACTGATCTGCAGATGTCACTGGTGTTTAAAGGACAGACAAAGCACAGAGGTGTTAGAATATAAATGATGACATATCACCTACATGTACAGGCGACAGCTGCTCATTGCTTCATGTCCTTCCAGCTGATTTCCCCCGATTGTCTTGAGACTGGTGATCGAATGGACTGATGAGCCTCACGTTCACAGATTGCAATATAAAGTGTAAAGTGAGTGTGAAGATTGATCCGTTTCAACCCAAATAATAAGAATAAAAAAGATATTAGGAGTGAGGTATTTTTCCTTCAATTTGTTCAATCGTAAGAGCAAGAGATTGTATAGAGTTCTACTGGAATAAACAATTACACATTATACACACGTACAGCACAGATCCATCAAACACACACACTGTGGATTAGAAACAGGTTGTAATTTACGTGTATAACTATCACTTAATTAAAAAACGTATTTTTATTTATTGAAAATAAAAGGAACAAAAAGCACATCTATTGGTGCTGCCTCTGGGGAGACTAATTTAATAAGGATCATACGTTTGTGTCTGCAGAGACACATGGTGATTTTTGTCTGCTTTTTCCTGTTTATGAAAGAGGAGAGGAGAGAGAGAGGCAAATCCAAATTCTTTGTTTTGCCAGTTTCCTTCAGCTGAGAGTGAGCTCTGACGAGCAGTTATATCAGAGCTAAAATAAGAATACTTTGAGTTCAAGACACATTTATACATTCAGAAAAAAGGGTCAAGTGGACCAGGGGGTCTATAGTGGGCTTATAATGAGAGGTGCTTGCTGGTTCAAATCATCAACAGGTCAAGGGACTCGGGTGTTCTCTAAGCAAGGTACTCAACGCACGGCCCTCATTGCTCCCTGGCCTGTGTTCACTCCTGGTGTGCATTAAATGTGGTTTAAATGCAGAAAACATCCCTAAAACAACACTTTGTGAGGCTCTGACTTGTCAAATTGCCCCTGTCACTGTATCCACTGCATATCTGACACCTGACGATGTACAACAACTCTAACAGCAACAAAGAGCTGAAACAACAGCTCTTTGACTCAAAAAAAAGAGAGACACTACGTATGAATCTGCTCGTAAATGCGACTTCTTTCAAATTTTAATTGAAGAAGATTTCACGACATTCATCAACGTTGCCTGACATTGTCGTCGTGTCAGATAATGAAATGTCACAGACGTGCAGCTGACGGTGACATTCTGCGTATCATAGCAATGGGAGGCAGCCTGAAAGCCTGCGCTGCCATTTAGGTCAATAATTATTTCACGGTGGACTTGGGTTTCAGCACGGTGCGTCATTAGCGGTCAAGTATGGTTAGTTGTGTGTGTGTGTTTTTTTTTTTGTTCCATTTCAATTAAAAAATGAATTCTGTGCGCAGGAAGATGAAAAGGACGCCTCTCTCTTTCACTCAAACAAAAGGCACTGATGTGAATTGTAATATGTTTCTCAGTATACCTTATTCATGCCTCTGTTCTCATTTTTTTCTGTAGGAGTTCTGGTTTGCAAGACCGTTCCATTTGTACAGACTACAGCCATAGTGACAGGCATTCTCACCATGACCTGCATTGCCATTGAAAGATACCAGGGCATTGTTTTCCCCCTGAAAATGAGGAGGCAGTACTCATCCAAGAGAGCTTACAAGATGCTAGGTATTATTTATCCTCAATGGTTAATGAAGCTTTTACACACAAACACACAGGTTTGTTTGGACTCTTCCTTTGCCTTTCATTGTTTGTACAGCCTCATTTAAACCTTGTCCCTTACCTCAACCAAAACCAATTAAAGCAGTGTTTACACCAGAAAAGCTCCACTCTATTGTACATAGATGTACTGTATATATAGTTGTATGTATAGCTGACATAATGTCTTCAATCTACAGGACTCGTATGGATTGCCTCAATGATAGTTGGTTCACCCATGCTGTTTGTGCAGCAGTTAGAGGTAAGTCCATCCATCCATCTTCTACCGCTCCACAGGAGGTTTGCAGGGAAGTGCTGTGCCAATCACAGCTGACATAAGCGGAGTACACCCTGGACAGCTTGCCAGTCCATCGCAGGGCCACATATAGAGACAAACAACCATTCACTCTCACTCTCACACCAGTTATGAGTGTCCAATATACCTAATCCCCATATTGAATGTTTTGGACTGTGGGAGGAAGCCGGAGAAACTGGAGAAAACCCACGCACACGCGGGGAGAACATGCAAACGCTATGCAGAAAGGCCCGTGTTCCAACTGGGGCTCGAGCCCGGGTCTTCCTTCTGCAAAAGCACGAGAGTGTTTAAAAGCTTTAGCCCAGAGAGAGAAAAGCTGCCAATGATTGCCAGAGAAAGTTAAGACACACTTGAATTTTGCAAATAATTCCTGAGAATTTTAGAGATTCAGAGAGTTTATTGTTCAATACTATTCTGTCCTCAAAATGTCCCCAAATTGTTTTTTCCATGGTTATGTATATATATATTTTTTTAATGCAGAAAAGCCAGTTTGTAAGATTCGATATAGTACAGCATTTATTATAATAGTGGTGCAACGCACCAATGCTCTGTTCTTTGGAATACTAAAAAACCTGGCTGCAGGGTTTGGAGCACAGAAAAAAGTTTTCGTCAGTCGTAGTTTTTATGAAGACACTGCCCGGGAAAATGGACTGTTACATGGCAACATATCGATGTGCTGTTCTACCTGGAACCATTTGTTTCTGAAAAACGGGGTTTTCAAGGGATCTCGGTAACACTAATGGTTCCAGTAAGAACCATTTTGATCCAGAGAACCCTTTAAAGCCCCTTTCCTGAATAAAGGGTTTTAAAAGGGTTTTTCTTGGTGGAACCCTCCAAAAGGGTTCCAGGTGGAACCTTTATAAAGTTCTACCTGGAGCCAAAAAATGGTTCTCCTGTGAGGACAAGCCGTAGAACCTTATATGGTTCTACTTTGCACTTTTATTTCTAAGAGTGTACATTTGCCCTCTACATGAATTCAATCAACGCATCAGAGACTCCACTTGAACAAATTTGAACAAATCAGTGCAAGCATCTGAACTGCTGCCATTTCTTGTCTGACGACTAATCACGTCTCTTCCCGCCTCTCCCAGGTGAAGTACGACTTCTTGTACGATCATTACCACGTGTGTTGTCAGGAAAGTTGGCACTCTCTGACCCACAGGCAGGCTTACACCACTTTCATCATGGTGGCTCTTTTCCTGCTCCCTCTGGCTGCCATGCTGTTCATCTACACACGCATTGGCATCGAACTGTGGATCCGAAACAGGGTGGGTGACTCATCCGTCCTCAACACCATGAACCTCAGAGAGATCAATAAGATCTCAAGGTAAGCACGACAGCGGAGGCATCTCAACTGCATGATATCCTTGTGGCATGGTTGTGGAGGTGGGAAACCAGAGATAGAGCATGTTGTCGCTGGCAACCAAAACAAACCTTGAACAGCAAGCAGGAGTTACTGCTGCCTTCCTTCCCCTAACATTGGTGGTCATGGCAATGCACCGTAATATAATATTAAGAATAAGGTATCCATCAATTATCTCGGGATTTATCCTCGTCATGGTGTCGCAGATCATAGTCCAGTCCATCACAGGGCCAACACACAACCATTCATTATCACATTCACGCCTACGGGCAATTTAGAGTTGTTGGACTGTGGGAGGAAACCAGAACACCTGGAGAAACCCTGCATTGATGAGGATGTTAAGCTGGTCTCGACCAAGGTGAAAAGTAAATGTAACTGTAAATGTTTTAATGTGATGTTATTGCGAAAATGCCTGGTGACTGCTGCTGTGAACCAATTTCCTGAGGTATAATAGGAAGTAATAGGAGAAACTAGTGGATAGATCTGTGTGCAGATTGTAGGGTATACAATATTTGACATCTGAACATTTGGTTTACGACCAACAGGGCTTAAAATGATCAGGTTTGGGCCACTTTTTCATGTCAAATGACTCACTGCTCTTCCACAGTCTGTGTGAAAAGACAGAAAATCGCCTTCCACTTAAAAATGTACCATTTGCTTATAATTGCCTCACGGGGGCTGTCATTGCCCAGAGAATGATGTATGGACCGAGTTTGACACATACAACGTGACGTCCTTACCAAGATTATGGATTTTTCAATCAAATGTCTGAAGTCAATCTTTTCTGTGCAGCTTTATTAGAAACACAAAGCTACAGTTGCACGAGTCTTTAATTAACACAACAATAGACTCGATATGTTGTCCGTGAAGTAAATGTAGTTGCTCTGGAAAATAAATAACTCGGCTCTCTTATCGGAAAAGACACATGTCGGCGTCCACGAGAGCAACCATTCCCCCCGAAAAAATGCGACGTAGATCAGTGTCACGCTAATTTAACAGTGCACATCATTAATTTAGTGCATTTTCCTGCAATAACAAAGACTCGGATCACCTGGGTTCTTTCATTTACCTCCACTTTTTCCATCGTCCCCTACCACAGGAAGAAGAAAAGGGCCGTGAAAATGATGATCACCATTGTTCTGTTGTTCACCATTTGCTGGGCACCGTTCCACACAGTCCACATGCTGTTCGAGTACTGTGAGTATCATCAGTGCACACAGCTTAACACAGTGTAACCTATGGTGATGTATTGTTCGGCCTCTGTTTGGTCTTCATGAAGGGAAACTACATGTTTAAAGGCGCCATATGTGAGAATGTGGCCAAAAACAGTTACTACATTGAAAATTCAAAATACCGAGGTCTTTTAGGTTTTGTTTTCTGACGTAACTGGCAACCCGTGGTTGCTCGGCAGCTGAGACTCTACTGACTGCAATGATTGGTGGACGGGGGTAGGTGGCGCCACATACCAAAACATGATTTGCAGTCTGCAAAATATTTTTTTAATGCAAATATTTTGGCTGTACTGTTGTTGTTGGTGAGTTCAGTTTGTTATATGAACATTATTCCTGAGTCTCTGTGACATATTAAGAGGATTTTATGGCCAGTTGCTTTAGATTTATTACATAACGCACCTTTAAGTATACTGCATCATTCATGTGAAAAGCCAAGAAGCATTTATTCCATCAAACTGTGTTCTTTGAGTTGTAGAATTTATTATTAAAATTTTTCATTCACAACAGAGAGGTTGTGTTTTCCTTCATACTCAAACCTATTTGCAGTCGTCTAACCTCACCAGCACAAATGTCAGCCTCTGTCATGGTTTGAATTGAACGGAAATTGCAGCCTTATAGTAAAGTTCAATCTTCTGTCTGTGTCCAATGACCTAGACGACCTGGAGAACAAATACGACGCAGTCACCGTGAACATGATCATCGCCACTGTTCAGGCCATTGGGTTCTTCAACAGCTTCAACAATCCCCTCGTCTACGCCTTCATGAACGAGAACTTCAAGAAGAGCTGCGTCTCCACGCTCTCCCACTGCCTCAGGAAACCTAACCAGCAGGGCGTCGCTGCGGTGGCGCCGAAACTCACCGTACAGTTCATCAAACCCCAGAGCAGGGAAGCCTTTATGGAGTCAGACGAGACCGACAGCTCAAAGAAGCACTCTGCCGAGAAAGGCCCTTCAAGCTCATCACGCAGAGAAAGCACTCTGGAAGTGGAAGGAGAAAAAATCTCCACAATCCAAACAGATCTCCCTGCAACCAGCTCCCTGGTCAAGTGAGAAGCGGCCTCGATGTCAATCACTTGGACATGACACGAGAAGCTACGAGAGGGTTGAATCTGTCAAATGAGCTCAAAAAGACAACAAAAACCTCATCACTGCAATGAGTTCTGTTGTTAGGACTCAGGACTCAATGCAACTGCGATCACTGCAGTTAAACTGTGAAAACTATGTGGACACATCACATACACACAACACACACACACTCAAAAAATGTGAAAAACGTGGAAAGAAACAGCCATGATTTTAGCAGGGACGGATAATTCCTTCTTATTTCCTGCACCAATGGTAGAATAAGTACAGTTTTATACATATGTATATAGAAAGAGGGCACTGTTCTAGTATTGTGAATCAAGATCAGTTCTGTGTCTTGCCCAAGGAACCTTTTTTAATGTGAAGTGGAGGAGCCAGGGATCAAACCACTCTGACTTTCCAATTTGGGAACCAGCTCTCCCTCTGAATCCATCATCTCTCTGCTAAGATTTTTATTAGTTTATATTTCATATCATAGGGGAAACCCTATAAAGGGTTTTTCTTGGTGGAACCCTCCAAAAGGGTTCCAGGTGAAACCTTTATAAAGTTCTACCTGGAGCCAAAAAGGGTTCTCCTATGAGGACAAGCCGAAGAACCTTACATGGTTCTACTTAGCATTTTTATTTCTAAGAGTATACATTTGCACTGTCATCTCTCGGTTTATATATCATATCATAGGGGAAACAATTTGCCGTTACACTGCTAAAATCCAGGGACATTTAGTTCAGCAGATGTCGTTGCAAGTGCATTTTTTTTAAAGGTTAAAATGGAGGCAATGAGCCCTTCTTCATCATTTAAATGTTTTAAGCCTTACATAAAAAAAAAACCTGCTTAATATCCATGTGCCCCAAACATGTGAACCTTTGTGATGTGAAGCATGAAGACACCGTTTCACTCAGTCAGACACTAATGACAAAATGAACCTCATCTATTTTTTACTGAAGACAGATTGTTGGTCTAAAGTGTTTAATGTGGCCTCTGCCGTCACCCACACACACACATGAATGCGCTGATGATGATGTGGCATACTTTTGTATAATATTTTTGTATTGTTGACGTTGAAATGCAGCTTCAGTGTTGTTTGAATGTGGTTATTTGGCAACAGAAGATTAAACAATTATTTTCTCTGTGATTCATTTATTACATAATATACAGTGATAGATCAACATATGAGTAAGCCAAACAACAAAGAGGAAGCTTTCAACAAAGTTAATGTTGGATAAAAAAGAGTGACAGAGTGAATTCTGTACCTGAAGTGGGGTTTTCACTGTGTGAATGAAACCTTTGAACAAATGAAAGCTGCACTGCATCATCTCTACCTCATGATTAATGAAAGGATAATCTACTTTGGGTCTACTCGCCTTCACACAGTGCTCAGTGTCATTACATAGAGATTATGTAACTAATTATGTCCTAATTGTGAAGGAAAGATTTGTAGAAACAGAAGCAGCTGGGGATCTTAAATGACCTGTATTCTTCTACATTTTTTGACAAGATCCAGAATTAAACAAGAATAAATTATTTTAACTCTAATGACATGCAGTTTCCTCAATCTGTGATAGCAAAAGAAACCAACGAAACACACGTTCCCATTTTGTAGAAAACATTTGGCAGGCACTACAGTATTTTCTGAAAAACAATCCCATAATAATCCACCTGCAGTTACCAAGAAGAAAAGAAAGAGAGAAAACACTTCAAACATTCATGCTGCTCCTTGCTCTGTGCTACGTGAGGAGAGGTATATGGAAGTCTGTGTTGTCAAACAGGAGAGGCCGTTTGACTGGAGCAGGATCCTTTTCAGCTTTGTGCAGGAGTTTAAACAGTCCTGTTCCAATATTCATTGGGATCCCCATGATGATGCACTCAGACACACCTGGAAAAACAAACATGCACAGAAGGCTCAGTAAGACCTCACGATGACATGGAGAGTAAAAGGCTCATTTTATGAAAGAGAGGAAATCGTTTTTTTTTGTTTTTTTTTACCACAAACGGAGTCCTTTTGTCCAAAGTAGGCGGCGTCAAAGAGATGGTCGGCTGTTTTCTCAAAGGAGGCCAGCATGAGCACACTCTCCTTCATTTTGGCTAAACCAAACCTGGTGATTCCCAGTATCTCCCCCTTTATGGCGAGAAGACAGTTTAACATCTCTGAATACACAAACATAAGGTGCGTTTCCTCCGCAGGAATTAGTGCCAGACACTACGAACTTTCCCAGAAAGTATGTGTATTTCCATCGCAGAAAATAGGAAGTAAATGGAAGTAGTTTCTTGGCCACAAAATGGCCCTGCTCAGAGTAGTACAGTGACCTTGCTTTGTTAATAAAGTTTGTCTCTTTACAGCAGCACAACTTCAACACCTCCTTCATGTTTACTGTTTCAATCGTTTTATTCTGTGCTTTTGTTTCCTGTAAGTCACTTGGCTGTGGTAGCCTGACGTTTTTATTTGACCCACTATGGACTGTACATTAAAAATGGACAGTGTCTTACCATTTCCTCAGTAAAATCAATCAAATATTTGAATGTAATGCACCAGGTACTATAATGGAAAATAAAAATAGAGTCGAGTCCAGCCAAGTGTTGCTAGAACTGTATAGTGGAAGTCTATAGGAAAAGAGCCTATGGCTACTTCCCACTTGATTTATGTCAGAAACCTTTTTCCTGAGTTCATGGTCCCTAGTTTCAGCTGAACACAGGGTCTCTGCAGGTTTCAACAAGCCAAATTTAAGACTTTAAGACTTTTTTAAGACCACAATGAATACAATTTAAGACCCATTTCAAATCCATACTGGCAAAAAAGTACAAAAGACATGGAGGAAAATTGGAGCCACCAATGGTTGAACTTGCAATTCCACTTCGCTGTGGGCTTTTGTTAAGTTTTCTCCGCTGAGTAACGTTGATAGATTTTTAAGACCTTTTGAAATTGTATTTAAGACCTTTTATGAGATTTTAGGAGAATTTAAGACATTTTAAGGCCTTAAATTTTGAATTATTGGATTTAAGACTTTTTAAGACCCCGCGGATACCCTGTGAACATTATGTAAATTTTGTAAATAATGTCCCCATTTAAAAGAAAATGGACAGTTCAGCACAGAGACATTAGTGAACAGCAGTGTGACTGATAGCTGCTATAGTTCAACAGGAACCTGGTTGCAGGTAACGCCTCTGAACTTCTAGTCGGAGAACCTCAAACACGGCACCAGACAAATCGTGTTTCTGGAGGCTTCATGCAATGAAAAAGTGCCTGACTATTCCCTACAATGTCGATCATTTCTTACCTTGTAAGACATGAGATCTCCGAGAAGCATGACGTGTCGTCGGTCAATGCTCATTCCGTGATTCACCATGGTGTACTGAATCTCATTGATGATTGTGGAGCGAGCAGCCTCAATACCCAAGGTCTTCTCAACCTGGGAAAACACAAAAGCTTTTTTGAGAAGCAGCACTAATGAATTAATGAATGGAAAAAAAATAATTAACAAAACGTTGACCTGGATAAGCAGAAGATAGATGGAGGGACCTCAATTTGTAGTTAGGTTGACGAAACACCAGACAATTGTGGAAAAGGATGATCAATGTTCACTAAACTTTAAAATTACAACATCCTTAAAGTGACCACTACGGACAAGAGTTCAAGTTTTTTGACATTTCTTGCTATTGCTAATAAAGAGCAAAGAAACACAAAAATATTAACGTTAAAAAGCTAAAAAAAATAAAACAACAGTGCTCAAATTGATTAATTGAATATTAGGGTGGTTGGTGATTAATTTGGCAACTGATTAATCATTGCAGGTCTTTAATGACATAATGAGAAGTGTAAATAAAAAACAGACAACACATCATTGAATGAAACATATGCCACTGAATAAACCTATAGGGAGTGACCTTGCCTTATTAATCTGTTTAGGCTTTAGAAGATCCATACAGAGCGAGTAAATCAGCAGAACACAAACTGCCTCAGGCATCATCGCCTTCATCTCTTTGACATAAAGGCTGCAGGGCTATTATTCAAGCTATACTGCCTTGAAATCCCTCTTGACATCTACCTCGAATGTATTGTTTGAAGTGGTCCTGCTTCCATTCACTCCGTGTGTTGCCATGACAGCTCTCAGGTTGTCTCCCTCCACGAGGAGTTTATACTTGTTCTTTCCGCTCTGTTCGTCGATGTGAATGACAGCTCGAGAAACCTCTGGTATTCCCTGAACCACCACCTGCCGAGAGCGAAAAAAGACAGTAGATTATCTCATAAAACCATTGCTCAGTTCAATTACATCCCATTTAAAGCAACTTACAACACGTTAATAGTGTCAGTACTTACAATTTTATTTAATTTCACACTAAATCTTAGCGGTAAACATGAATCAAAGCATGTCCTCGGAGGATTGCTGGGGGGGATTTAAGGAGCTTTGTGCCACAATAAGATAGATTATTTTTGTCATCTTTCATATATTTTTGAATCTGGCTCTTTTGGCAAAGGATTTTGTCACAACAACAATAATAATAAACAAATAATAACTTATTAGTCAGTAAAGGCAAGGCAAGTTTATTCGTATAGCACCTTACATGCTGTTCTTGTTCTTCACACTCCATCAGGACTAAATCAAGGCACCGACACAAGTTGATATTACTTGATTTTCTTACTGTTTTTTAATTGAAAATAGTTATTCACTTTACTTTTACATATGTTAAATTAAAGCCGCCACATGTGTAAGCTCTCAAATGCTTTTTGAACTGTGTTCCTATCTGGTACAGAGGCTGAGAAATCAATCATTTAGTAGGCATTGAACCTCAGGAGGCATTTTTTCCAGGCGTTTCAGGCCTTAATGGGTTAAAACGTTCTAATTCATCCATTCATAAAAAAAGTTTAAATTTTAAAAAACAAATCCAGCTATGCACGAAATACATATAAATTTGGTGTTGCACAGTCAGTGCGGCTAAGGCATTCACAAATGCTTCACATTTCTTATCTAATATGGAACCAAGAAGCAGAAAACAACTTCTGAGGAGAGACTTAATTTATGGTCTCTCTTCAATAAATCATGTGCAGAGTGGAAATTAAAGGTTTTCCCCTTATATCTTATAAAGTATAAAACAAAGATATTTACCTTAGGAAGCTCCTCTTTTAATGACTGCAGCACATAATACATGGAGCTTTTGTTGTTTTCTCTCGGGGACACACACACCACTGCCTCCCCATGCACTGCAATGTCTCCTGGTTTCACTCGCAGCTTGGACATGCAGATAGAGTACCGCACCGTCTCTGCATTCACCTGAGAAAGAAAGAAAGCAAATAAACCAAAGGCAAAGCTCCTGTTGTGATTCTTAGCACGCAACACATCATTTACAGACAATAAATGTCAGGTCGCACAGCTGTTGATGAAACAACAGAACAAAAACGTGACATATTGCATTGTGTAGAAATTACAACAAAGGTTTCAAGAGTTTTTGACTGGCAGGTTATTTCAACTCCAAAGTGATGGCGATGAGGAATATTTTAGTTTAGTCGGAACTAAATGCTTTGCGGAGGCATTTGTAACCATGGCATCAAAATAAATCACTGTCCAGCTGTGTGCATGTTTCAATCTTGCCTCCACAGGAAGTTTTCTTTCATCATCTGGCATTTATTTGTGATGATTCTCAGGCCAGCTCTTTAAAGAATAATCCTAACCTGCTTTTTATGCTTTCTTGATTAAGGGTGACGGTAAGCCGAGTGCTGTCAAGGGAAACAAACTCGGCCCCAAAGCATCTAAAAACAACAACAACAACAACACCACAATGCACGGACTGTTCTTTTATGGACAACAACAAAATGTCAAATAAAGCCTGAGAGGTTTAATTATCCTGAACAGAGAGCCAAGGGAGCCATTTCCCTATTCTTTGTTCCATACCAAACCAAGGTAGCCAAGTTGATATTGAACATACTCATGACGATAAAGCAAAGACGCAACTTTTTCAAGTGACATGGTCGAGGCCAGATCTAACCAATCATCAATACATAACCATCTGAAGGGGTTAAATTCCAAAAAAGAAGTTCAAAAGAAGAACAGAAATAAAAGCAAAACAAATCCTGTGTCATTACTTCCAAATTCCATCTCCTTTTACACTTATCATAGTTTCTAGCATTTTTAAAATTTTAAATTATTTTTAATGTTAAAAATTCCAGGAAAACATGGATGTGTCCAAATGTCTCAGCACTAGAGAGCAAAACACTTTTCACACACACACACACAAAACAAATAAATGTCATAATACCTCCAGTCGCAGCAGCCTAATCCTCTCCAGTGATAATTTAACCAGGATGAAACAGTCGTCTGGTAGAAAAACCTCTTCGATGTACTCCGAAATCTGTCAACAGCACAAATGTCAGATTTACTGTTCAAGACATCAACAAATAATTACAGTAAAATCGAAAAGTATTGGAATACCTCTCCAAGAAGAGTTTTCTCGATCCTTCCCTTCACGAGTCGAGCAAAGTCGGCGTCGTCTTCCACGTCCAAATGTGCCGTGATAATAGGTGTGCTGAGTGGTGAGTAAAACACATGCATTTATTACTGTGAGACAAATACAATCACTAATATTCATAACTTGTATGCGGTAAAAACCCAAAGGTATTATATTACATAGGATATGGGTGCATTGTGTATTTGTACTTGCATTTAACTTGCTGCATTGTGACCAAGAATATTTCAGTGACAGTGACCTTGAGCGACAGTGTCCATTTATTCAGTGAGAGTAACAGTCTATAATAAATAAGGTATAATAAACTGTTGTGAAAGCACTTTAGTTCTCTGTGAGCTGTAAGGCTAAAATCAGGTAAATGTATGAGGGGGAAAAAAAGAAGTCATGAGATTTATTACGATTTGACAAAGGGACCAAAAGAAAAAACACTTAGTGATACCTAATGTTCTTGGAGGCGTTGATAATCTCCTTGATGCGAGGCACTCCCAACGTGATATTCATGGACGCGACTCCAGCAAAGTGGAAGGTTTTTAGGGTCATCTGAGTACCAGGCTCTCCAATACTCTGGGCACACAAGGCACCCACTGCTGAGCCTGGCTCCATCTGTGCTCTGCATGAGGAAAACATTTGATGAGAAACAGGCTCGCTGAGGTTTTTTATAAGACAAAATGCTTGAGGCCGCATAGTAAACTGGTGGTTCGCAATGTTCCTGGAGTTTGCATGTCCTCCTTATACTTGTCTTATAAAACATTGATAAGTGAATACTATTTATAACTATTAGTAATATATTAAAGAGCTACAAGACTCAAACCTATTTTTATAAATGATTGCACTGAAAATAAAAATAATTTTCCATGACAGCCTAAATTATTTATTACCACAAGGTGGCAGCAGCAGCAGCAAACATTTGTTTAGTGAACTGCATGTCTATTTGGAGAGACGACATTTATGAGAGAAATATTCTTATTCCCGAGTTAAGAAGACCTTCAAGATGCATTCAGGTACAACTTCGTCCAAAGCTATGCAGATTGGGGTTGCCCAGCCTTTAGCATGATGTCACATGGGACTGGTGAATAAACAGTAGAACATTAAGGTAAACATGAAACTCTGAAAACATTATAGGCCACAACAGATTTACATTTTTCAAGCAAATCTCTTGATGAAATGACTTGAGATTTTTGTGATTAGACTTGGTTTTCGTGAGGAGTGACCATTAGTAATGAACACATTTTTAGGTTGAACAGTTTGGAAAATAAGACAGTGGCAAGATAGAGATTGTTTGGTCATGTGCGGAGGAAGGGTAGTGATTATATTGGAAAAAGAATGTGGAATATGCAGCTGCCGGGCAGGAGGCAAAGAGGGAAAACCACAGAATAAATGTCGTGAAGTTGTTGTGAAGACATTGGTGTGACAGACAAGCACAAAAGGAATAGGGCAAGCTGGAGAAAGATGATCTGCTGTGTTGATCCCTGAAGAGAGAATCCAAGTAGAAGAAGATAAAACAAATATCTTCCCTTAACCCCACCCCAAAAAGCTTTAAAAAAAAAGGGTTTCAATGATGAATATCTAAAGAAAAGGTTCCAGTTGATAATCCTTTTACCTCATGTACTTGTCTCGGCAGGTTTGAAGGAACTTCTCCAGCTGAGTAGGAGTAATGCGGTCCAGCTGATAGAGAACCTTTGGCTGTAAAACACAAGAGAGAGAGAGAGAAAGAGAGAGATGTTTAAGTTTCAGATTTAGCAGAGCTTCAATTTATTTCTGATTTTGGGACATCATTTGTTGTGGTTTACCTCGCTGGTGCCATTGTCGTTGATGCCATACTTGTCTCTGGTCTTCTTTATCCTTTCTGAGATGCTTTTAATGAACTTTCTTATCTCCTACAATTGAGGGGACACATTAAATAAGCAAAGGCTCTTTCACAGCTTAAAAACATAACAACAAACAATGAAATGTGACCAAACAATGCAGTTTGAAACATGACACGCTGTCATGCAGTTGTTAGAAACCACCATATAGTTGCCACCGAGCAATAACCTTTTTAACATTTAGCGGTCAGAGCAAGGCTCTAAGCACACTGATGAAGGCTGTTTTATGGTAAAAGACAAATATAGATTATTTAATCAATGATTAAGCTGTTCCACATCTGCTGACACAGCATTCTCCACTTGGTTAAAGCACAATCCAACATGCTCAGTCACTATACCTGCAGGTACTTCTCTGAGCCTGTTTCAGTTAACTCCTTCACAAGAGGGGGGGGGGGGGGGTTCACATACATTAGTGCCAGCATTCTGACTGGCATTGAGTTAAATAAACAGCAGTATTTGCATGTCCTCTGATAATTACTTACAAGACAGCTGTTTCCTTAAAGGAAGCAGATTACAGTATCATTTTAATTGCATATCTCATTAGCAGTCAAAATGAATGCCAATGAAGAAACTTAAAAAGGCATGTGATAGAGCTGTACATCCATGAATGTTCTATCTACACAAAATCGCACAACACAAACTGATCAGTTTACTGCGTTTTCTTCCCTTGAATATGCCACATCTGCACCACCTCAACCATAAAATGCGCTTTTATCTCTTAACATGGATGTTAAGACAACATCACCTGTTCGCTTTTAACACAGCACATTGGATCACACAGTTTGTTTGACAAATTCCTGATATATATAAAACATTTTGCCAATTAATCTGACACAAATATTTCATAGCAAACTTTAAAGGATTCATTTGTCCTATTTTCTGACAAAATTCCAGAAGCAATAAGGAACTGATACTTTTTTTTTTACAAACAAGGCCTGTGAAGCCCCAGCTGTGCCACACAGACCCAGTAAACTATTAAATACACATCCAGGCTGAGATGTGACTTTCTTTGGCGAACATGCCAGGGGTATTGTATTTTAAATATAATCCTCAAGCTTTAACAGGAGCAAGTCTGGGTGTCTTTTGCACACACCAATACATTTTCTGTGAAGATGCACACTTGATGCACGCACAAACAAGAATCCTGATGTAATCCGTTGTGACTTATGTCTGTTTTTCCCGGAGTTTCCGCATCACACCGACATATAATATCTCAGCTTTTTGGATGTGTCTTTTGATACTCTTTGTTTTGACCTACATCCAGGTGAAGCTCCTGAATCAGTTCATGAAGGAGAGGACATTCAGTTTTCACTCACTATTTTTTTTTTAACATGTGCTTTGAGCAGCTGGTGGGGGGGTGGGGTGACACATGATGATAATTATCCGCCAGCTCTGTTTTGATTACTTTTCTTAGTCTCATGAGTTAATTAATTCAGTGAGGCTGGTCATGTTAGCAGGTCCCAGATTTGTGTTGCTTAGTAACGAGCTAACATTTAAAAACACCTCTGGTGCTCTTCTGGGCGTTTTTGATGTTCTTTTCATTCATGCCTTTATAGGAATGGCTTTTGTCTTTACATAGGATTTGTTGACAGTTGTAGAAATCTCCAAGAAAGAGATTTTGGTGACTATACAGGGATTTTATTTCAGCAAGGTTCAACATTTCAGCGCACCACACCCAATGTTTCATCAATAAACATCAATAAATAATCATATAAAAATAAATAAATATAGGACTTGGATGAATGGCATTAAGCTATAATGAGGTTACCTCCAAGAAGCTTTCCCTGCAGCACAAGAAGTCAGCTTTCTTCATAACAGCTTCGGAGGTGAGGACCAGCTCGTTCTGACTGAGTGTAGGCTCCTCTGGACATGGGTAGACCGCCTAGGGTGACATCACATTAGCAATAAACGAGAGAGATTTCTTAAAATGTATTTAACTAGAGTTGAATGAATGAATTAAAATGAGTGACATAATTTTTTTTTTTTTTTTTTTTTAAACTGACAGACAACAGATTAAACAAACACTCAGAAGAATGTAATGAGCATTCAACGTCCAAGAAAGTTGAGATACTTCTGCGGGACCACACAAGATAAAAATGAAAGACAATTACAAGTGACAAGTGAAGTAACAAAAGGTTATCTGAGAGCCACACTCGGACAAATATATTGTATACATGTTGAGTGTGTGTGTATGCAGGAAGGAGGGGGCATGTCTGTGTGAATGTGTCACTCAAAAAGAATGAATATATAACTTTGTAATCTATGAATAAGAGGACTAAAGGGAACTACTTTGACTTCACTCACTCGGATGTTGTCCAAAACTCTCTTAAACTCCAGTGGCTCATCCTTTCCCTCCATCACAGCCGGGTCCAGACCATCACCGCCATAAATAAACTGAATGATGTCGCCAGTGGAGCTGCGTACTGTCAGGTCATACTGTGAGCACAAATCCTCCAGGGACTTCACCAGTCGCCTCTGTCCAAATGCAGGCAAAGAAAAAAAATGTTATAGAAAAAGATGTGACAAAATGTGTGGTATTATAAATAAAACAACATATTGCTGCTGTGGTTAAGAGAGACAGTAGCTATGTTAAAATGCGCAAAATGTCTTCATTCCAAAAGGATTTGTTTCCAATTAAAAATAAATGTGGACGTGCTGCTTTCTATTCTATTTCATTACACTGTGCATTAAGTATCAACATCATAATGACAAGTCTGTGAAAGTTCTCAGTCAACTAGGTCATAGTCATAACCTGGACTCAGTCTCCTTGAGTCAACTAAGGACGATCACCATGACAAGTTGAACATAACTCTTTTAGCTTTAAGTAATTTATTATCCGACCGTGGGTTACTCTTTAAACAGTATCTGAGCACTGAGTTGGTTACCTCGGCCTTGGACAATAGGTGATGTGCATGTGATGTGGACGTTTTATTGAAGCATTCACAGAAAACCTTCAAAAGGCTTTTTCCCGAGCAGAGAGTCGGGGACACACAAAGAAGTGCTGTGTGAGCGCAGTGCACACGCACACACACAGAGTCACAGACAAGTTGTAGATGTGCAGCGCTGATCTGTTTTGTTTATTCAAGTACAAATAGGTTTAGATTTCTCCGCTCTGTATTTTACGATTCAACAATTTCTTCACGTGTGTGAAATCTCGAAAAGACAGAACGCAGAACGTGTTCTAGTGATATCTAGCGTTTAGTTACTTTTCCAATGACAGTAGTTGGTAAAACTGTCAAACAATGTCCAATCACAAGACAATGAATGACAGCGCAAGAGACAGCTGGGAATATGACGTCATTGCTTTCCTAAAGTAGCGTATTCACCGCCTACACAAAATCACAAAGCCGATGTTTTGAGATTTTCTCCCACTAGGAGGTCGTTTTCAAAAAATAATATCAAAAATATATTTGTAGATATTCCAACCCATGAATGACATACCATTCTGACATTACCTGCATATATCCAGTCTCTGCAGTCTTCACAGCAGTGTCCACCAAACCCTCTCGACCAGCCATAGTGTGGAAGAAGAACTCTGTCGGGGTCAGGCCTGAATAGAAGCTGTCGGCCACAAAGCCTTTAGCTGCAGGCAGCTGAAAAAGACATTTACCATGGACTCTTTCAATGTTATTCTGAAATATATGATGGAAGAACCTTTAACTTTGGATAATTAGCATATAATGATAACTGATTAACCTCGACCTACCTAGTGACTAACCTTTTTTCCCATTAATTTTGCTTAAGCAAGGCAACTAATGAACTATTAAAAATAATGTCAGGGCACTTCAGACATGATGTATCAGTCTGGGATCTGGATCAACATGCTACATATTAAAAACTAATGGTCAGATACTTCAATAATAAAAAGACATTATTTTTCAGTTAGCCATTGTTTTTCCCAATCAACCATATCTAGAGAATATGTTAACATATATTATGAAAATAAGTGAATGCAGTGGATCTTACTTTTGAGTGCTTCTCAAAATGAGGCAGGGAGCGGTTCTCAAAACCATTAGGTACACGTGAACCACTTATGGCCTGCTGTCCCACACAGGCAATCATCTGAGAGATATTAATGAACGACCCTGTGTGTAAACAGAGGAGACACAAAAGATGAGACATGAATGAATAGTAATTAAAATATAATCACAGTTGACAGGGAAATGTGTTTCCTTGATTTCTTTTTATTTGGAGGACTGTGTTCTTTCACCAAAATAATATATATATATATATATTTTTTTTTTAAATGTATGCGTGAGCTCAGAGAAACTGAGAATAAAATTAATGTTGTGTTGTATTGTACTGTTTTTGAGGAGCTTTGAAGTGAAATGTCATTTAAGTGTTTGTTATTGTGCTTCAGAAAAGGAACATGTGCTTAAATATAATTTATTTATTTGCCAGGCCTGGCGGAGAAGGCAGAGTTAAAAAGTTCAAATCAAGCTGTAAAATAATCAGTAAGGTCTGAAACTGTGGATGAATTAATGCCACTGTAATTTTGGTGTCATAAATTTATGAGGGCTGGGCACTTTTTGTGCATGACACATTAATAAAGAATCAATCCACCAACCAAGCAACAATGTACTTGACATGTCATCCATTCTCAGTTGGAGAGGACCTTTTCAAAAGAAAACCAAAAGGAGGAACATTTAAAAATTAGCAGCTTAATTGAGTATCATAAGCCAGATTTCTCAGTATGAAATTGTTTCATAGGGAAATATTTTGACTGAATAATCACCAACTAATTAAGACAGACCCTTCACTTGAGTTAACAGTTTTTTGGGGGTAGATATATTTCCAATAATCCGGTCACCAAATTATGGATTAATGTATAAAAAAGATAATCATCAACAAAGAAAAAATATTATTTGCAACTGTGAATGAAAACCGTGAGATTGTCTGAGATTATCATGTCACAACCTCAAAATCAATGTGATGTATTTTCAAAACATAAAAAGATATAGGCATAGACCTAGACACCAGGTTTGGAATAGAGGCTTAAGTACTCATTTTTTTCTGTGTCTAACGTAGAAATTGCTAATTTTATAGAAAGTCAGGCAATACATGAATTATATTTGTTGTGAGGCCCTGTGATATTTTGCAACATTTAACAAAGAAAAAAAATATTAATTGGTGATGAAAATAATATTAAATTACAGCCCTAATGACACACACATGCATAGTGCAAATCGGATAAATAACAAAAATAAAACACATTTTTGTTCACAAAAGCCCTTTGAGTCTGAAGCATCAAAAGCTGTGAAATATGTGAGCTTCTAAAGCCGTCTGATATTATTGATTCTGTTTCTGATCTCCACAGTGATGCTGTCCCACCAGCAGAGCAAAACATGACATATAAACAGCCATTATTCCCTGATAGTGAGAGGGAGATTAAGAACCAAAGTTTCCCTCAGAACAATTATCTCGTCTGAGCCTTCTTGAGAGAGGGCACCAGTGTCTTTTTACGTAGTTTATCCAAATTGAAACCAAGAGACTGCTGGTTTGTCAATTTCAGTTCAAATCAGAACTTTTCCTCTTCAGACAGACAGTTTGTTACCTGACAAGCTGATGTGGCGATAATCAGAAAATAATCTGAAATCCATACAACTGTTGTGTTGTACAATTTGTAATTCACGTCAGGCAGAAGTTATGGTTGAGCAGTAAAACACTAAAGAAAGAAAAATCCCCTGCTGTTTCATACAGAGTGACGTTTACCTTTTGAGCCACAAAGAGCCATGATCAGAGGGCTGTTGCTCTTGTCGAGCTCCCTGAGGCAGGCGCTGCCAGCTCGGTCTCTAATAACAGACAGTTCTCTCAAAATGAGAGCCTAATAAAAAAAAACACAAAAAATAAAATCAATTTTTGGTGCTGACATACAAACAGGAAATGACAAATCCAGATAAAAGACAAACAAAAGTAAAGAGCATAAAATTATCCCCCTCCATCAAATGTACTGGCCTGGATTTTAACATGTTTTTGTTGCTGTTCTATTATTCTTCTGTGTCCCAGATTCTTCTATTATTTCCTCGTTTAAAGTGGAAAATGGAACTCCGGTCTGACTGAACATACAAATTCAGTAGTAATTTCACTACCAATTGCGTTATCTGGGCCTGTTTGTCCAAATCTGAGATCATTTTACTTCTACATTTTGTTCACATGTTCATGTCATGTAAGCATACTGACTGTAACGCAGGTGAGAGAGTGAGATGTTACTGCCATGGTGGTTTATTTTTGGTAAGACTTAACACAATAGTCCAAATATTTATTATTAATTTTTTTTAACTATGCCGTTACCCTGAAACTTTAAAAAACAGAATGAGTTCTTAATGGCCAGTAATTGTGTGTATATGTTTTATGAGAGCACGGGATTCAGTGGCAGTGAGACTTTTTAATATACGTGAAAAAGAGTCTGTGGTGTTCTTTCTGCAGCGCTGCTCTTCTCAGCAAATTACAACACGTACCAATAATTGTTATTAGTTTCAAAACCACTGAATTTCTCTCCTCCTGCAGGATAATTTCAATATCACAAATTTGAGCCTCTTTGTAATGTTCGCACACTCGGCAGTAGTGTGATTATTAGTAATTAGGATATAGATATACTATAGAGTGCGGTGCAGTGTAAATGTGGTTGATTAAGTGAGAGGCAGCAGGAGGGATCCAGGGGATGAGTGCGAATTCACCTGGTTACGAATATCTTTCACATATGCATATGAAATCACACGTACCTCCAGGGTCTCTTCTGCCGAGCAACCGGGCTGTTGCTGCAACTTGCCAGTATCTAAGGCCTCGATATATTCATCACACTTCTTGTAACCATCATCCAGCAGGTCCTGCTTGGCCTTCAGCAGACCCTGACCAGGTGTTACATCACCAATGCCAATGGAAAAGCCCCGGTTGGCTGAAAGAAGAGGGTTTAAATAAAATAAATAAATAACCTATGTATCTCTGTACTGTTAACAACCGATCAAGGATTTAAAATTACTACTTTCACACTAAACTGCTAAAGACGAGCACTGAGCTGAGGCTAAATAGTATTTATATAGCACTTCAAACCTTGATGAGCACTCAAAGCTGCTTTACAGCTACAGTTGTGTCATTCACTCACTCATTAATACAGTTCATCTATGGGTGCAGTGCTTTTCTGATCACACGTCTTTCATACCCATTCACAGGCCATTATGAGCAACTTTGGGTTGCGTGCCTTGCCCAGGGACAACTGGCATGTAGATTAGTGGAGATGGGAATTAAACCCATTTTTTTTATATTTTACTGCCCAAAAAACTACTATTAACCTAAAACTAACATTTTCACCCCTAAATTGATCTACAATAACTACCCAGAATTATTTCTTCAAAGATTTTCATAACTTGTCAATTTAAAGAGCATAATATGCAGTTTAGGTCCTGAGAACCACATACACAGATACACCGGTGCGAGTCTAGCCAGGCGGGACATGGCGTTGGCAGCCTCCAGCTGTCCCCAGTCTCTCAGCAGGATGTAGAAGATGTTGTTTTTGGAGCCAGATCCCAAGGTGCCCTTGTCCAAGCTGCCGCACATCAGCTCACTGTTGTGGATCACCACAACTGGCGAGAGAACAAGGGAATATAAGAAGGATTGATGCCATTTCAGCCCATAATAAAACACACCATCGAGATGAACTGAAATTATTGCCTCAAGGTTGGAGGACTCAAGAGACCAGAAAATAACTTAACACCGTTTTCAGTGTCATAAAATATTTCGATATCTGTGCTTCATGGACATTTCTACTGAAGAAACTCACATGAGTCGTTGTGACAGAGATCCTCCCCCTTGCCAGAATACTGTTTGCCCTTGGTCCGCAGGTTGGCCATGACTGGACATTCTTTACTTGGCTTCAGAATAAGGCTGAAGATCTGCTTGCCCGTCCACAGAGCCATGGGCTGATGAACACACAGATAAATAGGGCTGGGTTTAAAAAAATATATTTTTCTGATGGATGCAGACATTTATACTACATTTACACTAGCACAGGTATTTTTAAAAACGTCGACTTTCCCCTTCGTTTACACACAATTCTTTCTAAAAACTCTGGCAAAAGTGGAGATTTAGGAAGACTCACTTATTGCGTTTGCATGTAAACTGAGAAAAACGGAGAAAAACAGAGTTTTAGGCAATCTACGTTCCAAAAGTGCGACCTTATTACATTTGGTTATGATCATGGAAGCATTCATTATGTCATCTATAGTGTAGCAGCCGAAATGCCTCCACTCACTGCTTTTAGGGATGCAACGGTACAGTTTTCCCACGGTTCTGTATGCATCACGGTTTTTGGGCCACGGTAACGGTACGGTTTTGATATCTTAATATAAAACTACTCAGACTAACAAAGGCAATATTGCATTTTTAAAATTTTATAAATCACACCACAAACTTTATTTAAACAATAGTGCACTATCAGATCAAATTAAACAGCAAACATAAATCCACACAAATTAAACATAAAGTTTAGAGCTATCCAACACAAATAAACACAATTTCAACCCACTCACGGAAACTACAACTACACCATGCTGCGCCATGTGAAAGAGACGGTGATGATGTAAATGAGAGGCTGCTCAGAGTCGCACTGTAGGTGAACTTCAGCATCATGATGCGAGGAAGACATTTTACCTGGAGCGAATCATGTCTGTCAAATATCCAACTTAAAACTAACTTCACTGCTGTGCATAGCCGATGCTTGCAACGTAATGCTTGCATGCACACCGTTTGTTGACAGACTTGTTGACTTTTCTCATTCTCATCGTAGTTTGCGCTGAATCCAAAATAATCCCACACTTAAAGGGACTTAGATCCTGAGTGGATCTCGTCGCACGGCTATGCAAAGTTTTGATATCGTTTTGTGATGAACGAACCGAAATACCTTGGTTTGCCGTTGTGTATTGAACCAAACGGTTTCGGTATAATACCGAATAACGTTGCATCCCTAGTATAGATGCAGGCCAAGTTACACTTGTTAATTACTATAAATGTCTAATATGTTTCTAGGCTGGATATTTTGAACTTAAATGGGTCAGTATCACCACTGTATTTCCACTAGAGTTGCACTGTGTAATCATATTGAATAAAGCGTGTATTCATGTACATTTTTTATGTCAACATTAATATTTCCAATGGTGCACCAGGATGGAGATCCAAATTTTATACAATTTGCAACATTAGTTCAGTGAAAATGTCTGAATTGAAATAGTTCAGGCAATCAGCTGTGTTACGCATCCCTACAGACAAATATGAGTGGCATGTTAGTTATTCAACCCAGCTAGACAGTGCAGTGGAGTACCTTCATTATGGCCGGGCGCGGGAGAGAGACTCTGACTTTTTCATCTTGTCCCACCAGGATTGATGCCACTATCTGACAAGTCTTTGCTCTGTCAAAGAAGGTGTCCTTCAGAGTTAAGAGGTAGGCCCCTGTGAGGAGACAAATGTGGTACAAAATTGTAATGGATATAATCATTTTTAAAGAACACTTGCTCACCCATCAGGAACAAAGAAAGGCGAAACAATGCTGGTCTATATTAAAATATTTTAAGATGAATAGTCATTCATGTACTTCATGATGTTGTGAGATCACTCTTCTCCATATTTCACATCATGTAAGTTTTTCCAGGTATACAAGTCCACTGGAAATTAGCTTTTGTGTTCCATCACTTATAAACTGTTCTCAAAAAGGAACAAAACACAACAGGTGTCTCGCAGAAGTGTGCCAACGTTTGACTCCATTATGACACTCACCGGTTAGAAAGTCCTGAATAGCAGCAATCAGAGGTTCCCCATTTCTTGGCGTAACAAGATTTGCTTTTGTCTGAAAGAAAAGATAATATTTTGTGTCAAGCTGGAGTCAATACTCTCTCAGCAATTCTGCTCCTGATGGGAGCTTTTCATTGCTATACCTCCACAACCACAGGTACACAGATATAATATGTATAACATGATGTGAGCATTCATACCCCCATCAGGACGAGGGCCTCAGCTTTAGCTTCCTCAGTCTGAGGTAGATGGAGGTTCATTTCATCTCCATCAAAGTCAGCGTTGTAGGGCGTGCATACACACTCATTGAACCTAAAAGTCCTGTGAGGTTTTACCCTGGCCTGTGATTTGCGAAGAGTGAAAATAACAACAAAATGAAGACTCAGTATAAGATCAGGATGAACATTAAAGATGCAGTTTGTATAATATTTGTTACATTCAAACACTTGAATTCACACAATACTGATGTGTGTCTGCAGTGACACCCTTTACCTCACAGCTGAGTGGGCAAAGCAGAAGAAGCACACAGTGCAAGTAAAGCAACACAGCTTTAAACAGCAGAATTATGGCTAAAAGCACCAAGAGGTGCCCATTAGAGGTTTCAGAAGTGGATTGTTCTGCTAAAAATGTACCTGCATAATCAGTAGATCAGAGTTCATGATCATATCTTAATCACAATTATTGCTTCTCGGGAACATTGTATAAAATCCATGCTCAACCAACAGCAATTAAGCAGTGCCTGGGCAACTACCTAATTAGGTGCCTGCACATTTAATTACAGTTGTGGCTGTATCATTCAACAAGCAGCTCCAATTATGTTTCCTGGGTGCAGCCTGGACAACTAATGTGAGACAGATATACAACACATAACTTAGCTGTGTTTGTGTGTGTGCGTGTTTGACAGAGGGAGACGGAGAGAGAGAAAACTAGGTCTTACACAAAAGGGTCTGAGAGACCCAAGACTGATTTGATAATTCCTCAGAAATCCACAGGAGGCGATAGCTGACCTCCACCAAGGGGGTATATGTTTTCATAAAATTTTACACGCTATCACTATTTTTAATCGCTATTTTGTGGGGGGCTGAGCTGCCTTGGCGGAGGTCTGCGCTCCCCGAGTGCTTTTCTAGTTAAAAATGTATAGTTTTTTTGTTTTTGTTTTGTTCTGGAGCAGATGAGTTTAAGTGCAAACATGTATCTGTGACTAATCAGTGTTCAAATGGATCCCTTTAGAGAGACTGTAAAAAAAAAACAAAGAACATTTTCTTTAAATGTTTTTACATCCTTCCTGCAGATAAAAAAGTGACTTATGAACTGAAAATGGAATGTGCATGGCTTATTTATTCACAACAGTGAAACAGGGAGGTAAAAAAAAGAAAAACTTACGATATGGGCCATGATGCTGAGTTTATGCAAAGAGGGTTGTCGATTGAAGAGAACGATGTCTCCGTCAATTAAGTGCCTTTCAACCACATCACCAAATCTCAGCTCTTGAGCAATCTTCTCACGATTTCCATATTTCAAGAACCTGACGGACAATTAGAGTCATCATAAACTGTGAACCACATTTAATTTCAATCAAAAGCCGCCAGACTTACCTTTTCATCTGTGTGTGACGATTCTGAATAAAATTGGCTCCGGGGTGAACATCAGGACCGTTGCGAACAAGTTTCCTCATTAGTTCCAGATTAGCTTTGTTCACCTTTAACCAAATTAACCAATTAAGTTATGTCATGCAGCTTGTTGTGTGTGTGTTGTTGCCATGGAGCAGAGCTTACCTTCTCTGGATATGTCAGGATTTTTGCCACATGTACTGGGACAGCCACTTCGTCGATCCTCAGATTTGGGTCAGGAGAAATAACCGTTCTGCCAGAGAAGTCCACTCTTTTACCTGAGAGGTTTCCTCTGAACCGACCTGAGTTAACAAAGAAAATCAATCAGAATGTCTGCCATTCAGAATGTACATGTTCACACTGAATAGCAAAATCTCAGTTCAGTATGTTTTAAATCTACATAGTTATTTATGTCAAGTGTCAACATCACAGGTAAAATGTTACTAAAATGATTATGGGTAAAAATAAGATATCTATGGTTTTATATTAAAACCTGACCTTGCTTCCCCTTGAGTCTCTGCACGAATCCTCTGGTCCATTTCTTAGGTGCCATGTTGAGTGGGATGCCAGAAAGCTCGCTGTTGATGTAAAGAGCACACTGCAGCTGGAGGAAGTCCCAGTCCTCCATGATCATCTGAGTCTTAGCCCCTGTCATACGATGCTGGATGATAGCACAGTGTGTTAATATGGGCCTTCTAGATGACATTTTACAGTTGAAACTTGTCAGTCATCAACTGACTACCTTGCATTTTTCTTGTCTAAATGTTTTCGAATGACACGCCAAGAAAGTACGCTCAAGCTTTCCAATTAAGCGGTGTTAGGCAAGTAAAATGTGTGTGATGCTGCAGACCTGTGATATAATGACGTGTTCCTTCAAAAGCTTCTGGCCACCTTGCTCAGAACACATCTTAAGTTTTAGCTTAGCTCCTTTTTTTTAAGTTTAAGGTCTTTATTGAGTTCGAAAATACATGCGGAGGAGAAAATCGATGTATTGGCCTTGGATGTCTGACTACACATCTGTGGGTGGCTGTATCTCTATAAGCTAGTGCGTATTGAACCATTATTCCTGTTAACCTTTACATCACAGAAAAACAAGCGGTACGGCGAGCTGAACGGCGAGATGGATCGTGTTGTGGTTTTGTATGTTTAGTACCTGATTACTTGAGTACTTGTTTGTGATACAAATTAGAAAACAATGCTGAGTTCTTCAAAGAAAGACGCTGCTGCCGTATGACCCAGGAAAGCTTACAGGTCAAAGACTGGGGAGGAAATTTTGGTGCATAAGACTCCAGTCCAATTAAACGTATACATGCAGGAGTAATCTCCCTATGAACGGCATTATCCAGGTATGTTAGTCCAACTAAGACTAGCTCGATTTTAGTCAGACTAATGTGTTTACATGATATTAAAAACAAATGATTGCCTTTGTCTAACTAAAATGAAACATGCACGTAAATGAGTGACAGATACCGACCTTTTTGATAACATCGTTGAGGAAGATTATCTCTGTGAGCTTCATGGTGAGGTCGTCCTCATTTGTCCCCGACTTCAGGTCACTGACCACAGAGGGTCGTATGCACAGAGGAGGCACCAGGAGGCGGGTGAGGATGAGATCCGCAGGTTTACCAGTCTCGGGATTCATCAGAAGCAAGGGAATGTCTTCTTGGGGAATCCTTTTGAACATGTTCAGTGCCACGAGAGGGTTCAAGTTTTCCTGGACACAAATAATCATTACAAAAATGAGGGAAATTCTGTGGTTGAGTAACATTTTCCACATAGGGCTTATTTTTTAATTTATTTTATTAACACTGGTAATTTTTAATAGATTTTAATAGCATTAATAATAATATGACTATTATTAAATTCATTAAAATTAAAATGAGCAACAACAATTACAATAATTATTTCCTTCTTATTGCAATAATAAAAACTAGATTGTAATTGCAATAATTATGACAGTTGTGATTATTTCTGCTACCAAACCATTTTTTTTAAAACATTTTATTCAAAATAGCCAGCTTTAATTTAATTTAATTTAATTTAATTTAATTTAATTTAAAAACGTATTTCTAACAATGAGGCTTGAAATATGTAATAACATAATTAAGTAATTAAAGTAAAAAAGAACTACGCTAACCCTACTTTCTTTATTACTTCCTCATTTGCCATGCCACAGCTTGGTGACACTTATAATGTAATGCACAGTGTAAAAGAGTGTTGAAAGCTCACTTGTGCTCTGGTCAGCAGAGGCTCCATCACTTTGTTGTGTTCGATGGCGATATCAAATGACTGCATGAACTCGGACACAAAAGCATCCACCACCTTCTTGGTCGTTTTATACTTCTCGTGGATGATCTTAAGCAGACCACACTTTTTCACTGGTCCTGTAAAAGTGAAAGGGAGACAGTACTCAGCTTTTCCAGTGTTATCAGGACGACTGACACAAGAAGTCAGTGTCGATGTCTTTTCTCACCATTAAAAGCGGAACATTTCAGACAAATCGTCCTTTTGCGACATTTGTCAGAGATCTTCTTCTTCAAACCTCGTTTCTGGAGATAGGTCAGGCTCGGCCGCTTCAAGAAATCAATGAACTGCAGTTTCTCCTCTTTGGTCAACATTATGCTTGAACACGTCTTGCAAATCATCTGGATTCATGACAAAATACATTAGACTGAGAGAAGTGAATCAATTTCTATCATTATAATAAAAAATAAAAAAAATACAGAAATAATAGTCATAACAAGAATTTACTAACTACATTTTATGTAAAACTTGGTTTACACAACACTTTTATTGATTTGCACATTGAGTTAAAGGATAAACAGTTCTCAAAATCATATTATGCCTCTTCAATTGTGATACTCCAGTGACATCTACAGGACAATGTGCAGTATATTTCCACAGCATTTAAGACAGTTAACTTTCTTAAGGAACTCTGAGGAAACAAAGGTTATTGCAAAATGAGTATTAATGAAGACGGATCTCTAGATTGATCACAGTAATCACATGCTTTTCATTATTGATTTTAAAGTATACAGGATACTCTCTGGTTGTTTGATGAGTATTATCGGTAGTATGTGTTATTTCAGAAAACTCTTGCCTGCAAAATTCCTATGATAGCTTTGAAATAGCCAACATGAAAGCATGGCAGCTCCAGATCCAGGTAGCCATAGTGTCCCAAACAATCTGCCAGATTCTTTCCGCAAGTCAGACATGGGCGGTCTTTTTCACTGGTACCCTGCAGGACACACAGCAGATAAAGGAGAATCTTTAAGTTTGAAGGTGGACAAAGGTGACATTTTTATCTCACTAACTCATTGTCTACCACTTTATCCTCCACCTCAGGATCGCAGGAAGCTGAAGCCAATCCCAGCTGACACGGGGCGAAAGGCAGGGCATGTCTCTATGCATGGCCCTGTGATGGACTGGCGATCTGTACATGGTGTGACCCCGGCCCGCCTATCGCCCCATGTCGGATGAGATTGGAAGAGCTCCCCCACGACCCTCATGTGAAGGACAAAGCGGTAGAAAATGGATGGATGGATGGAATTTTGGTACAAAATATGACTGCCTTGTGCGTGTTTAATATACATATGGAAAATGGAAAAGTATTAGGTGATTAGTGGCCAGGAGGTGAATGTCTGTGTCTTACCATTCGGTGGTCCAACACTCCATAGGGCAGTGGAGTGCGTTTTGTGTCTTGGCTGTACAGATTTTTACTGACCACCTGGATGTGAGCCTGCTGACGCATCTGCTCAGGAGACTTCATTCCAAAGCAGATGTGGCTTCTGTTAACAAGACAGCGAAGCGAAAAATCATATCAGGCTTATTTTTGACACAGGGAATTACTGGGCACAGTTTTATTTACATTTTTTAAGGCTGCATCGATTACTTTAATAATCGATTCATCTGTTGATTATTTTCTCAATTAATTGAGTACTTCTTTGGTCTGTAAAATGTTGGAAAATCTTTAAATTTATATTTCCCATTTTGATCAGTGTTTACAAAACTTGGAAATGATGTCTTGATTTGTCCACAAACCACAATAATTCAGTTTTTATAACTTCTTTGTTATATGGAGCATAGAAAACTGAACATATTCACATTTAAGAAGCTCAAAAATCAGAGGACATTTTAATTATTAAAAGTAAAACCTCAAACCAATTATCAAAATAGTTGCCAATTAATTTAGTACTCGTTTAATCGAACAACCATTGTCCGACATTTCTTTAACTTTCAGTTGATATCATCTTGTGTATAATGGTTTATCAGTTCTTAAATCTATTTTTCATAATCCATTAACCAGTTGAAGCTTAGAGATTTCAGGTTTCTTTGCTCTATATAAAAAATACCAAATGCAACATTTTGTGGACAAAACAATAATTTAAGATCATCATTTCGAGGTTTGGGAAACGCTAATTAATATGAATATTGCTTCTTCTATTTCCATGGGTCAGCTAATAATAAGTAACATGCAAACGTGCGGACGTTAAGAACAGTGAGTTACTTTAGTAAAGCTAAAGTATTCTCTTGTGCTCTCTGAAATATTGACGTCGTAAACAACTTGTGAAAAGTAGCCACATTGCAAAGTGAGTTACAGTGGCTAACCAGCGAGCTAACATGTTAGCGCTGCTTCTCACTATGCTATACTTACATTTTCTTGGCCACATCTGTCTCTCTGAACTGTTCTTTCACCATTTTGGCAGCTTTATCTAAACATGCAACACAATAAATAAATAAATCGCTACTGTGTCCTCATTCCTGTCTTAACGTGTGGTAGTGAGCATGCTGTCAGTGTGATTCCCCATGTTGTGGAAATGCTAGCGGTACCCTGTGTTGATTGCATGCGAGTTACGGTAGCGTTGCTTTCAGGGTCCCTCGGTAATTTGTACAGCATAATCCAGTGTGGTTATAAAATTGACACGATGGGGGCATTACGGGGGCTGAGAGGAATTCGTGTTTTTCATCGGGTGTTCTTTCTGCCAGCATCCAGTATGTATAGTCATTACGGATCGCAGCGAACCTGGTGGTGTGTAAATAAAGAACACATGTATATGCAACTTTGAAAAGGTTTGTTGTACGTGTAAAATGTTGCACGTGAATGCATCACTACTCTGCTCAACAAGAGGAAACAAGAGAAATCATAGGCGCATGAGATAGTCACAATAATGTGAGTGCTGACACCTAGTGGTCAAAGTGTTTGATATAAATAAATATGACATGAATAAATAATATAAATTATCAAATACAACATATAAATAATAATAAATTAAATACTATACGAAACTATATTTCTATACTTATGTGTTTTTAATCACATTTGATCATGACAGCAGTGGTGGTGCAGGTAGCTTCAGGTCTTTTACTTGGATTAAATTCACACAGCAACATAATCTCGTAAAAAGGAGTCCAGAATTAATAGTACTGCAAACATCACCAAACATCTGCTTTCCATGTGGTGCATTTGCTGCAGCAACATCACGTCCAACAAATAGCAATTGAATTATATATTTAACAAACCCTATAGTTGTTTGTTAAATAGAAAATAAAAATACAGTTTCAAAGGACACGGTCCAGGAGAACTGTCTCTTTTTTGTTGTCACATCCACGTCCACATCAGTGGTGAAGTCTCTCCTTGTGAGTCATTTTCAGTACATTTGCTGCAATCTATAATCTGACCTCTAGATGGCAGCAAATTAATTTCCAAAAGCTGTGACTACAAAGCAAGGGGAGGTGCACAGAGAAAACAAACATGCTGCCCTACCTGTGTTGTTTGATGCAACAGCATGAAAGCATGTGATGGTGACTGATGACTTCCTGATGAGGATTTCCTTTCTCTCGATCCTTGACTTGATTAATTGTACTGACACATCGCGATCTCAAACAGAGAAAATTGCCCAGCTAAATCAGACTTTTCATTTGTCTAATTCTGCTGCCAGCAGGATCCATACAGAGGCCTCTAATTAAAACTCTTACACTCTATTTAACATGATCTATATGCCTCTCAGGAGGATTGTGGACCATAAGAGCTTGGTCTCTCTAAATCTTTATATCTGGGGACACATAACTCAAGGATATAAAGATGTATCAGTCTGTGCAAATATACATCATCTAAAGAGCATAAGAAATGATCCCGAAAAGCTCTTGAGGGAGCAATGCTAACAATGTGTTTCAGCATGAGAGGCAGCTCACTGGTCTTGTTTTAAAGTGCCTCTTGAGCATCACTGTGTACAAAACTCTATCATACATACACTATGCACTCATAAGCAAACACGTGCATTCACACACACACACACACACACACACACACACACACACACACACACACACACACACACACACACACACACTGCTCCCAGTGGAGGAACTGAGTATGTGAAACTGCTCAGATCGAAGAAATCTACTGCATCTAACTCTGGCCTGTGGATCCAGGGATTTGGTCACATCCCTGTTTGCTTCTATATCAGATTTCATTTGAATCACAGGAAGATGAAGCGTCATCTGCGTTACTCACATGTATAGCTGAGGCCCTTTGGGAATGTAATGGCCAGCTAATGCCCATAGTTTGCACAACAAATATGGAGTTTTTACAATTATAATATTCAACGATTGCTGCATTATGCCAATGGTTTTAATCAATAAATGAATCGTCCAACGTCATCGATAAATGTGACTAAATTTAACATACTGTGAATTTAAGCCATAGAAAATCCCCATACACATCATCCAGTCATTCATCCTTGTTTGGCTTCACGCACACGTCAAAATCTAAAAGGTCTAAAGGCTTTACTCATTCCTGCTTGAGAAACGACTCAATTAATCATTTCTCTGAATTGACTTTTTCAGCCCTGTATAAATATGAGTTAACGACACCACTCAGAGTCGAGAGAAGAGGCTCCCTTTGAACACTCGAGAGCAAACCACCGTGTTTACCCCTCACACTATTTACATGCTAAACATATTTGTTCAGCAATGTGGCCGCCATCTTTGTGTAATTAACATGAGTAATTACTGTGCTTAATTTACAGAGCCACCCAAGGTTCATAATGGGGCTGCAAAACATTGACCCATGACAATTGATTGATCCCTCCCCCCCCTTTAAAACCATGCCCTTGCTAATGACTAAGTAATGAGCAAAGTGGACAGCTAAGGTGGCTAATACAGCTTTAGCTCACCATGTACACACTGGCCGATCCTATATATATATATTCTGCAATGGTGTCAGCTCCTTGCTTAGAGGCCCCGCTTCCTTTTGCACCGTGCACGTCTGTGTGCATGCATGTTGTGCACACTGCTTGGTAATCAGCCACACAGACTCGCCTTTGGTGGCTAGAGACTGATTCAATGTTCCACTGGGTAATTTATGCAGAACTAATTCTCTACAGGAATGGAAGGGCTTGGAGGAAGGCAGAAAGAGAGAGAGAGGGAGGGAGGGAGGGAGGAAGGGAGGGGAAAAATGTGGAGAGGAAGAAATCTGTGGTGAAATAATTATCCCCGGTGTCACTGTAGCAACATTCTGTGAAGTTGATGTCAATAAAATATTGAGCTACACAATCCATTTCAATTTCACCTCAAAAAAAAAGATGCGACAGAGGGTCACACGGCTGCGGGAAGAAGGAGCACAAGTGTGTGTGCGGGGAAGGCATGCATGCCTACACACACTCACACACACACGCACGCACACGTTTCCATTGGAGACACAGCAAGGCGGTGGCCGGCGACGTGTGTTGCTTACTGACTGGCAGAGAAGCACATCATTGCCTGTAGTCATTTAACTTGTCAAAACAGCAGGGCTCTGTGTCTCCTCATATTTGAATTTAGTAGGTTCGAATTACTGGAAATGCAGCGAAAAAAAAGAGGATGAGATGAAAAATCAAATGAGCCGAGCTTCCCCGGAGAGCCATTGGGAGCACGGTATAGATTATGGTCATTTGTGACAGAACGGTTGGTAATAAGAGCCCCATGTCTGAGAGCATTTATGGATACAGTGCATCTGTATGTATGCGGCGTATGTATTGAGGGCGAGGATGAAGATGGGCTTCATTGTATTCGTTGCACAACTCGTATTGATCAGCACGAGGCACATGGAGTTGTACATCCTTGGATTTACAAGACAGTCGTGCTTAATTGATGAGCTCTGCTTAGTCACGAGGCAGCATGGCGTGTTTGTGAGGCTGTCAGCGGATGAAATTAATCACACGAAAAACACCAAAGGGAAGACACTAATAATCATTTCATGAACAGATAGTGTTGGGCTTCAAAAGCAACGCGGTTACATTGTCAAATAAAAGTTCACACAATGCTGATTAAGCCTATCAAGTCCACACAAATCTCCCCGTGACAGGTTGGAGTATGAAAAACAGAGGATTACACAAGAAAAAAAAGTCAATACCAGTGCTGAAAACACACAAGTCTGATGGAATAAACACATCTTGCCCCCGGCCCGCTACAGCACATTGGTCAATACACCTCAACACTGCCTCAGTCTTCTGAATAATAGTATCAACAACAAAAAATCTAAATAAAAAATAACAGTTTTAAGATCCATAAGCACAAATGACACTGAAATATTGCTATGACCCAGAAGCAGGAGTTGAGTCAGGATGGTTCAGTCTGTCTCTCGCTTTGATGGAGACAAAAAAAAACCAACAGATTTGGTTCATCGGTTTCCAAAAAATAAAAGAATAAAAGGCAAGGTCAAACGCAGGACTGCTACACAGACGACAACATGGCAGGAAACAAAGGGAAACACCCAAGGGCAGGTGAGATAACGAGACACAGTCGCAAACAATTAGGAACAGGTGTGGATAATTAGGGGAAAACAAAAGGGCAGGAGGTAAAACTCAACAGACACAAAACAGTGAGTAACCGTACACAAGGGAATATATGAAAATAAAAACACAACCATGAGTTACGGAACTGAAAATCCAAAGTCCAAGAAGGAACGTGCAAACAAATTAGTCGTTAAGGGGCAAACCACAAGATGTATAGTAAAATTACTGATTTTTTTTTAATGAAAAAAACATGAATGTGTTTCAGCAGGTACACTTAACAACGGGTTATAAAGTGTTGGTCCACAATCACGACACAATATGCTCAGGAGTTAGTGTGAATTTAAATGAGTGCAGGTGTCTCATCCACCCTCTGGCAAGTACATAAGTGTATTAGGGCCACATTAAAGGTGCATTATGTAATGAATCTAAAGCAACTGGCCATTTAATCCTCCTAATATGTCACAGACTCAGGGATAATGTTCATATAACAAACTGAACTCACCAACAACAACAGTACAGCCAAAATATTTTAATATATTTAATATGTTTTGGCATCTACCGCCGTCTACCAATCATTGCAGTCAGTAGAGTCTCATATATAACCTTGTTATTTTGAATTTGAATGGAGTAGCTGTTTTTGGCCACGTTGTAACATATGGCACCTTTAAAAGAAAGAATAAATAAGTAAATAAATACATAAAATGGCGTGCATTCAGAGAAAAAATCATACATTTGACTTTAATCTCAGAATTCTTACTCTAATTTTGAATGACTTTCTGACTTTGATCTCAGAATTACGTTTTAATCTCAAAACTCTTACTTTAATCTGAATAATGAATTTCTGTTAATCTCAGAATTCCAACTTTTCCGACAACTTTTTTCTCAGAATTCTTTAATCTTGAATCGACTTTCTGACTTTATCTCATAATTCTGAAAAAAAATAATAAAAATCCAAATATACATGAACAATTAATAATACTTATTATTGGTAGTAGTATTATTTTGTAATGTATAGCAGTCACGGTCACACATTAGCCACCCATGTCTTGAGCCAAGCTTGATCCAGGACCAAATGTTGTCAACACTGCCACTGGCAACCGAAAAGAACTGCAGAATGAAACGCTTTACTTGACTTATGATCTGACATCCTTCATGAGTTGTCACACATGGCAGCTAAATTGCATTGTTACTGAAATATGTGTGGTAATCATCAGGAAATGTACATGACAGTTTTAAAATGATTGTACAGTGCAAAGAACCCTGAGAGCTGTTACAGCGGCAAAGAGTGAAACAGTAAAAAAAAAAAAAGTATATTAAACATAAATGATTTATTTCCATAATGTCAGCACAGATTCTTTATTGACTGATGTTGAAGATTTACAGATTGTACTAATGCAGTGTTCCTGTCAAGAGAGTAAACTGTACAGTATGTGTAGGAGTTGCACATGTGCATGACTGGGTGAATAAAGAAAGATAGTGAAAGAAGAAATGTGTGTAAAGGCCAGGAGTGCTGAAGAATGATGTTTTTGTTTTCCTCTGTCTCTCCATGGACACTCACACATTCTCCTCCTGCAGACATTTCATTATTATGCATCTTTGTCACTCTTATTAAAGCCATATATCTTAAGGCCAGTGCCCATCGACGTGGTGAATAACATACGTGTCAAAACATTGGATTGCGTGTGTGAAACCACGCTCTGTCCTGCACTCAGGAGAGCCATGTGCAAAATGAATAATTTATGCAAGTGAATTATAATAACTGCATCTCCTTCACCAAGGCTTTTGTCTGAGCGAGATTCCTGCTCACATATCAGTTGTTACAGTTGGCCTTGCATAAACTAGATACCTCTCTGGACAGATTTGCATAGAAACACCCTGCAATGTGGTGAAATGGGTGCAATTAGGATTCATGGCGGCGCCTCCCCTCCGGATGCTCTGCTGCCATGTGAGACGGCAGCAGCTGATTGAAATGGAGGAGCATGGACTTGTTCATGTGCCTCTGTCTGACTCCAGCCTGCAGGTCCTCTCTCCCTCCATCAACCTTTTCATTGTCACCCACCACCAAAGCGCAGATTATCAGTGGCTCGGGGCTGGTTAGAACTTTGCTGAGGAGCCTGAGGGAAGGAACCTCTCATGGAGCAGGTTAACAACATAATCAAACACGGTGTGATTAGTAGTTAACGGATGCAGCAGGGTCACATTGTGCAGTTGTTTGAAACAGGTGACGAGTCCTTGCTGTTAGAGTCTAGCTGCTCGGAGCGTGTGGGAGGTATTTTGACGCAAACAAGGCTTCCAGCTTGCAGAACCAGGAACAGATGGTGCTGGAAAATGAGGCACCTCTCTGAAGCATTGAAACCCCCTCCAACGACCCTCCCCACACTTCTTTCTCTGTCTCCTCCACACACTCTCTTTTCCCCTCCTGCTCTTTCTTTCTTTCTAAATGAACCTTTATTTTTTTGCCAAGATTATTTAAGTGTGCTTGACATTGCTCATACAAATTTCCTCTATTTTGAGTCACAATCAAACGCATGAAAACAAGAGGCCATGCTACTGTGGGGAAAGCATTCCTGACCTCTGTTCATTGCAGTAGAAACACGGAGGTGCTTTCCAGTTTTTGTTCACCTGGATGGAGCGAGCAGATGGCAGGGTTGGATCTGGACCTCTCTGGAGGGAGAGAATGCAAAAAGCCAAGGAAAAAAAAGACATCTCTCTTGAAGCCCTGATTATGTGTTGCTTTTAACTTTCCACAGAAATTGCAGCCTAATATAATAGGAATGCTATTTCAGGTGAAATGCAACAGTAGTTCGTTATGATTACAAAAATAAATGTACAATTGCTTTGAAAAGTTGTACTTAAGGGAAGGTTCTTGCTTTACAGAGCCCACTCTCTCTCTCGTGAATTTGGTGTTTAAATGTGGAAGCTGGCTACAAAAACAAAGAAGAATGTAAAGTATTACGCCCACATAAACCTGATCAGAGAGCTGTAGAGAGAGTGGTGAAACAGTGTTTACATCCTTTCTGGTATGCAAAGACCACACAGTTTCCTGAAGCAGTTGGAAAAGGGGAGGGGAGGAGCACTTTGTTTCAAATCCGCAGTCTCGCCATTGGAAATCAGTAATTCTTACAAATTGAACCTTAAGCAATAACAGGGGATAAAAAGGGGGTTGATGGCCCTTTTTATTGCCACCATGGGCCAAATATGTTGCTTTGTAAGGACGATGATAAAGCAGCCAAATTAATCCATTCATTCATCCATCCCACTTCCTCTGAAGGTTGTGGGTGAGAGGCAGGGAACAAGCTGAACAGGTCGCTTGCAGATCGGAGGGGTGTGAACAATTACTCACACTTACATTTACATCTAGAGTCAATTTAGAGTCTTTAATTTACCCGACTTAAATCTGCATGTCTTTGGATGGTGAGGGTATCTGAAGAGAACCCACATGCAAACACCACACAACACCACTCTGTCTGTGCAGTTCAAATTGCAGTGAATGTGATTTGTTTGCTCTTGGTGTTATTGTTGCAGCGGGGAGCTGTTACTTCCCCAGTGCAGGAGACAGTGGTTATACATTACTAATGTTTCATTAACGTGTCCCACTGTATAATCCCCGTGTGGAATCGTGTGACACTCACTGACTGTAATGGTTTTGCATTTATATCATCGAAATAAACTGCTGCAGCAGATTAGGGAGTCAGAGGTGCATAGTAATTCACAGCTTATTGTATAATTGGTAGAATAATGATGCAATAAATGAACAAGTATTGCATGTTCATTTAAGAAAAACAAGCAGTCATGAAACACCTAAATGAGATATGCTCATAGGGATAAATCCAGATTTAAAATGTTCTTCCATGACTGCCTGTGCGGCTTTATGGAAAGATTTTAAAGATCTACTGAACCTGTTATTTTGGTTGTGCAAAACTGTGAGATGAATGTGGCTTATTTTTGTTAAGGCCTGCATTGTGGTCGGCTTCACTCAGCAGATGATGGCTTGCGTTTCATTCCAGTTGTGTTTGCTTCTCCCACCAGAGCTCCTGTCTCCTGCAGCAATCTGTCTGAAAAATGCATACATAACATCCTGTGAAAATAGCTTTCTGCGGGGACTCCACTAAAAAGCGGCGCCACATCAAATGTTCCTGTCATTCTCCGCGAGGCTGACTTGACGGCAAACATTTGCATACGGCGCAATCGGAGTGATCAGAGTGGTGTGAAAAGTGTGTGTTCGTTGAGTGTGTCAATGTGTGTCAATGTTCATCTCTCCTTCTCCTCTCCACTATCATTTACTATTTTAAGGGGGGTGGTTTTCATTTTCCATAAACAATCAGATCATTTCAGGAACAAAATTGCACAGACACATATTTGTCTTCTTAGCTTTGCCATTGTGAGTTTTCATTGAGACTCGAAATTAGTTTCGACAAGAGAAATAGTTGAGGCCACATGGTTGGTGTTGTGGTTAGCACTCTTGAAGAAGACCCGGGTTGGAACAAGAGTCTTTCTGCATGCAGTTTGTATGTTCTACCCCTGTGTGTGCGTGACTTTTTTCTGGGTTCTCCGACTTCCTCCCACAGTCCAAAAACATGCAATATGGGCATTAGTTAAATTGGACACTCTAAATTGACCATAGGTGTGAATGTGAGAGTGAATGTGGTTGTTTGTCTCTGTATCTGTCCCTGTGATGGACTGGAGATCTGTCCAGGGTGTGACCCCGCCTATCGCCCTATGTCAGCTGAGATTGGCACAGCACCCCTCGTGACCCCCCTGTGGAGGATAAAGCAGTAGAAAATGGATGGATGGATGGATGTTATGTATTATATAAACAGTTGTAAAATGACAAATTTCTTCTTAAGTGAGGCAACATTCTCACTCAAAGGTGAATGCGTTAGAGACTAAATGTCACAGTGTGCTTTAGGGACAGTATTATGAGGACAACTTTATATATTACATTGTTATTCATGTCTGTACACGTGTAAATCTGTAACGTGAGCTCACTTTTACCTGTGTTTTGTACACACATCGGGACTGGATACATCATACATTTTGGGTGCACTGACACTTTAAATAATCATGGTCAGTTTATTAATGGTAAGTCCGGTTTTCCCAGTCTGGTTTTGGAGAGCTCACTGGCACATGGACTTGCACCTTTAGCTCAATTCAACAGAAGCTTGATAATACACACTCTAATTAAATCTTTTCCTCTAATTCTACCAATGAAAGAAAAAAAAACAACAATGTGATTTCGTATGCCATTGGCCAAAAAGACAATTAAGCCAGAGAGGAGGGTTATTTCATTACAGACTCGTCTCCCTGGTGGAGCAGGAGTGTGGTGGATTCGATTCTCTGGCTGTGATTACCCAGCCCTCGGCTATGAGATAGATGACTATGAATCAATTGTGTTCAAGGGGACTCTCACTGGGGCACTGTAGTAGTTAAAGACGAGAGGGAGTCTACTGAAAAGGCAGCCGTCCTTGGTTAAACAGACCATAAGGTAGTCTCATCGACTACATGCAGCATCTTAAATATTCATGTATGCTTAAGGGAGGGAATAAAACCAGCAGCCACTGTGCTCAAACAAACGCCCGTCTGACTCAGTATCTGCCATGGTTAAATGAGCAGTCGTCGTGACTGGATGGGAAATGTTTAGTCTTGCTCTATGTCAGCCAATCAGGGTTTAATATGTGCCCAAGACAATACTAATCACACCAGGCTGCCGCTCATTACAGGGTTTACGTAATGTCTGTAAGAGAAGCCACAGTGCCGTGTTTCTGCCATGTTGAAGACCAGAGAACATCACACATAACATCATGTCTGTACAAGTGAATGTGCAAAGGGCTGCGTCAGTGTGCAAAGACTGACTCCTGTGATTTGGCAGCAGGGAATTCAACTTTTGTGGTGCATCATTTATACCAACGGTTCTCACCCCCCCAGATTTTGGACTGGATATTTTATTTTCCTTGAAATATCAAAATTAGCTATTTAATAGCGAATCAGCCAAAAACACATCAGCAATTCAATGCATTTAGGCATGTAGGCAGTGGGGTTCATGTTCAAGCCAAGCATCAGCATGAGGAAGAAAGGTGATTTAAGTGACTTTGAATGTGGCATTGTTGGCGCCACACGGGATGGCTTGATTGTTTCCGAAACGGCTGACCTCCTGGGATTTTCACACACAGCCATCTCTAGTGTTTACAGAGAATGGTTGGAAGAAAATATCCACCAAGGTCGGTTCTCTTGACAAAAATGCCTTGTTGAGGACAGAGGAGAGTGGCCAAACTGCCTTGAAATAATAGAAAGTTAATAACTTGCAACAGTAAATAAAATAAAACATATTAAGGTATGCAGAATACAACCTCTAAATACACAAACCTTGAAGCAGATGGATTTCACAGTGTAACATTCATCCATTCATTTTCTACCACTTTATCCTCGTCATGAGGGTCACAAGGGATATGGAGCCAATCCCAGCTGACATAGAGTGAAAGGCAGGGTGTATATACCCTGGACAGGAAGCCAGTCCATCGCAGGGCCAACACGCTCACACTCACGCCTATGGTCAAAAATAATAATGATGTCCAAATAACCTAATCCCCAATCTACATGTTTTTGGGCTGTGGGAGGAAGCCAGAGCACCCTGAGAAAACCCACGTACACATGCAAACTCCACACCTCGGTCGAAACCAGGATCCCAACCTGCAAACTTCTTGCTGTGAGGCAACAATGCCAGCCACAGCACCATCGTGTGAACCCTGTTTGTACCCATTAAAGTGGTTGATGAGTGTATATTCATTGAACACAAGCCTGCAGCAGAGTTGATATAAAAAAAATCTACTACAAATAATAACAAACTAAGATCACATATTTCTCCAAATCACTGGCTCAGGGTTCAAATTGAGTTAAAATAGTTTTGTGTGTTTTGCTGTATATCTTAACATAACATTCAGCTCTGTTGTCGCCCCTCTGTCTCACAGGTTACGTTATATGACAACTGCTGACTGGTTCTTGTGGTCAAAAAGCTTTGGAGCCCCTGATATATACTGCCATGTCATGGAAACTCATGCATTTGATGCTCTTTTTTTTGCAACAAGGTCTTACTCAGAGGAAAAGATGCTGTGCTACAAGTCACAGTGTGCACTACTCTCTGCATTGTAACTCTATAGATTGGACATTCATCTGTAATCCTGACAAATTCACACTGTGTCCTGGCCTTTGATGTTTTGTTTGCTTCTGTACTCCAGGAATGGATCGGATTGCCTGGAGGAGACCTGGATCTCATCTTGTCTTCCCCATCATCATCATCGTCACCCCTCCTCCCCGAGTGAAGTTCTTTTCTCTGACACATTCAATACCACCCAACGCTATTGACCTGATATATTGATGTGGAAGGGCCTGGCTAAGAGCTAAGAGGCATTAATCCGCAGAGTATTGAGCAGAGCAGTTGGACAGAGGGGAGGACGGTGTTGCAGTCCAGGATAGAGAATGTATAAAATAGAACCAGCATGATAGATCCCTTTCTGGCTTAAACAATGAAAAATACAGTACTTTAGTTAGTCAGTGTGCGAGTGGAAACAACAGGTGGCACTGGTTCTTCAGTCATCACATCATTTCCTAAATCTGACATGACAACGAGCAGAAGCAGCAGCAGCAGTGAGTTTTCATGACAAAGAATGAATGAAAACATGGGCAAACATGGGCTGATACACTGGTTGTAGTGAGAAAATACATGTTTTTTCCTATGCTCCAGCACAGATACTGACACAAGAAGGAGACACACACACACACACACACAAATACAGTATGCATACACACATTACCACCAATCCCATCATGCTCTCTCCCTCCCCCATCCCCTTGAGAAATAATGGGGGATTATGTCAAAGCAATTGAATTGTTGCATTTGAGTGGAGGTAATGAACTCTTCCTTTTATCTATTCATTTGCGTATTAAAGTATTTATTTGCGTTGTCTGCTATCTGCAGATGAAAATCAAAACGGTTGGGATAGGACGATAGAAAACACTTCTGATTAGGGTGTCATTTAAAAGGATTTCAGTTCATGATGCTTTTATTCTGCAAATAAAGGCCTGCTTAATGTTAACTAATGCTATTACTATTAAAAACCCGATGTGTGGAGATGCCCTTACATTTCTATTGGACACTCACACTGCACACGTGTTTTGTTCTCAGACAATAAAACAGCCATTACTTGTTTAGAGTTGGCCTTTACCTATTTAGGTCAGTGGTCTTCAGTCCATTTCATGTTCTGTTGCCTCTACAGTGTCTAAATTGCCCAGCAGGCAGGTGCCATTAGAGCAGTTTGTTTGCAAGGTAAGCAGCTATGAGAAGTGACAGCAGTAGAATTACTAATGCACTTTGGCTGTCATTTCTCTCTGAAAGCCCCTGCAGGGAGGGCCTGATTAAATTGATATTCAACCTCCTGCATGTTGTGGGCTCAGGCTTCATTAGCATAGGGTTTAGATGACACAGGGAGAGGGCTGGCATTAGCGTTGTAGAAAGCTGTTAGACACTGCGCTGTAACTAATTTTCCAATTATAATGGGTGCCTACAATGTAGTGTATTAATGATTCAAATCGCATTATTAACAGAGCATGTATGTTTAAATATCAGGACAGAGTGTGTGTGAGAAGAGAGGATGCATTTCAAACAGCGGTGGGTCACAGAGTCAGTGTCAGAGCAAATTAAAAGGAATCAAAACAAAAGAAAACCTTCAGCTGCGAGTGTCATGTGATATACTGTCAGTGTTGACCGCATCTTGCGGCACGGCAGGGGCGACGTGCTGAGAATTGGTACGGCGGAGTTTTTGCGTGTAAACGTGGACCCTCGACGCGCTGGAAAACTAGGTCAAGTGGCAACCGGCCATGACGTCACTCTCAGGAATATGAACCCGCGCTTTGAAGAATCGACATTTACGACTTGGCAAGTGCCATGTTGATGTTTTGCAAAACAAAATTCAAAATGCAGCCAATACCAGCCGTCAATCACATGGTGTCCACTCGTATACCAAGCGTTATCTTCTATTTTCCTCTTTTTGAATATGGGTAAGTAGGGATTGTGACCATTATCTTCTCAGGAACACGTTTACTGATGTGGGAAGTAGACTTAGTTTCCCATAAACATTCAAATACATTCTTTTCACAACCAGCAGAGTCACCCCCTGGTGGCTATTCAATATATTCTTACTTCCTGATAAGCCTCAGCAGCAAACCGGAAGGCTGCATCCATTTCATTTTTTAAATATAATGGTCTATAATGATCACAATCATTTCCAGACAATTTTGTACATTATGCTTTGATAATGGAAGCACTCCTTTTTGGACCAAGTGGCTAGATGTCCTCAAAGGTCAGAGCTGTCACATTGTCACATTCACTTGTCAAAGTTCACCAGAGCAGAACGATCTAATTTGACCCCTTTTATGAATCCACTAATTCATTGTATGAAGTTGAAAATGAGTACTTAAATACTGGTGACTCATGATGTATACTGGCGCACTGTTGTGTATGTGATACACACACATGGCAATGTGTATGGTGGAACTGGATATCTACAGGTGACCCCTAAGGTAAACAGTCTTGCTTGGATTAAATTGTTGTTTGTGACTGACTGTTTCGTGAACTTCCAAGAGACATTACAATTTAGAATTTGTTTTACCAACCCTAACCCCTCCACTCAAGTTGAGTAAAGGTCTACTGATACAAATGGATTTCCATTGTTCATTAGAGATAGGTGAGGGTAAAGATAACGTAGCACTCACAGGGGTGAACTGTGAAATATCCCAATTGGTTGATAAAATGTTTATTGAACAATACAATGTATATAAAAAAAATAGATTCAAAATAAAAGTCAAAAAGAGACTGAGGAGAGCACTGCATGGAGCAGGATGGACAGCAGGAGTTTAATTATTGAGGGTTAGGGTTTAAAATTACTGTTGAAATCAAAGGGCTGTCATTTACACACACAGTAATTCAGTGGAACATCCACTGCTCACTGACCTCTCTTTAACTTAAGTGGCAGTTTCACCAGTCTCACGCGAGGACAAGGTGTCTATCAAGTGTGCACTCAGAGAGGACAAACGCAGTCTGACCCGTGGTGTCTTCATGAGAGGACAAAGTGCATGTAAGACTGACGTTGTTTACAGAGGATGTCGTGTGTTGTTTATCCACCTGCCTGCATGGCAGCACAGCTATACAGATTTGTAGATTTACCAAGAAATAGACGCAAAAAAGTAGTACACTTTAAGAGTGTTGATTTGCTCCGTGAAATGATGATTTTCATGGTAATTGACTCACATTCTATTTGTTTTATTTGACGCATTGTGTGACAGCATCCTTCTTTACACATCCAGTTAAACCCTAAGAAAACCCCATTGCTGCACATTAATGTAATCAAACTGTGCATAAAGCTACGGTTAGCACTGAACAAATATTTAAAGTCACTGCTAAAGACATCATCACCTCTGCAAATAAATGAATTGAATTTTGCTTATAGCCTCCCCCTTTCCTCTTACCTAAATGGATATTCAATCCCCGGGGAACACCTAGTGCTTTGCAATCTGTGTCGGCTTCCTGGTGGCGCTTCCCCATCTCTGTGAGAAGCAAGCACTGACTTTGAAGTCTGTGAGGCTGATGATAAATATGCTAATGTGTCTGGAGGTGACTCGACGCAGCAGATAGCACTGTGAGGGGGAAAGTGCCACCCATCGCTTAATATATGGAGAGAAGGCAGGAGAGAGAGGCAGGGTGGATGGAGGAGGGAGCATCACGCCACTGATAAGGCATTACAAGGATAAACAATGAGAGTAAAAGAGCACTTAAATTGTCACTTTGTCTGATTCAGGGCACTGATTTGTGGCTATGTGACTGCCATATAGAGAAGAGTGTGTTTGAAATGCCTGGTCATACATGCCTCATTCAACTATGTGCATCATAAACCGCTCATACTGTCGAGCAGGAGTCAGTGACATTATCAAATGAATGGTGTTCCACAAGGATTTCTGGAGGTTTATTCACTCAAGTGTACAATGTATGTGTTTATTTTTTTCTTTAACACAGCATGAATACAGTTCACTTACTACTAACTTGTTATGGACCTCCCCTGCTGGCATTTGTCATGACATAGTATTTGCTGAGATGTGGGAACACAATGGCATTGCTTAAATTATTAAAATAAGTAAATTACCCAAACTATTTAATGTAAAGGTGTAGCCAACAGTAAAAAGAGTCTTAAATAATGTAAATAATCCTCAATTGCATCAACTAAAACAACCCTATCACCAGATAATGTTGTTCCATTTTTGCTTTTCTTGTTATAGGTTATAACTTGGTTTATGGCAAATTATAAAACATGTATAGGTCCAGCGTGTGTTTGAATTAGTGACATCTAATGGTGAGTTGAGAGAAAATATGCTATTTTTCAGTTGTATAGTAAACTTTTTGGCATTTTCTGCCAATATCCTCCTTAATTTGTTATACACTGGACATTTAAGGTATATTTTTGATAAATTGAACTGCTAAAATTGGTAAAATTGGATGTTACAGACACTGAATATTGGTATTTTGGTATATTTGTTTATAAGAAGCCTCTGGACTTCTTTTTGTTTTATTGCTTTGTTGTTTTTGTTGTAATTCTGTGTACCTCTACAACTGTTTACTTCTCTGAATTAGACCTTCTTTGACTTGCATGCAAACCGTCTCCTTATGTCTGCAGTGCAGCGCGAACAGATCTGCTGTCTTTGTCTGAATAACGATTTGATACCCTGAAGGTGACAGCAGCAGATCTGTTGCAGGTGTCAAAGGCAAAAAAAAACATGGGTTGTCAGAAAGCATCATGGCACTGAGCTCTCTGAGCACAGTCACACATATTTACCATACAGAAAAACAGGTAAACACTCAGAATTCCCTCAACATTTCTGAATAAAATGTTTGGGGAAGATTTAATAAAAAAACAGTTTTGGGTGTTAAAACCCGACTGGCTTTCATCCACTCTGCAGAGAAATCCAATCCCTTTTCAGCTCGTGCATCTCAAGGCATGCTTTGATATTGATGCCTCAAGAGTAGCTTTCCACTTCAAGTGGGTGTGTGTGGACAAACTGTAGGTGTCACTGTCGACATGGATTTAAGCTCCAGTGTTGGGAGTCCAGTGCACCACCCAGCCCCCTTTTGTACGAGACGTCGTAAGTCAGATGTTCAGAATGCATGGGGCATTGTCTGCCTGGATGTTCGATGGGCTGGCAGCAAAAGGTGACATCTGGTGACTAATGTGCTCAGATGTGAATGCTGCTCCCTCAGTTCTCTGGGCAGCAGCTGCTCCACACAGGCATAAATGAGACAGGGGGAGAGAGAGAGAGAGAGAGATGCAGAGAGAGACAGCCAGGAAAAGATAGGGGGAAGAAGAGGGGGGTGGTCACCAGGCCAAGTTGGGGGGTAGGGCTCCTGGTTTTGAGGAGCGTGTTTGTATGTGAGATGGTGTGCATGATCACCACCCCAGCCGTCTGACTCGGAAGGGGTGTGTTTTAGGGGGCTGGGCATGTCATGAGAAAATCAATGACTTTCTGTCTGATTTTCAAGGAGGTGAAACACAACGGCCTCCCCCGCGCTCCCTGCTGTCTCTCCACGTCTGCCGCTCCACAAAGAGACCACACAGAGGAACCAGAGCTTGATTTGATCTGCTTTGTTTCCTGCAAGTGTCTTCGAGTCACTGTGTCAATGGCAACTCCTCAAACACTGACTGTATATACACTCACCGGCCACTATATTAAGTTCTCAAGACATCAAATATAGTGGCAGGACAGGTACCCATCGTGGTCTTTTGCTGCCGTGTGTTCAGAAATGGCATAACGAGTGGTTACTTTTGTGACTGTTCCCTTTCTATGATTTTAAACCAGTCTGACCATTCTCCACTGACCTCTGGCATCAACAAAGTATTTTCACCCAGACAATTGCTGCTCAGTGGATATTTTCTCTTTCTTGGTTGGCATTTTCTGGACAAATGTGACATGGTTGTGCATGACACCTTAAAATAGAAAACTGTATATCAGCAGTTTCTTAAATACTCAGACCATCTGGCACAAACAACGACAATCACCTTTTGCGCCCATTCTGGTGCTCGGTTCAAACTTAAGCATGTTGAAGTCTACATGCCAAAATGCACTGAGTGGAAAATATGTGTGCTTTAACAAGCAGTTATAATAAAGGCTCTGTGAGTGTATGCATAAGTACTTTCCCACTCATCACGCTGGTGGTATCTGGGCATTTGGATGTCTCAATATATCCATAATATATCCATCCATTGCCTAAGTGCAGCGAGCCAGCATGTTTTCTCCACTTTGGATCCACTTGCACCTTAAAATACATTATAAGAGAGGAAGAAATTCACATCACAGGAGAAAACAACAACAGTAACAAGACATGACTACCTACCCCATCACGCTGCAGAGATTTCCCATGAGCCAGGTGGATTTGGGGGTAAAAAATCAACTGCTATAATGGCTTCATCCTTCTCCTGTCACTGAAGTATCCATGTTTGTTGAGCTACATGTCACTTCTCGGAGAATGTGAAGTGTTTGGATGACAGACAGCTGTATTTCCTTTGTGTGTGTGTGTGTGCGTCTGACAAAAGGGCCCCTTGGTTCAGATTTGACAATGAGACTGGGTTAAAACTTTAAACATCAAGTAAACTATGACACCAAGGGAAAGCAACACCCCAAAAAAGACACAATCGGTTAATCATCTCAGATGCTGATAGTGCAGCACATCATTTCCGTCCCATAATCTTGCCAAAAAATGATTTGTATCCTTCCTTTCTAGTTTGGGGATCACACAAAACTGGTTGTGGATCAACACCCTCAAACATGTAGTCATTTGCGGCATTCATATGGACATGCTGCGTCTTAGAAGACACTTGAGCCCCACTTAAAAGGCGTCATGGGCTGCTTTCGATTAGAGAGGCTGTGGGCTGCTTTAGATTTGATGAACAAGACGTGCATATGCATTCCACAAAGAATGTTAATGAAACACATTCCTCCAAGTTTCTCATGGAAACCAGCTTGGATTTAGGGATAAAGAGGTGGAATGAAATGGGGTCCCATCCTATACTCCACTCAGGGGGGAAAAAGGAGCTTACAAGACGCAGGACAGAATGACTCTTGTGAGGAAAAATGGAAGGGAAATTGTGTGGGATGAGAGTGCATTGAGAGATTGTCAGTGTGCGATACGCTGGAGTCCAATAGGTCTAGAAGTGTGAAAACCATGCAAATGTGCAATCTAAATCCTTTCACACAGATACAAAAGCACCCGCTTACACATAAGCATAATTAAAATAGAGATAGTGTATACTTTTTGAGTTTGTAAAACATTCAAGATCGGGAAACTTCAAGTAGGCAATGAGTGAATGTTAAACTTATTAATTAAAGAAGTATATCCAGTATATGTACATGTGTTTTATGCACATTTTCAATTTGAACATGAAAACCCTGAATGAGCAACATTCATTCATTCAGAAGTGCTGCAAAGGCCTTCAGTGACATATGGTAGAAATATCGTTTTCCATGGAATGATATGACTACAAACTGCTTCAAACAAACCAAGTGCTGGTTATAATCTTATACTGCTTTGGTGGCTGAGTGGAGTGAGTGCCTCTTGTGTCTCCTAAGTTTTGCCTTGAACTCCTACATATTTTGCTACTTTCCAAGGAGAATTGTGAAGGTATGACTGGAAACAGTAAGACAATACATTGTTATACGCTGATGATCTGCTTCTATATGTACCCAATTATTTTATTATCTACTAATGGTTCACAATTTGGCAGATAAATTGTCAGGTAATACATCCTTCCAGCTGAGTGGACAGCAAATTCAAATAGTTTGGTTTTTTTTTTATTACATACTGATGCTTAAAAGGAATTTTCAATGTCACTTTAGAGGAGTTTGTCATCTGTTGTCAAAAATGTTTAAAAAATGATACTCTGTAGCCTATATTAACAATTAAGTCATTCTTATCGAAGTGTCTTGAATATGAATCAAATAAACACAAAGAAAAAAATAATGAATCATCTTTTGTATATCTTCTTTCAAACAAAAAGTGCACTTAGCATGTCCACTTTAAAAATACAGCTTGAACATAAATGCTACAACAATGTGGTGTTAAAAGTAGAAGAAAACTTCAATAGTGTTACATGATTACGCTGCCAGTCACTACTACAGCGCAGACACTCGACAATGGCACATCATTAGCAGATAATGAATTATTTGTTTTCAAAAAATGTTTTTAGAACACTTAGGTGAAATTGGATGATTTCTCACGGCACACCTGATGATCTGAATGTCCCAATGATGTAACAACGATGCAAGAGTGTATGTTCGAGTCAGAATTGACCATTTATTTATTTATGTACCATTTGTTTTACACAAGAACATTTCAAACCCCAGTCACCACCTAAATGGCAGATGTTAAAACATTTTTTGGGGGAAATGGGATCTTAATATAAATGCATTGTTGGATAAATACCACAAACATCTTGACTCCTTGAATCCTTACCTCATTTCAGCAGCTCATTAATGACATTCCTGTTGCAGACTTGGCTGCTCAGAAACCTCATTCCGCTCACTTCTGAGCTTCACTACCTTTGTCAGTGAGGTGTTGTTGTTTTTTTGTCACTGATGTTCGGGTACCATTCTCCTCCTGTCTCTTTGCAGCACTGGTTCAGCTGTGGCTTTTAAAAGGGTTTCCACATGATGTGTGGAGCCTTGAGTGACATGTGTAGATTTGTGCCTTTCCCTGGAGGTCTGTCCTAAACTGTCTTGTGAAAGAAAGAAAGAAAGCAGAAAATGGATCATAATCATAACTCCAGAAAGTGGTGGGAGGGACTGTGTAGTTTAAGCGATCATTAGTGCAGATATTTTTGATAGCTAAGAAAAGACCTTAACCACATATATTTACACCCACCTGAACAGTTCTAAAATAGCATGGTCTATAAAACCACTTGAGTTAAATCCAGTGGAAGCAGAAGCAGACTTTAACTCTTCCAGTAAAGATACCGAATGTCAGAGTGCAGACTGGAAACACGTTATAATGAGTAACAAATCATTTAGTATCTGGAATCTATGGACACACACAGTGTGAGACACTTCATGTGAAATGCACTTCCCTCCTTAATTATAAAATAATACATTATTCTGAGTTTGAACAAGAGAGAATCTTTTCACTCATTAAATATTATTAGTCATGCAATTCAAGCTATGCCTCCAAGCCAAAGTTCTCCTCTCGCTCTTACACACACACACTCACAGACACACACACACATTTGCGCTTCATTCATAGTGAGGATACTCATAGACATATTGCATTCCGTAGCCCCTTACCTTGACCATGACTATCATAACTAAATGCCTAACCCTAACCTTTAACCTAACCCTAAACTAAACGCAATTCTAACCCAAACCTAAATCCAAGTCTAAACCCCCCAAAAAGCCCTTTAAAGATGCGAGGACCAGCCAAAATGCCCCACGCTTTGCCAAAATGTCCTCACTGCGTATGGTTTCTACAATTTTTGTTCTTCACAAAGCCACAAATACAAGAACATATACACACACACATTCTGGTCTTTCTCTAGTTGTGAGGACACTCGATTGTCAGCCAAACACTAGTCTCAACAGCCCAAATGCATTTTGAAATCATGAGGACCTAATCAAATGTCCTCACAAGCCCAAAGTGTCCTCACATTAATGGTTAGGACAAGATTTGTTGTCACAATCATTGAAAGGCATGACTAAACGTACACTTAAAGGTGCCATATGTAAGAATGTGGCCAAAAACGGTTACTACATTCAAATTCAAAATACAGAGGTCTTTTAGGTTTCGTTTTCTCACGCAACTGGCAAACCGTGGTTGCTCGGCAGCTGAGACTCTACTGACTGCAATGATTGGTAGACGGCGGTAGGTGGCGCCACATGCCAAAACATGATTTCAAAACATAAACATGATTTGCAGTCTGCAAAATATTTTTTTTAATGCAAATATTTTGTCTGTACTGTTGTTGTTGGTGAGTTCAGTTTGTTATATCAACATTATTCCTGAGTCTCTGTGACATATTAGGAGGATTTTATGACCAGTTGCTTTAGATTTATTGCATAATGCACCTTTAAAACCTGTCTTCATGTCTATGTAATCATCTACATTATGAAGACTGGTTTTCGTAAAAAAAAATAAAGGAGATTAGTCCCCTTATTCTGACTATGTAAAGAGATAAACGGTATGTCTCGACAATTATTGGCAATACCTCAACCACATACCCACCACACACATTCATGTGTGTGTATAAAATGTGAAATTATAATGTATACAATTACTATGTCTGCAATGTATCCCGGCTCATCCCATCGTATGTATGGCGGCATAATGTTTGAATAATGGCTGCAGCATTTGCATTAAGCTGCTTGGCATTCTCTTCGCTGATCGAGGAAGAAGTGTGTTTTCATTACAGGCAATCACAGAGGCTCCTATCCAATGCAAATGAGACACTTTGCCAATTAATGAATAATGCGACAGGTTAAAAACAAGCTTGACGTATATATATTGACAAATAGAATTACACCAGGTTACACCGGGATTATTGACCTCTTCTGATTATTTCCTTTCCATTTCACTGACCTTTCCTTTGTGCTGAATTTACGGTCAGGCTGTTATGTGCTGCTTTTGTATTTTAACGCATCAATCACGTGATCATTTATATTGTGTTTCAAGATCATAATTGTATTTACCAGGGGCACTGTAATGTTGTATTGATTGCCAAACCATTAGCATTCATACGACCATCAGTAGTGAAAAGTAGCTCCCCTTCCTTTCCCTGCTTCACTCTGCCATAGTGGCTATAAATGGCCATGTTATTGAAAATTCCTTTTTCCTTTCAGTGCAGGAGGAGGGGGGCAGATCTCTATTAGCAGACTGGGATTTTGTCCCATGTGTCACAGTGAGTGTAATTGCAATGTCACACTTCAAGGACTTCATGTGGGTGGACGGGTGGTCTACCACAAGAGAGAGGACTGTAGTCAAAATACCAATTAATGAAGGCCAAAGAAATATGACCTGAACTGCTCCAGATCCGTACCTACCAATGACTGAGCCTGTCGATTGAAATTGTATCCCATCAGAGCCTTGGTCGTGGGTCAGTGCTCAGTGTTGAAGCTGGAAGATTACACTTCCCTCTCACTGAATCCTGGCTTCTGCCCTTAAGCGCACGTCCAGGAAGGGAGTTCATCCCATACTCACTTCATAATGATGAATTCACAACTTTAGAAGGAAAATGAACTCCATGTCTTTTGAAATTCTTTGTCATATTATCATGCAAACCACAGAGTTGAAATGTACCTTGACATTTTTTTTTACTTTTTACTGGGGCTAGTCAAATAAATATGTTCCATCTTCTACTACTGTCATCCTCTCTTTGCAGATGTACGACCACACCACGTATTCTGAAGCTTTAGAGTGAGACACTGTGGGGTCTTTCCTCTTCTTTGGGGGCAGCATAATGCTGTTGTAGCCTTGAGCAGCTGTGTTGTTGCCTTGGAGTGAGTGTCTGACCACACATGTGAGCCCTGTGGGACGGTGAAGCCAAACCTTGGTCATAACACAGCCCGCTGCTGCCAAAATGAATGACCACACCAGGCTGTGACCTTGCCTTGCCTGCACCAGCCTGGAGATGAGTGGTCAGTTCCACCCGTTGCCAAGTGAACCTCCGATACTGAGTCTGTTTCCTCTAAATGACTTGGCAGTGCCATGTGGAGTGAATTGGCAGGGAAGCCTGCTGTGGGGATTGACTTTTATGCACCACTGCAAAAAAGTGAACTAAAGGCTTATATATGCTGCCTTATGTAAAGAATGTGATTTGTCAGTTTGAAATGGTGTAACTATCACTGCTCGTGCACTTACATGTGTCTGCATGGTTATTAAGCATAATATGCACCAGAGGGAGTGTCTGTGGCGACATTCCCACAGGAGTCTTCCTTTCAGTGGCGTCTCTGTCACTCAGTGCAGAAGCTCAGCTAATGTTGGTTTTACACTTCCACCATCTTGTTGTCGAGCTTTAGATCATTACCGCTGAAAAAGTATATGAAAAACACCTTTAGCGTCTTTGAGCGACTGCTCTGCTTCTTTGTGCTCTGCACCAGAAATTACACGCTGAAGCTTCCCTGCTGTTAGTAAGCCATAAATAGTTAATTTTTAGAAATAAATAATAGAAGCACATTTCCCTCAGTTTAACTGAGAGTTGAACATAAGTAATTGTATGCAATTGTGTGAAATCTCTCTCTCGTCTCAGATATTACCTGCACAACCTGAGAATTATGGTGCATTTACTTTCCACTAGTCAACATGGTTTCTTTCATTTATTTAGAACTTTCTTTTTTTTTACATCAGTTTCAGTGCCGTTTAATGCATTTGAAAAGAAGTAATCCTCAAGGAGTAACACTATAACTGTAGGCACACTGTCCTCCTGCCCAGTTGCTGTGCTGTGACCCAGCAAAGCTGCTGCTCAGAGGCCACTTTATCACCTCACATGTTGTTTCTATGCTCATTTACTTTTTCTTATGCTGACAATAGCTGCGTCAAGGCTGCATCCTTCAAATGGACATTCGCCATCTTGGATGTTGTCAAAATCCGGACGTCCTTGAGTGTCTTGAAAGGCACCTTCAAATATAATGCATTATTATTATTATTATAAAATGCGTCACAGCACTGCATCGTGGGCTGTTCCCTTCACAAATGCAGCCGACGTTTGCCTGTCCGTGAAGGATACATCTTTTTTTGCCCCCTAAACCAGTGGTCCCCCACCCCCGGGCAGCAGACCGGTACTGGTCCGTGGGTCGCTTGGTACCGGGCCGCACAGAAAGAATAAATAACTTACATTATTTCCATTTTATCTATTCAGTGATTTATTTCAGTGATTGAAACAAATATATCAACATTAATGACATGTTTACAAAGCTGTTTTGTGTATCTTATTTTGAAGGCACATTAAAGCGTTACCATAGCGACCAAGGAGAGTTAAGGGGCCAGTCCGTGAAAATATTGGCCGACATTAAACCGGTCCGTGGAGCAAAAAGTTTGGGGACCGCTGCCCTAAACCACACAACACGACACAGGAGACAAACACAAATGCAAACTATGAATGAATAAATAAACTAAACAAAAGAAGACATAACTATGGTATAATTGGCTTATATTTTTTAGCTACCATTAGCTTCTTGGAAAGACTTACAAAGTAAGTTCAACTCATTCTTGATATTATTTAAAGAGAGGTTTAGTTCTGAATAATCTACATTTGTGGATTAAGAATTTTACCAACATTTATTTTACCTGGTCAAACCTGTGTTTGTTCTACTACTTTTAGGAGGTTTTGGCTGATAAAGGGTTCAACTTGCAGTCAGGTTTTGAGGTGCAGGAAGAATTGTGATTCAGGACTTCAAACTGTGGAGGGCAGCATTTAACCTCTTGATGTACAGCCTGTACATTTATTACAAGAAGAAGAAGAAGGAGAATTGGTGAGTTGAGTGGGCTAGGCCGTCTCATTTCTGTCTCCTTGGAGGATGCAGGCTTGACTATTGATATAAAAACTCAATTAAACAGACTGGAAGGTTCAATTCATTTAAAAAAAGAAGTCTTCATGGCTGTTAATCAAGTCATTTTTAGTCATCAACCATTCCGTAGATTGGCCATACTGCCCCCTATAATATCTAGTGGTACTGCTCCTTTTTATCTGTTAACTCTGGATCCATAAAATGTCAAAGTGACAAACTGAATGCCACTGAAGTCTGATCGCAGGCTACATCTCAAATCACCATATTTAAGACATATACATTATAATCTCAGTGTAAGGTTTCATAAAACGTTTACACTCAAGAACATTGGGTTCATCGCGTTGCTTTGTTGACATCACGTGACATGATAACAAACACTGTGCAAACACTAAAAATATCTCCATTTGCGATCAGGAGACATATTACACAAGACTCAAACGTCACAACTCCTGCACAAACAAGGGTACAGCTTTTATAATTCTCTGGATTTCTTTACACAAATCCAGAATATCCAGGTCGTGGCTGCGACTCACAAGAACGCGCCATCCTAAGATTATGTTTAATTACATTAAATGGCACTTAAAGGCAGTGTGGAGTGTTTCCACCACAAACACACACACACATTGCTGCACTGACTGCAGCAGCATCTGACAATAGAAACTAGTAGAATGTGTCTGTCTAATGACGCTGTAACAAAGAGGATCCCACTTCGTCAAACCAGAACATAGAAAAGGAGACTGTCTCTGCTTTGAGTGATGCTAAATATTTCATGACGCCTCGGGGAGACTTTAGGTCACCCAGAGGCCAAAATACTCAAAATACTCAGACACACACATGATGCACTTACAATAGCAATACAGGAAGTACAAACTAACATTTGGTGGTAATTAGGGAGAAACATCCACAGGCAATGAAGATCATCTATGATTGGATGTTTCACTGAGACCAGTGACAGTCTGAGTGTGTGGGATGAGACCCGGTGCTATCTTTATCTCTCACGCTCCGCTATTTATGGAACACTGCAGCATATATGGCAGTTTCATACCGGACTGCAGCCCACAGTGGGACCTTTCACCCTTCTCGAGCGGAACGACCTGCGCTGTGTCTGCACAGAAGCAGCATGAAATGATGTTTAGGCACAAAAGGGATGTGGCTTTTTTTCAACCCTCCAGTGGTGGCAAATCAACAACAAATACGCGCATGTACGCAGTGTGCAGCACATTAGATGTGCAACGAGGGTGTAAGATGTCGCACGGCTCCCCGTGCGTCTTTGTTTTCCTCGCCTACCAGAAAGCTCCGCCGTCGTGAGACAAATTGGTGCCTGGCATTAGCACTACAGTGAAGGATGAAAGTGCGCCGAGCAAGGCAAACAAGCATCCCATTACAACCGCCACTTAGCAACAAACACATCTATTAAAGCAGCTGAGCAAGGCTGGAGGTGAGGCTGCGCACACCTTCAACAAACTGCTATCCAGGGTAATGAGATTCAGCATTCACTACACGGGGAATTTCAACAAGAGGGAGAAAAAGAAAACAAATGACCCTCCCACTTTCCCACTCCACTGAGGAATTATGGGCCATCGTCGCTGTTTACATGCTTGAAGAAAGAGTCTCTTCATCAGATGAGGTTTTATTGTGTTTTTGCATTGTGGCAGAGAATAAGAGCAATGCTCAACCATTATTGTATTGCGGACGAGAGCATGACATCACTTACGCAGAGATGGGCTGCTCAATTCCTTGGTTCCTCTGTGTATCATAGTGATTAATGGAGATGTTAATACACTGACCTGATACAGCTCTCTGCGTCTCTCTTTGTGTGCTACTGGAAGTCACATATTTGTCACCACCTCGTATTTGCCCACAGGTATACACAAGGCTTCACATGACGCTCTGAGGCGTGTCATATCAATGCTCAGACAAAAAAAAAAAAACATAATTCCTTTTTTTTCCCTTTTTTTTTCCCGCAACCACACTAATTACTGTCGTGCAAATCCTGACTGCTGTTGTCATGGTAATTGCCTTTCAGGGGTTATGGCGCCACTAAAGCTCAAGTGACTGAGAGTGAGGGAAAATGAGAGGAAGTTAGGGGGGAAGATTGCAGAGGAGACACGCACTGTGCAGCGCGTGCCAACATATTTCATGTTTCATCTTGTTTCATGGCGTGTACTATTGGCAGTTTACCTTGACTCGAAATGATCTGACCACGGTGCTGCTCCGCATCAATGCCAGAAAATGAATTTGATGGGGGGTGAGTGGGGATAAGTGTTCTTTCAGCACCGAGCAGAGTGCCAAGAAGTCCCAGCGCAGAGACCAGTTCCCCGCCATTTATTCACGGCATTAAATGGATGTGCTGGGTTCAAGGAGGGGTCAGGGAAATATAGGGGACAACATATGTCAAACAATACATATAGGTAGAGAAGAGTAGGATCATAAAAAGCGCTTTATCTTTTGGCAAACAGGGCTCCCGGAGAAAAGCCTCGTGGATTGAAATGCTTGATCATCATTATGGAACAACAAGAGGCACCTCTGACAGTTGGCACCGACATAATGCTGAAATGAGGATGGTTTAGCTTTTCCAAGGTCTTAAGGTTCAGAGCATTGATGTGTGTATGTGCGCGCGTGTGTGTGTGTGTGGGGGGGGGGGGTGTGTGTGTGTGTGTGTGTGTGCGTGCGTGTGTGTGTGTGTTTTGGTTGTCGCAGTGCCCTTAGGATGTCCTTGTGTAGAATCCAGTGTCCTCCTGGAGCCAAGCATGACTGGCTGTCTGCTGTTCACTGTTGTTATTTAGACACTTCATCATCAGACTAATTGTCTTTTTTTCTTTCTTTCTTTCTTATTTTTTTTTACACGATTAGTCAGTTTTGTTTCCTGTGCACTAGTTTGGATTTTTTTTTTTTTGTCATAAAAACTACAGATGGCTGGAACAGTTCTGTTTGTTTGTTTGTTGCACAGCCATTTCTGTGACTTGTCCTGTTTGCAATTATGAAAGCCTTCCAGCAGACACTTTTACTCCCCTCGTTTCCATTCAGGACATTTTTTGCTTGATATGTTGATATGTTCGGACAACTCATCTCCAAGATCAACCTGGTCTGAGTGCTGCCAGTTATACTGTGGTGGACATGCATGGTGTCTGTAACTGCTTGCATGTTCGACCCTTTGTCAAATGAAACTGTGTTTTATTAGTTTGCAGCATTTTACATCTTTTTGTGGTTTGATTACCCAGCATGATTACATAGCCAAGCAAGCAGGGTATTATTTACCCCTCCCCCTCTCTTTCTTCTCTCTCTCTCTCTCTCTCTCTCTCTCTCTCTCTCTCTCTCTCTCTCTCTCTCTCTCTCTCTCTCTCTCTCTCTCTCACTCTCTCTCTCTCTCTCTCTCTCTCTCTCTCTCTCTCTCTCTCTCTGAGTGTGTGTCTGTGTGTGTGTTTCTGGGCCCCACAAATTTAAAAGGATTTTTCAAGGTTAAGACCTACTTTTAGGGTGAGGGTTAGAATTGGGTTTTGATTAGGGTTAGGGTAAGGGTTAAGTTTAGGTTAAGGGTATGCATTATATCAATGATGTGTCCTAACAACGCTATAAAAGCAAGGTTGTGTGTGTGAATACTTGTATATTTTCCTTTGTGGGGACCAACAAAAAGCATATAAACCACAGGAAGTGAGGACATTTTTAGGGGAAGTCAAGACATTTTGGCCAATCCTCACCACTTTAAAGGGCTTCTTCAGGATTAAGACTAGTTGTGATGGTTAAGGATAGGGTTAGGGACGAGGGGCTTCATTACATCAGTCCTGTCACTATGTGTGTGTGTGTGTGTACTTGTATTTGTTACCGCTTTAGGATCTTTTCTGGCATAAACACTGACCTTGTCAGGACCCGTAGGCCTCACGGAGACCAAAACGTGTGGTCCTAAAAAGCCAGAACCTTACTTTTGAATAATTGAGGAGTCATATTATACCCTATTTCTCCAAGTTTAACTAGTTCCCTGGTGACCTAATGAACATGTCTGTGACATGCTTTGGTCAAAATATCATAAGGATGAAGCACGTACAGCAGTTCAATCATCCTGCCAAAACACTACGCTTTGTTTAGTAGTATCTCTTTAGGTCCACCTTAAAAAAAAGTAAAATGAAACTTAAGGGACATGAAATGACATCAGGCACAGAGGCTAGTGGGAGCTAACACCAGTTAGCATTTGGAAAAGTGATCATTTGCAGGCTCGAGTAGGCACATTGACGTCATATATAACATGTATCCACTGGACAGAAGTTTGTGTAGGACTCTGTGCTGCACTGTGGAGACAAGAATTGCCCTCGCCAGCACTCTCACGTGTTTTACGGACAAAGCGGAGCTCCGCGAGACAACAATTCCAGGAATTTAGCGCATTGTGATGTCCCAATGAGCGCAGAAGTCAACATTGCGTGTTTTATCTCCTGTACTTAGACTGAGGAGGACCACAAAAACATGAGTTAGGATATAAGGATTTAAATGATTAAAAAGTTGATTTTGCATAATATGTCCCCTTTAAGTTCAGGACAAAATTTCTAATGTGATTGGATTATGGTTAGGATAATTGTTTACATTGCACTACATCGTGGTAATAATATATATTTATATTTCATTTTATAACCAGTAGGTTTAGAGATAAAAATCTGGGGCCTTTTGAGATAAAGAATCATTTGTCATCATTATCGTGAATCACATTATGACATTATATAAAATGTAGCATTGCGTTATATATACAGTACAGCCCATGTGCAGTGTATGAATCACCTCTGTGATGCGTTTCAGTCTCGTCTTGGTGAAGTCTTTATTTGCTTGTGTTTAGTCTGGCGCTCCATCTTAATTTATACTCAGGAATGAAGTGGTGGGACATAATCTCAGGCAGGATTTTCTTTTTTTGCCACGAGAAGACACTATAAAAAAGATTCCTTCCAAGCCGAGTTATGACTTGTTCACATAAAGGCAACAGTTGCATTTTACAGTGCGCGTGTTCAGGTTCTTGAACCACACAGGGGCTACTTCAGTGTTCCAGCTTCTGTTTGTTTAGTCACGGACAAACAAAAGTGTGAGCCAGCAGCTTGTTGGCCTGATCAGGATTTAAAAGGAATTGTCAAGAATTTATCCTACAAATCTACTCTGCTCACACAAGATCTAGTCCATGATAACTCACACACAGAGCACTCTAATACAGTTAAATCCTCTGTGACTGCTGCAAACTCACTGCAGTCATTTCCCGCCAGATGACGCAGTAATGTTTTGATAAATATATCTTATCACTAACTTGGTTTATGGTCAGTGACCTCATGTTCTGTAGTGGTGACGTACAGTATTTCACATTCAGTACATTTGTTGGTGTTTACAATAAAAAAATGCAGAAAGCCACTTTTGAGGTGTTATTGCAAAAACACTACACTTACTTCCCTTTTAAAGGAAAATGATGAACTGCTCTGGCAGGAAATGGTGTTGCAGCATAATGTTTCACTCTGGGAGGACAAGTTAGTGCAAGTTAGTGCAATACATTATGTTACAAGAACTGTACATTCAGTCAAACATTATGATGTATTTGAGAATTGAAAAATGAATGCAACTTAATTGACGTAATGGACAGTTCATGTATGCCCATCAGTCATTTACTTTATGTAATAAATCTAAAGCAACTGGCCATAAAATCCTCCTAATATGTCACAGAGACTCATGAATAATGTTCATATAACAAACTGAACTCACCAACAACAACAGTACAGCCAAAATATTCACATTAAAAAAAAATATTTTGCAAACTGCAAATCACGTTTATGTTTTGAAATCATGTTTTGGCATGTGGCGCCACCTACTGCCATCTGCCAATCATTGCAGTCAGTAGAGCCTCAGCTGCCAAGCAACTACGGGTTGCCGGTATGAGCTACAATGGCGGAGAAAACGAAACCTAAAAGACCTCGGTATTTTGAATTTGAGTGTAGTAACCGTTTTTGGCCACATTCTTACATATGGCACCTTTAACAATCTCATTTGATCCAAAATCATTATTACAATTGTAAACATACATATATACGAAACCATCTGATGAACAAACATAATATCATATTTAGGAGATAAAATGAATTTGTGATATTTAATTTTTATTTTTTTTAAATGGCTGTTTTTTCATGTTTGTTCCTGACTCATTAATGTATGTCGTAAAATTACATTTATAAATGTCTGACATGACTTTTGTTTTCTACAGAGAGGGTTGTGAGCTTGTTTGTTTGACCAGATGAAAAACTTCAATATCATCCAACCCCTTAAACATCGACACAGTCGAAACAGTTTGCAGCTGGTCAATGACAAAAATCTGAAATCTGATTTATTTTAAAAACAGTTTAAAGCTCTAGTGCGTAGATCTTGTTGATGTTGTGAATGACCTGACTGAGGGAGTGTCTGTGTGTATACAGCAGCAGCAGAACAACAAGGTTATATAAGGATTTGTGTGTTTTCAGTCATACTCCAACCTCTTTGCTGCCAATTTGCTTACCTGTCTTTAGAAACACACACATCAATTCCTGTGTGCAGTAAGGCAATGTCACTGTCCTGAAAAACACAGAGAAATAGACTTAACCAGGATTGTGTGAATTCAAACTGTCTTAATAGTTTGAATGAAGTAAACATTTGTACATATTTGTTGATGTTTTAGTCAAAAGACATCATGTTGATTAATTATATTTTCTAACCCTTTGAATTACTGTTGTTCTTAATAAAGTCAAACACACAAATAGTCAATATTCTTGAAATGTGCAGCTTTGGAGCACATACTGTAACATACAGTGTGTAACTCCCGTACTGTAAACAGAGATTATGTATGGAATTTTGAACAAAACAGAATAATCTGTTCCTGTGTTGCGACGTGAATGGAGAGCCTGGCTGAGCCATAACTCTCGCTCCATGTTGTTCAGATTAATTCAAAGACTCCCGCTGCCTGACAGACGACATCACTGCAGAGACAGCCTGAAGTTACACTTTGATGGACACAGTGCTCTATCTCTACCACTGACTTCAGAGGTGAAATTGTGACCCCCTGGTCATTTCAGTGGAGCCTTATCAGTGCCGGCCAAATGCAGGGAGCCTGATAGAAGGACTAAGGAGATGATTTGTGGACAGTCTAGCACACTGATGGTGCTTTTGCTGCACACTGCCCACATTGTGGCTTTCAGAATACACCTTTGGAATAGGATGGTATAGGCTCAGCTCCCTATTTGATCAGGCTAAAATGAAAAACACGGAGGACAAATACTGCAGGATATTTGAATGATTCCTCTGCTGCTGAACTGGCTCACCCTGAAGACAAAACAAATCATTATCACAATGTTTTACTGTTGGAAAAGAGGATTTCATGGCTACCCTGATGATAAATGTCAGCTTAAGGTTTATACAGTACAGTGCAACCTTTTAGTCTGTGATCATACTGAGCAGAGAAAATCCACTGGATGCAACCTTTAGAAGCAGGGGATCCTTAGCCCTACCTAACTCCTGGAATCAGTGGCAGAAAATCTATATCCTCTTAAAGAGAAGGAGTCACATCAGATAATAGATATATGAAATCCATCTTGTTTCTGAACTCTGTCCTCTGTAGGAAACAGATCAATGGGAAAGCCTCTCCTTGAATTGTCCACAGTGACACACAAATCAGTAAAAAAAAGGAGAAGCTGACTTTGTGAAACACAACATCGTGGTATGAACCCAGGCAAGATCAAGCAGGGTGGGTCGTGGATGTAAAAATCTGTGGATTTAATACAATTATGTCACAGAATTAAACCCGATATTGATTAAAAAATATATATCTCATATCATTTTTTATTTCTTAAAAACACTGCTGGATTTGATTATTTATACTGTCCACTGTGGAATTTTACACCTCCAAGGGTGGGGACCCAAACAAATGGAACCTGGGGGGCTTATATCAAATTAAACCAAAGCAAGATAGTAGGATTGGGCCCAGTTGAGGTCATTGCCCAATGTGTACACATCCATAAATGTGCTGATTGAGACATCGTACACCCAGGTCCACAAAGGTATGCACGGAAGCTGTACAGAGGTCCATGTGCGCAGCCCTGAATTAGTAAAAGAGACCATAATATGCCGATTGCACATGCTCCAGATAGGACAATATATTTTAAATGTTAAACTTAGGAACAAGACATTTCAGGTTGTTCATAATATGTTTTGGAAGAAGATACTTCATTAACATTTGGAGTTCTTGTTGTTTATAAGTTATTATGCTATTATTTTACTGCTCTGGCCCACTTGAGATTTAAAAAAAAAAAGAAGCAAAGTATTGTATCTGGCCCCTTAACTAAAAATGAGTTTGACACAGCTGGTATATGGTATCAGTATCATATGCAAACCAACAGATGCTTATTTTAATGTGTATTCTCTGCTGAAAAGAATGGAATGCAAAAAGTAAAGAGGCCTTCAGGGGGATTCCAAACATTAGTGTCATTGTAGTCTCCTCCATATGGTAAATCATATGGTGCCACAGGTAATTGTTTGCTTTTCCCACTTTGATTTTAGGCTGCACCCACACTTTTAATATAGAAATGCATGAATTCTGCTCTGGATATATCTGGCCCACAAACTATAGAAACGATGATGAATGCAGGTATAGCGTTCACTTCCTGATTGGTTCTTATCACTGGCAACTTGACAATCAACTGTGAATGAATAGCTCGGTTGAAACTTACATTTAGTTCCAGTTTCACCTCATTATCTGTCTGATGATATAATTTCACCATTACTGTTTCTCATGGGTAATACTCAGTGAATCGTAATAAACAACTGAAGAGGAAAGAATCAACTTCCTGTTCACATGAGTCTACCTGAACGGTCACATGATGGACACAGATTGCTTCAGAAAGGAAGCTAAAATGCTCCTGTTTTGCTGTTTCCAAATGAAAGCGAAGTAGGATGTAGCCAGTACTTGACTGAACTCTGTAGTAGATTAATTTACTGTGGCATGGTAGCAACATGCACACTCACCACGACAGTATGTGTGTGTTTATGGGATAGCGCAGCTCACTCAATCTCTTTCCAACTTATTTTTATTCCCATCTCTCCTTCAGTCGAAGCTCAGTATGAAACTTCACAGAACATATGGAGGTTTATCCTCTGGGATCAATAAATATTTGGGTAAAAACGTGCAGCAAATGAATCCAATTGATATTTTACGAAAAACCTGGGGGGGGGGGGGGAAGAGTCAGTAATCAACAAAAGGGGAAGGGGCTTTTGTGTCTTATTTCTTGGCAACCCATCCAGGTATTTCAGTCTGCCAATATTCAAATGGTGTCGCAATTCTCAAGAGCAAAAACATCCACCATGACTCTGTTGTTTTTTTTCTACAAGCAGACTTTCACAAATATAAAATCACAAAATTACACAGTGGACAGCAAACAGCCTGCAGGGTCTTCCGTCTGCTGAGGAATACAAAAGTATCTGCTGCTGTTGAGCTTTTCCCCTCAGGCGATGAGACACTGAAGCAATATTTCCAATCCTTCACAACAATACAAATAAATACGTAGACGCATCACTTCTCTCATCTACAGTACCTTCAACAAATATGCATTTTAGGTACCACATTGCAGCTGCATTGTCGAGTGACCATTATTATTCTTTTAGGTAGGTAGGTAGATTATTTTTTAATGATTTATCCGCTCACTGTTTTATTCCTAACACCATTTTTCTTGCTTAAATACAGTTTGCAGTACACATGGAGGCTTCCACTGCATCTTGTAGCTTCATCCTGTGTCATGTTTATATGATAATAAAACCACACTTGACCTTGACCTTAACAGGCCTCATAAAAGAAGGTGGAGGGAATGTAACTGTGAATGACTCTGCACTTCCTCAACGTATTTATGAGGATAAAGCCATGCACACAGATTATTATGTTTGTAGGTTTGAACAAAAATGCAGTTATTTATAATCTTCAATATTCTGTAGCAGCAGTAGCAGCTATGGAGATTATGTTTCCAGTGTTTATTTATCATTGCATTTATGGTGCTTTCTTGATAGGGTCTTGATTTCAAAGACCTGCTTATTTTGTGCTGCTATTATGTTATTCCCTCTATCCTCCTGACATGTGGCATCCAAAACAAGGCCCGCGTGTGGAGACGCAGAAATGCGCTTGTGTCCTTAAAAGTATCCAGCCATGTCCACGTGTAGGAGTACGCTTTTTATTTTCTGCTTAAGTAGATGCTTGTAAATGGAGTCGACAGAGCTATGCAGAAGTGCCTGAGTGGCTGCTTGCTCTCTTTTTTCGACATGTCAGGTGTTGTGTTTATGCAGCCTGTTGCCCGGCAACTCCAGCCTAACACACTGACGGATGAGGTTAATCTGTACAGCAGCAGAAGGAGATGTTGTCATGGGGGTGTCTGTACAAGTCTGTTACCGTGTGTGCATGTGTGTGCGTGTGTGCGTGTATGCTTCTGCAAGCAGGTACTACTGCTGCCCTCCACGGGGCTTAACCAGTTGCTGCACCTTTTGTACCGCCCACTTCTAATGAGGCACTGACTGATTCCGATGAGTTTAGTAAGACTCATAATAGAGGGAGGGTTATCAAAAGGTCAAAAGATTTGCTTACATTTGTATTGGCTCTGGTAAAACAATGCTCAGGCAAATTATTTCTGGAATAAATAGATACAGCGATATTGCTGCCAACAAAAAAGGTCAAATCATTGACTTCCTGTTTCTCCGAGCCCTAAACCAGATTCATTCATTACACATGTGGCGATGAATAATATGCCTGTGATTATCTCTACATTTGCAGAAACGAATGCACTCAGAGTAAAGGAATAAAGGCATGACATCACCCTTAATGTTTTGTTGTTAACGCCTGTTGATCTACGATAAACTGTGGTGACATCTTGGCATATTTTACTGATTGAAAAGCTAATCATGTTTTACACTTACTGAGGTAATATTGCTGTTACGTAGTCCAGCCTCCACACCTCCACACTCGCACATGATATCACATCAGTGTGGTTTAAAACAACGCTATCTTCATAGATGGATATTATGTAGGTTTTACATACATGCAGTTCAGACACTATAAATAGACAATGTGCAATAACAGACAATTTACAAAGCACTGTATCAGGCAATATACAATTGTCACTGTCATTGGTTGTTGTTTGATGTCTATTTGTGGCTGCACCGTGTACATATGTGTATATTACTATGTGTATGTGCTCATGTGTTACATCAACATGTGCAGAGACTATAAGTGGAAATGATCAAACATTTACATGTGAATATCTATTTATGTGTTCTGTGCTTATTTGCACAGAAAATAAATAAAGATAGACATCTCAACAACACTGATGCAGGTGAACCGAAGGTCCTTTTTTTAAATACCGTCCTTTGGATTTGTCATAACTGCATTGCCCATAAATACCACTTGACCACAGACAGTTAAGGCAGCAAGTGCAGGTGTCTTTAGCTGCTCATGCAAATTATGAACCAGATGCTTTGATTTCTGTGTTATTCCCTTCCTGCCACAGCGTCATGCCAACACCAGTGATGTCACTTGGTGGAGGTGGAGTTCCCCTTTCACCACAGAAAGGCCCATTGTTCAAAGGTATTTATTGACTGTAATGTAATTACCCAATGTCCGTAGCACGACTTGTTGTAATTGTATTACAGTGGCAAAGATTCCCATCCCGAGCCTGGACAAAACAGAAGTGATTATTGACATGGTAATTTCAAGGTTTTTTTTGTGAAACATCGAATAAAGTAGAGTGGATTCAAATATGTATGTGTGTTCTTTTTTTTCACATTTTCTGTCGGACTACTGTAAATGATGCATTTACATGTATTTTGTTTAATATTTATTATTTCTCCTGCACCTGAAAAACGGGCTGCTACTTAGTACTGCTTTGCATGAGTCGACTTAAAGTGTCACCCTCACTGTGCGGTGTGAACACACAGTGTATAGAGAGTACATTGTATGCACCGATATGCAAGTGTTGATGACTTCTTAGACATTGCAGATGCATAACACGTTGTCACCAGATGATTAGCCGCCGCTCTGTCACATCATTTTCAGACACGCAGTGTAAGATAGTTAAAGGTTTTACTGATGTGTTTCAAAAAAATATCATCAGTGTCATCCACTGATTGACTGAGAGCTCAGCTGCAGACACTATTCCATAATATCTGGTATTTTCCATTCAGCACACTTTTTTGGGAGTTTGCTTCCTCATGTGCATTTCTTGATCAGAAACACAGCGGTACCAGTCTCTCTCCGACAAGACCTTTTGTGTTTCCGGTAAAGATCAATTATCTTGTTCCGCTATCAGCATTGCACCATTACCTGCAAGCAAGACGTGCTCCGAGTTCACAGGTTCACACCTGCTCTGTGAGGCTTTGATGGGGAGTTATTCTATGAAAAGTAAGAAATTGTGAGGAAAAAGTGAGAAGAGAAGCAGTAATAAAATGCAAGAAATAAAACCTGCATCCTATGGTGATTTAGAACCATTTCTGCGGGATTTCTCAGACTGTGTGTGCTTTATGTGGAGATGCTGATACCTGTTGTGGAAGCGAAATTATCATAAGAGGGAATCACTCGAGCTTCTTTGATAAAAAATAAATAACTGAAGAGCTTCAACCTGACCTTAAAAACATGTGACATTTCCCAGTTGGAGAGCCGGAACCCATCCTCTACGATGAGAAGTGTGTCTTACTTAAATGTCACAGCACTGCTCTGATATTGTTGAGGAAGTGCCATCTTGGGGAAATGCTTTTTTTTTTTTTTTTTTTTATAGTGTGTATCCTGCAGTGTAATTTACTGTGGTATTTCATTAAGCCCTATAATGCCGTGCTCATAATTAAACCATAACGTTTAGCAGAAAATGACTCGGCAGAGTACCACACAAGCCTGCGATTCTGACAAACACAGTGTGCTTTGACTGTAATTGACTTTTCACTCTGCCCTGAAGTTACAGAAGAATAATGGGCCTGAAAATAGGTAGTTAACCTTTATGTCAGGTAATACATAAAAGAAAAACACACACGTTTTCGCAGCACTGCAATACACCTAAACCTTTTTCCTGTGAGAGCCAACACAGGGATGTAAAGGTGGGAATTGTTACACATAGTCATTTCATTAAGTGGAACACCCACTGTGAGCCCAATCTGCCAGCGATGATTGTTTGACACAAATTATGCAGAATTCCAGCATACACGACAAAACATCTCAACCCAACGCATACAGTACAAATGGGTGTAGAACTCACGCCATCAACACAACAAGTAACTGAACGGCACCTGTACAGAAAATAATGATTCTCTACTGTGCTTGTTCATGAGTATGGGGTAAAAAAGGAATAATTGACCAATCATGATTAAAATGAAGCTTTATTAGAAAAGTGAAGAGATTAGAGTGTAATTGCAAGGCATTTTAAACCCATGACTAGAAAATATGAAATTCTGTATTTTGGTTATTAAATTATAGTATTATTTTCTATATCCCAGGTGAATATTGTATTCATAATAAATAGGTTTATATTTGCTTTTCTCTGTATGTATAATAAATGGCTAATGGCTTTTAAAGTCTAGCAAATGTATTGGATAAAAAGTTATATTTTGTTGTCGTTACAAATTGCTTCTTTTAATCCTTCTTAGTTTACAATGTGACATATTATACATTTACTGTTAAAATTGTCTGAAAAATATAGATATTGCATTTTTGCCTCAAAATGTATTAATTGTTTATTAATTGTGTATGTGTGTGTGTGCGTGCTTGCGTGTGTGCGTGTGAGCTCGGTGCTCAAAATTAATTATGGGAATTGTATTATTTTTTACACACTGCACAAAAATCTTAATTAGGGTCCTCGTTACACTCGTGACGAGGAACCTATTGTAATTGTAAAAACGCGTACACAAGACCGCGTACACAACAGTGATGAGGAGCCCAGTGATGAAGAGGAGCATAGTGATGATGAGGAGCATAGTGATGATGAAGAGCATAGATTTAAATTGAAATTGTACAAATTCTTATTATTATTATTATTTTCCGTCTTCGAACTCAAATTTGACCCCCTAAACGTGCTTCAAAACGAACGAAAATTTGCCCGCACATCAGAACTGGCGAAAAATTCGATAAAATAATGGACTTGTGCCAAACCAATGCAAAATGGCTCATTAGCGCCCCCACAGGTGAGGTCCCTATGGAGCTGGAAAAAGTTTAGTTGCGTCGAAGTACTTGAAAATTGGTGAGTATATTGCCCGGCCCGAGACCAACAAAAATTCCTCTTGACACCATGACCTCAACTTAACAGGAAGTCCTCCATCTTGGATTTGGTGTTTTCCCGGGCTTTTCGCAAGTTTCGTATCTGAGCTTGCCGCTCTGAGGCCGTTTATCCTAGGAAGACGAAAAACGCGTCAAACTGTACTAGACCCTTCCACGATCAAACCTTTGGAGAATATTTCCCAGATTTGAAAGGGCGCGCAAACGGCAGCCATCAGAACTTTGGCGAATTTCGAGGGCTCGCCGCCAAACACGAAAGGCGCTATAACTTTGCCATACATTGCCCGATCGGCATGAAACTTCACAGGTGACACGGGACAACGTCCCCCAACATGTCCACGAACGCGAATTTCTCGCAAAAGCTATGTCGGCCATCTTTGATGCGTTCTTCTCCCGCGCAAAACTTTGAAATGTATCTCCTCCTACAGTTTTGAGAAAACCCTCACATATCTTATATCAGAACGTGCGGTTTCTTCGTGAAATGCTGGCTATGACTTTTCTAAGAGTTTCGAGTTACCATGGCAACACAAATCGCAAAAAACAACAAAAAATTTGCCTTTTCAGTTTCACATACACACGAATGGGAAAATGAGACAAACCAAGCCCTCTTTGGAGCCTCGCAGTGTCGTCATACTTTCACGTAGAAACGTCATTGAAACTTTAAACGGGTCACAAGACTTGGGACTATTATGACCTAAGTCCACGTTTCCATACATATCACAGATTTTCCACAATCGCAATTTACGTTTTACCCATTTTCAGAGCTCTGAAATTGTGTGGGCGTGGTCTTCTCTCACTCTAAGAAAAGTATTAACAAAAATATCCAAACAAACTTCTCTCCTGCCCACAATTTCCAACTTAAACAAACATTTTTTACATCAAAACGTTTCTATGGTTGTTGTCTAACCCTGTGTGTTGTTTTTATTTTCATACAACTTGCGGTTTTTCTTCAAATCACCTAATTGCCCAGAGAGTTCTGGTCAGCGCTCTCATCCACACCCATGTTAAAAACTGTGATTTGGAGTTTGGAAATTTACGACGACAAAGATTTTAAAACTGTCATTAATCGCTCAATTCACACACGTTTCTCACGAAATTCAAGGTGGGCGCAGCTGAACGTCTTGTGACGCTCACGTACCGAACATTTTTGCTCTATCATCTACCGTTCATGAATTATGACAAGTTTAAAAGGTGCTAGTTTCCCTGTTTCTTCTGGGTTTTCGACAGTTAACGACAGGTGTGTGTGTGTGCGTGTGTAACACAAGGAGGAGAGGGAGGGGGGAGGGGGGGCTTGTCAATCACTCTCTCTATGTAAATGTACTTCTCCACCAAAAACTCTGACACTCAACTCCTCCCACAGTTTTCAGAAAACCCCCACACATCCTATATCAAAACGTGCGATTTGATCGGGAATAGCCGGTTATGACTTTTCTAAGCGATTCGAGTAACTGTAGCGACAAAAATCAGCTCAAACTGTTAACGAGTTTCACATACACATGAATGGGGAAACGGTCGAAACAGGAACGCAGCCCACTTTAGAACATCACATTGTCTTCATACTTTAACGTAGAGACCTGAAACTTGATATGTGAGTCCAGGGACCTGTCCTTAACATTTCTGCAAGACATAACCTGCACACAGGAAGTAGGTCACCTGCAACCGGAAGTAACCTATAAATCACCTAAATACAATTTTTAATCAAATTAAAAATAAAATTCCTTATCCCATTGTCATGCTCTTCACAACATTACACATTTTGACTTAAACACACTGGAACTTCCCTCCCTAACACATTTACACCCTTAACCCAAACACCTAGCAGGCTGAATTACACCCACACAAACCTGATTCACATCCTGTTAACCAAGGTCAACAGCTGCACAGACAACACTTAGAGAACCACACACACCAACTATAAACTATACAAACTTTCTCATGCTCCTCAGAGCCATCTTGGACTTGCTTCCGAGCTGTTGTCTCCTGTTGACTCTCTCTTTGCAAATAAATAATCCAATGCTTCAGGCAATCAACTTTTGTTGGCACTTTATTTCTTCATCAGACACCTTGTGACAATTTTTGCCACAACACCCATCTTAATCCATACGATAACGAAATAACGGCAAAAAAGTTATTCCGCCACCACTCTGCACCTTTCATCAGAAGACACAGGTGATGCAGGTGTGCACTCTTCAGCTGCTGGAGACACCGGCACACCTGAGACATCGGCACACTGGCATCTCCTTCCTCCCTCTTCCTCCCTCCCCAGCTTCCACAACACAATCAGTGACAGTTATGAAAGTTACATGGAGTAACTCAGTGAGCTCTGTCTGCTTATTCTGTGTGTAATGTGTGTAACAGGATGATGACGTGTGACACTGACACATTTATAGAATGTTGAAATGATCTGTAAATTCAGATCAAATGGATAAGTCATGTCTCAACAAACATGTTACATCAGAAAAACAACACCAACACGATCTACTGTCAATGCACAGCCAGTTTTTTAAGCATCAACATTAATAGGAGAGCAGCTGCTGTGACCCTGACATTAAGTTACTTTGTGTTTATCTCTAATTCCAAAACACACAAACAAACAAAATAATTATTTTTTTCTCTATTAAAATTGATACATTGATGCGTTCATCACACACGTTCCTTCCTTTTCTTTTAGTTTCCTCCTTTGCTGATGCATTCGTTCTTCAGGAAGAAGGCGTCAGAGAGGGCGTTTTAGAGTCATTTGTATATTAATGTGTGGGTGGAACGAGGGTGTGGTGTGTTACTCATTCACCTCTACTCAGTTTCACGTTTGATGGGATGTATAAAGAGAAGGTGCGCAGGACTCGGCGTAGGCAAGGTTTTATAAATCGGAGAATGTCTTTGCGTACGTACTTTTAACATTTTGTGAGCACGCCCTCTTTCAGTATGTAAGCTGCACACTCTTTTATACGAGGCCCCTGGAATGCCTCAGCATTGAATGATCAGATGTACAAGACCTGTGAGAAAGCAGACAGGAACAGGGACAAAACACCAACAAAGACCAAAAACAAATACAGCCATAACACCTAAAAAAACATTACATTACAAGTGTATTAGTCTCAGCAGATATTAAGAACAAACACTGAGGTGAATCAATAGAAGCCTATCCACAAAACAAGTACTCACACAAAACTATGACCAAATTGCTATGGCTTTCATGTAAAATCAATCAGCAGGGCACCGCAGGGAATTGAACCCTGTCCTGGTAAACCAGGAGTCCAACACCAGTGCCTTTTGCTTTTTGACACTACACAGAAGGAAAAGCAAAACCTGCCTTAACAACAGCATATTATGACATAATTGCATAAAATGCTATTATGTCATAGAAAAAATGTTCTGCTGTTAAGGCAGGAAAAAGAAACCTATCCACACAACAACAACAACAACAACAACAACTTACAAATACTTACACTGTTTGACTCTCCTCATGGAGCTTCCCTGGACCTGTTCCACCTCATGACTGGTCAGATGTACCTGTAAGACTTGTGAGAAACAGGACAGGAACAGGGACAAACAGCAAAAGAAAAACACAACCAAACACATCCAAACACAACCTCAACACTAAAAAAAACACAACCTAACACAGCCACAACACTACAAAACAACCAAACACAACCACAACACTACAAAAACACAGCCACAACACTACAAAACAACCAAACACTACAAAAACACAACCAAACACATCCTCAACACTGAAAAAACACAACCTAACAGCCACAGCACTACAAAACAACCTAACAGCCACAACACTACAAAACAGAGCCACACTACAAAATAACCAAACACGGCCACAACACTACAAAAACACAAACAAACATATCCTCAACACTGAAAAAACACAACCTAACAGCCACAACACTACGAAACAACCGAACACAGCCACAACACTAAAAAAAACACAACCAAGCACATCCTCAACACTAAAAAAAACACAACCTAACACAGCCACAAGACTAAAAAAAACCCCACCAAACACGGCCACAACACTAAAAATAACTCAACCAAACAAAGCCAGCACACCTAAAAAAGCCCCACTGCATTACAAGTCTATTAGACTCTGCAATGACTAACAATGCACAGTGATGTGAATCCAAATGACCTTATTTACACACAAACAAGAACACTAACAAACCATGAGGACAAACACATATCTACAAGTCCTCTTCCTCATCAAAACCATCAACAGACATCAACGCACACAAAATCCCCTCATGATCACTAAAGTAAGTGGGACAAACAACAGACCCAACAAGATACTGTGAGGACTTTAAATAGACATGATCAATTAAAGTGCCTCTCTCTGTGGTTGGTCCTGAGACGCCCTGAACATAGCCTCGGTCGGTTACAAACTTGCAGATTGATGATGATTTCAAAATGTCATCGTTGAAATCCCCCATGATTGCGACAGTTTGGCACTGTGTATCCAGCCAATCGATTAATTTGCCAAAATGTTCTTTAAACAAAGACATGGGATATGAAGGTGGTCTGTAAATCACGGCTACCAATATCTGATAACTAGTAAATTTAAAGATTAAACATTCTAAATTTACATCAGGCATTCGGAGTCTTTCGTATGTCACATTGTTTGAAATGTACATGCCAACTCCGCCATGTTGTTGTCCTTGCAAAGCAATTAAGGCCTGATTGTTGCTCGAGTAGGATAAACTGCGAGGACAACTATGGAATGTATAGCCATCTATGTTTACGTTTTGGGCTGGTGGACCAGCTGGTAGCCATGTCTCTGTAACAGCAATACAGTTAAGCTGCAAATGCTGTGTACATTTTGCCAAATCTGCAAGGTGAAGGGTTAAGTTTTGGACATTCATCATGAACACAGTGAATCTGTGTGTGACGAATACATTTTCTTCGAATAAAGGTTCAGTCAAACTTTCTATGACGAACTTGGGCATATTGTCAATTGCACCCTTAATGTCGTCCCTGCAATATATCGCCTTCTCTTTAAAATCTTCAATAATCAATCCTGACAAAGTTCGAACACGACTTAATGCGACGTAGGCTTGCCCAGCTGAAAAGACCTTCTTAAGACAAACCACAGCGTCATCAACAGTAAGCCCCTGAACTTTGTGCACTGTAACAGCCCATGCTAGCTTAAGGGGAAACTGCCGTCTCATTCCGCCCTGTTTCGTAGCCCTTTCCTCTTCTGGTTCGATGGCTGTGGAACCAATCAAATCTACGGGAACATTTGGTGACTGCTTCCTCCTCTGTACACCTACATGCGCTTCATCAAACTTCACATAGATTTTAAGAGGAAAGCGACTAGTCTCTGATGTAACTATCTCTGTTACAGTGCCACAAACTCCATTAACAAGACCATCCATCACGTCAATGTTTTTGATCAACATTACCCGCGCATTCTTGCCGAGCAACAACGTCTCAGCCAAACACGTGTGAGACGTTTTGATATGATGGCGCCCCTTCAGCTCAAGCTTTCCTGTTTTCTTACTGTTGACATAATCTTGAGCAGCTATCTCCACATAATCGGGACAGGTCTCCTTTAGCTGCTGAGTGTTGTGCCCATTTACTTGCAAATTTGTCGGGTAAATGTGTAAAGCTGGGCTGACTTCACCGGTTTCACAGTTTTTCAACACGTCAACGTCACTCTGCAGCATGGGGACGCCCTTTGAACGAGTTCTAACTCTGTTCAACAACTGTGCAAACTCACCGTCCTTCTGTCGCACTATCTCAGTGAGTTCTACAACCGTGAAGCTCGACCACAAGTTTACGGGACCACTGTCAACGTACAGGGGTTTACCTCTGACCGGAGGCAGCTGGAAAAAATCTCCCACGGCAATCACGCTGACATTCGCAAATGGGGAATAGTCACCGGTCTGTTTAATCTGTCTCAATCTGCCGTGAATATAAGACAAGAGGTTATGGTCCACCATCGATATTTCATCAATTATCACTAATTGCAAATCAATATATTTAGCCCGCAAAGCATTGAGCTTCTCTTCACCCAAAGGGGTGTACGGCAAGCTCACATCCTTTCCGATGCTAAAAGTGGTGTGAATAGTAGACGCATGCAAATTGAATGCTGCGATCCCAGTGGGAGCAGTTAACAAGACACAAATGTTGTCTGGTTGACGACACACTTGCGACAATAACCTTGTTGCCTCGTACTGAATGGCCTTGATCAAGTGACTCTTCCCTGTCCCGGCACCACCTGTGACAAACAAATGGAACGGATCAGGGTTTTGCCCGTTGATCTTGGCCAAACACCATTGACGAATCTGATAGAAAACAGACAGCTGGGTTTCATTCAAAGACCTAATCAAAGCCAATCCGTCACTTCTGCACAGGATGTTGGATTTCTTTTCCAAATGTGCAACCTGCTCAGTAGTGACCGCCAAATCTGGTATGTTTTCCGTTTCGTTTTCTTCCACATCCTGTCTGCTCTCCATCCGTTCCTCATTGGTCTCAGCTCGCTCGACCTCTTGCTCTGGGCACAATTGCGCCCAGGCATCTTCGAATTCATCGACGAGGTCTACGTTTTCCTGAATATTTGTCAATACTGCCGAGTCGATCTTTTCAAAGCTGCCTCTGTTTTGGTCAACCACTGATTTGACAGACTGCAACGACCCATCACTCAACCCGACGTGACCATCCTCGTAAAACTGCTGAAAGGAATCGAAAGCTGAAGGCTTCAACTGTACGTCGAGACGATAGGGCAAAAACAACTGCAAAATAGTCCTGTGAAATAATTCAGGATTTTTGGTCTCAGAAACGCGCATGTAACGAACAACTGCCGGTTGTGTTCGTGTCCTTTTAGTGATAAAACCGCAATTGTTGGTCAATCTAATTGGGTTCTTCGATTTTTGATTTTTGCTCAGAATCCGATATTCTGAAGCAAACGTTGCTATGCACATGTCGTTAAATGTGCTGTCGTTTGGACGATTCTTGTAGCGCTCAACCAAACTAGTCATCCACATGTTTGAAGTGGTAAGTTCATTTGCAGTTGCCTTTTCCTTCAACTGACTTATAGGCAGGCTCATTTTCACAACATTTTCCCCTGTCGGAACAAACACCACATTCCTAGAGTTTTCCCTGAGATGCATGTTTGTCAGTCTATAAACTGCTTCCTGAGCACACACATCTCTGTTGTGAAGATAAACACTGCCTAACTTTTTCAGCGCTTCTTTTGCACTAACGTTACCTTTCGCAGCCTCTTTCTGCGCGTTGGCCAACAACAATCCCATCTCCCGCTCTGCCTTGGAAATGTAAGAAATGATGTACACAATGCAGGCATATGCGTCGACCACATACTGGATGTCCAAATTTGCATTCCAGCATTTTAGCAGTGGCTGACTATACTGATTAATCCAAACTGATTGAGGCTGCCTTTTCAACACAATGTGCGTTTTCTTGGCACAGCGTTTGTATGCAGCCTCAAAAAGGGCTTGACTGATACCCAAAGATTCTAACAAATGTTCTGTGCTATCAAAGGTAAGGTCCTCATTTGACACCGCCATCTTGATAGCCGTCAAAATTTCACAGGCAATCTCCCTAGGCATCCTCTGAGGCTTGTCCTCACCCCGTTTCCCACAGGTGCATCTTACCTCATTTGTGTCGACATCAACATCCTTACAATGGCACGCGTTTTTGTTTGCCTCATCGTCGGCGCTGCGGCATACAAATGTCCGTGAGGAGACCGGTCTGGGAAAGTTGAACCGACAAACCGTTTTCTTCTTCTTGCAAGTTTTGGAATGCCTCTTGGAATGCTGCTGCACAGATGTCACGATGTCCAGTAACCCTTCGTCTCGTGAAGGCAGTTCACAAGTTACGTACCTGTCGATGAATTGAACTACCTCTTCGTCTGTGTTTTCGTCAATCTTCGGGGCATTTTCGATCCAAAACAAGCAATGAACGTGAGGCGAACCTCGCTGCTGAAATTCCACTCGGTAAAAGAAGTCGATAATTTTACCGATTGGATGCGATGGAGACTTGAGAACCTCGTTCAGAAAAACGTGCCAGCGGAAATCAAACATCCTGGCTGCAGTGACAGGATTACGTCGGAGCAGGTCACATCTGTCTGCCCACTCCAAACTTTCCAATGTCTGAGTTCTCCCTTCCTGCTTCAAAATAGTTTTCAGAAGATTAGTCCACCGTAGATCAGCAGAAGAAAACGAGCAGAACCACGTCGGAATACCCAGCTGACGAACACAAGCAATCAAGTCGCGCTGTACTCCTTGCCAAAAAGCCGGGGTACCTCTGATCGGCTTCAGAAAACGATACCCTTCGTCAAACTGCAAAAGCTTCTTCAAAGATTCTGGATCTTTCAACAAGCTTTTGCTCACCCTTTGTGTCGCACCGCCTCCTTTCCCTTTTCGCAAGGCAATCGACACACTGGATACAACCTGCTGGATCTCCGACATACACTGGCCAAAAAAGATGTATTCTACATTCTGCGCAAACCTGCCATCAGCATGTAGAATCCTGTTATTGAGATATCGTGACATTGTCAAACGATATGGCCTAGTCTCATGATAGGTGTTACGTCCGAGGGGAAACAACACTGGGTAGCATTTGGCTTCATTTGCGAGATCCGACAGCATTCTGACAGGATTGTTCCCTTCTCCTGGAGCCAGATTCAGTATGTCGTCTAAGTAGTGATCCAAGACTTCCTGTCCCACATCAACAGGCAGCAGACAGGTGTCCTGGAACATACAGTGCCGCTGGCGATCATGCAAGAGCTCATCCTCAGCATCTGCTTCACCACCATCCACTGTGTCACCTACTCTTTCCTCCTGGCTCAGCACATCATCGAAATAGCGATCCAAGGATTCCTCTCCAACATCAACAGGGATGTCCTGTAGCACACAGTCCTGCTGTCCATCACGCAAAAGCTGATCTTGAACATCTGCAGATGCTTCACCAGACCCTACTCTGGCATCAACAACCATGGAACAAGTGTCCTGTAACATACAGTCCTGCTGTTCATCATGCGAAAGTTGATCTTGAACATCTGCAGATGCTTCACCAGACCCTACTCTGGCATCACTATCTACTTCCACAGCCTCTTCATCTGGTTGTCTCTGTAACTCATTGAGCCACTCCTCATTGAACTCAATGTCTTGATAATGCACATTAGCCTGTTTTAAGTAGCGCAAGGCTTCTCTAATGCGCATCGTATCAACATACTGATACCTGTAATGCCCTTTGTAAGTTAGCTTACGTTTGAGCTTTACAGGTAGCAAAGACCCTTCCATAGTGGAACGGGGCAGCACATTGGTTGTCTGAACAATGTTGGCTGGAACACACGTAACAGGACCGTGTACTCCGTTTTGCCCGCCCTTTGGCAACGCCAACATTTTCATAAAGGGAATGTGCAACGCAATCAAGTGCTGCTCTAAACTATTTAAACACGCCAACTCGGGTGGAACAGGATGAAGCTCTAACCTATTTATTGCACATTCAGGTGGCATGTCACCCCTCTTAACCTTACAATGACATGTGAAACAAATCCAAATCTTCCCTCTAGCTGTATCCACCCACTGACACGGCATCACACATTCATCACTACAGCGATGTAAAAAATCTTCCGTTATGCATTTTTCAGCAATAGCAGCAGATTTTTTACTCCCTCTGTAGTCATCTATGGAACAAACCCGAACCTGATGTTTAAAAAATGATCTACGGCAGGAACAACACGCAAACTCTGGACCGTTTTCGACTTTTTCCGAAAAATTCTGTTGTACGACATCAAAATGCTCCGATTTGTCTTTAATTTGTTGCATTCTACACTTGGTACGTGCAGTAACATTTCTCTTATGCTCAGGATCTCCATGATACTTTTGTTTACTAATTGCTTTCAGATTCTGCCTGTGCTTTACATCTTTAGAATATTTGAGTTTGCTCAGGGATTTTACATTCTGCCTGTGCTTTACATCTTTAGAGTATTTGCGTTTGCTCAGGGATTTTACATTCTGCCTGTGCTTCACATCTTTACAGTATTTGAGTTTGCTCAGGGATTTTACATTCTGCCTGTGCTTTTCATCGACACTATATTTGTGTCGACTCATGGCTTTAACAGTCTGCCTGTAACATTCATTTCCCCGATATTTCCTTTTAATCGTGTCAGTTGCCTTCACCCTATGTAAAACATTATCATGATATTGGATTGTCTTTTCAGTGATATATTTCCTGCTAATGTGCTTTGAAATGCCAAGTCTAATATTTTCTACACTTTCTGTCTCCACCTGACATGAAAATGTCTTGGTACTCTGTCTGAGGTTGTACACCTCAGAAAAAGACACAGTGTCTTTGCAGAGACCATAGCAACCATCCTGTTGAGGCACACAAACACAAACAACAAGGTCATAATGATTGCCGGCTTTATTGTCCAAGTAGATGCCCTGTGTGGAACTGCACCTACTGCAAGTATATTCAAGCCACCGGCCATTATAATATGTGAAAATATTCGCACCTAAACAATCTGCCGTGGCTTGAATCTCAACCTCAGTAGCCCAGCTTCCAACATACTGCATCCTACTGGCTTGAATGTACTGAGAGACTGAAGAATACTCATCTCTTAAGATTTTCTCATATTCTCCAGAATCCGATTGCAGCTGCTTCACAGCAGCATTTCGGATCTTCTTGTGGCTTTTCTGTGAACCACTCACAGCTTGGGACACTGCTCTGAAGAAACAGTTCCCATCAGCCACAATGCTCTCAGTCCTGCACGGCCTTCCCAATGTACCAACCGATGTAGACACTGGTGGAAAGGGTTTCACATACCCCACATTCAGCTGTCTACATACAGCCTGAGCAAGGTCTTTGCCAATTGGGTTGAACTCCAGCTGCCTAGGATTCACATCACCAACACATTCAACATCTGAATCATCCACAGTGACACACCTATCACTGCTTCTGACTGGGGCTGTGTGACTGACCGTAACACTGGCGATCTCAAATGCACTGCTGCTTCCCCCTAGGGCTGCAGCCAAAGCACAGATGTGATCCTGAACACCTTTGACACTGCTGAAATATGACACAACGCCTTGTCCATATCCAGAAATATCAGGCATTCCACCAGCATCACGCGAATGGGAATCGACAAACGCAAAGTGGCCATTCTGACAAATAATTGCATACGTACCGCCACACACCGTCAGAAGACATGTGTGATACGTAGCAAACACCTCTTCCAGTCCCTTTTCGAGAGTGTGACAATGACCACCCTCGATCAGGGACACATCCACAGCACCTAAAGCTCCACTGACCACTTCAGGATACTCAAAGTAACAGAGCTGGCCATCAATCACCGACTGTTTGGGCAGCTCTGAAACACACAAAATCTCGAACCCCTCAGTGATCACGTTGCCTTCTCGCAATGATGTGTACAACTCGTCACCTAAAAGGATAACAGTGTCCACATCTTGGGTTTGCCAGGAAAACACACTGTCGTCTGTGTGTTTGGCGAGGCTTATTAAAGCCACAGCCATACACTGGACTCCAGCATATTTAAATAGCGAACCGTCCCCCTGATGAAATGATCCTCGCACCGTACGACCATCCACCCTGGGAGGACCGAGATCCTCTGGCTCAGTTGCACCATCATGGTCAACCTGAGCCTCAACCTGAACCCCGAGAGACGTACTGGCCTCAAGTACGTCTACATCCTCGACCGCTACGGAAGGGTAAGAAAGAGTAACATCACCTTTGCTGGATCTAGGTGCGTGATGACTCTCCTCCTCCACCCCATCCATGGCAGGAAATGGCTCCACAGACACCTCGTCCACACGCGGTGCTGCCTCCACCTAGGAAAAAACAATTGAAAAGCAGTGTTTTTAATAATATATATATATATATATATATAAAAAGACCCATGTCTTTACTTTAGTACTAATAAAATGCTCTTCTACTCAAGACAAGTAATTTTAAATAACTCTAATGTTGGACGTCGACAATAAAATGACAAACCTTCTGCCTACGGGAGGCTCTCCTGCGTCGCTCCACCACCTTCTAATGACAGAAAAACAAAAAAAAGTTTAAAAAAAATTCTGCAGTCTTCGTTCTTAATTATTGCCATCTAAATAAATAGAGAAATATGTATTTAGCAAATAACTTAATCATGGACAGAAATGACTGATATAATAATATATTTATCAGCAAAATATATCAAGTTCTAACCTGATATTTACAAAAACAAAAACACTATGAAATTACGTTTTAAAACATAATTTCCTTACCACCATAGCCCTGGTTGGTAATGGCCACTCCTCCTCCAGGTCCACCTTGGAAAAACAAAAAAACAATTCAAGAAGCTGTATGAGGTGTATGTTTTTCCACACTTAATTCCCTTCGACACCTTCAAAACGTACATGTTGAATAAGGAATACAAAGTTTGAGGTCATAGCAACAAACACTGCACATTGTTCACACCCACGTAGGCACACACAAAATTTTCCAATTAAAAATAACACTGCAACAAAGTGGATTACATATACAAAAAAATAAAAAACTGTAAAACATACTTAAGTAATACCTTAGTGGTGTATTTACTTAATGGCACATTTATGCATTACATTCCAATTGATCTGAATTCTTTATTAATATATGATATGATGATTTGTTCCACACTCCACGCAAAGTAGGTAAGAAATACAGCATGAGGAAACGAGACCTAAATATACAGATAGAAATAAAACAGTCAAATGTGCAATACAATAAAATCAAATAAAATATACAATTCAATAATACAATAAAGTGGACAGTCAGGAAACATACACAATATACAGTTAAAGTTGGTGTTAAAAAGAAGTGAAATGAGAACGAGTTATCGTTTATTTTGTATAAAGAGTCTGATCAGACTGATCAGAGGGAGGAGTTGTACAGGTTAATGGACACAGGCAGGAATGACTTCCTGTGGTGCTCAGTGGCGCATTTACGAGCAATTAGGTCTCTGGCTGAAGGTGCTCCTCTGTTTGACCAGAGCGTTGTGGAGAGAGTGAGAGCCAGAGCCATACTGCAGTATCGCCCGCACCATCGACAGCATCCTCCTGTCTGACACTGCTGTCCAGGTTCACCCCCACAACGTCACTGGCCTTTCTGAGCAGTCGAGTCTGTTGGCACCTGCTACTCTCAGTCTGCTGCCCCAGCACACAAGAGCAAACACAATAGCACTGGCCACCACAGACTTGTAAAACATCCGCAAGAGGATTTGTATCCATTTCTGCTACAGTGTTACAACTGTGCTGTGATAATGACACATTTATGCATTTAATTGTAACTTTTATGAATTAAAGACACAGAAGAAATCACTTAATGGTGTGTTTTAAATAATGAACACATGTATGCATTTCATTAATTACTATAATATACATGACCATAGCAGATACTCCACCTTGTGGCCAAAAACAGAAACCACACATCTGTATTTGCTTGCCGGAACTAGAGCACAGATAACATTTTGTGGGCTACACTGCTTCACAGATCATTACATTATAATTCTTATCGTCATTTCATAGTGCAATGCATGTTTCATGGTGTTCTTCACACACATATATATATATATTTTTATTACATTTTCTGAAAAAGCACAGACAACAAAACAAGGCCACAAACAACAGATTACCCAGTATGTGATATACACAGTACAATGTATGTACACATATATACACAATTTTGTTTTTCATTCCAATTTGAATGATGAATGATTGACACATTCAAGCAATTATTTAATATTGCTTTTCTTGTTGTAATTTTGGCACTTTCATTTCTCCGTAAAAGAAAAGGGGATTTGTGAATGCACACGTGTGTGATTGTGTGTGTGCGAGCGTGCTGGAAACGTACCATCGGTGCATCGTCCTGCATCATGGTGGATTTCGCCGACCTCGTCTGAATTTTCACCATCTGATAGTACACAGCAGCAAGTTTAAATAATCTTGAAGTGACACAGTGATCTTGATAAGCAGGAGGTGGGAAAACGTACCTTTGCAGGTGGAGACTGTGTGGGGCTGGGTCCAAAAGTCCTGGTGCTCCTGGTGTGTGACGGTTTTCCAGGCTGCTGTTAACACATGATGTTAGATATCAGTAAAATGAAGCTCACCACCTAGTGTTTTGTTTTAATACGTTATGTTTTGTTCAAAGGAAAATGTGTCGAGTATGCTGCAAGTGTTTTAAATGACTAAACTGTCAGAAGGAACATACTTGCTCAACAAGTGAGTGTGAGCACGACGCTGCCGTTGCTCTGGTCACTCTGGTCGGTGCAGCTGTCCGAGTCACCTACAAACGCAACAAATCAAAAGGCATTTAGTGACACAATATACTCAGTTGATATTAAACAAACAGATAACTGTAAGCTAATTTAAACAGGCAAGAAAAAAAAAGTAAAGAAATGTAATCTAATGTAAAAACCTTGCTTCGCGTCCTCTTGCTTGGGGTTTTCTGCAGACACAACAACAACAGAGACAAAACCTTTAAGTTTACCTTCAACTTACAACAGTGATGCATTTGGACAATATTGGAAATTTTAGATTGCATAGGGAAGGAAGAAATTCTATACAACAATGAATACAACTATGACTTCCTAAATAACTGTTAAGACACACAAAGTCTTAACTGTACAGTACCTTTGGAGTAGGCGGGCTGACAGCGATGTCGAGCTGTGATGGAACAAACTGATCCAACACATCCAAGACATCGCTGGAGAAGACCACAGGATTCAGTGGAATGGGACGAGCCTGTGACACGGCTGGCCGTCCCTGTAAAAGACACATGTAAAATGTAAATGTGTGGTTGCTTTCCTTGTCAAAATGGCAAAACTCTACACAGCTTCAGGGTCATCAAGTTACAGTGTGTGAAACCATTACCTTCCTGTGTGGTTCAACAACTGTCCACGCAAAGGGGTTGGTTGTGCGCGGGACAGTTGCTTCTCCGGTCACCACCAGCTTTGGAGAAAAGCGTCTCGGAGAGGATGGTGGTGGAGACGAAACCTGTTGCAGTGGAGCTGCATTTGGCGGATCAAAATGATTCATTGCAACACCCCACAACAGCTGCGCCAGGACGTCCATCCCTTGCTTCTCACTGAGGTGCACCTGCAAGAATGTGCATTTAAAGTTCATTTATGTCCAAGAACTGGTCAAACTTGATATTAAACATTACATGTGCCCTTTGCCTCAACATTCTACTTACATCGTCTCTGCACCACAGCCAAGTCTTAAAAAACTCGAAGTGCTCAAAGGCGGACCAGTACGGGACACCTTCAAACAAACAAACAAACATTCATCGATCAAACAATTAATGCAACTTTCAGCATTTGAGGAAGGACTGATTAATTTTATCAGGTTTGCCAACAACGACATTCGACAGGTATCTGCTCTTCAAATTCTATCCATGTGTACATACCCATTTTTGCTGCCACACGATGATACTCCTGAGTCAGGAGTACTTGCATGCCAACCCCAACGTTCCGTCTCGGAACAAACTCCAAGACAGACAGCTGTGAAAATAAGAAGTCAATCAGTACATCATAGCCATTGAAATGAAAGAAATATCGCTTTAAAAAAAAAAGTACATTTTAAAACACAAGAAATTCACCTGAGGCCAGCGACTACGGATAGTAGTCAGAAGCTTGTTGAAGTCTTCCCCTGATCGGGTGATGGTGGTGTTTTTGGCTGTCAAGTTGTTGCCAGGAGCCAAAAGACAGACCAAGTCAGGGATCCGATCCAGTTCAACATTCCTGACCTCAGTCCTCAACTGCGCTGCAGTGGCCCCCGGTGTTGACATGAAGCCAAAGGAGTACTTTCCTTCAACCTTTTTGGAGAATCCATCTACGAAGCCTCGTAGATGGGAGTCACCAATGACCAACACAAACTGCAACATGAGAAGAAATGTTTTTAGAACAAGTGTCACAAATAATTCACAGAATAAAGAGCTCTGAGCATAAACCATACAGAAAGACATACCTTTTTGTTTGGTGACTCGGCTGGTACAACCATTTTGTGTTGCAGCCCAGTGAACTCTGAAACTGCCCATGGTTGCACTCGCCTACGATGACCAGTCCCGTGACCTATTTAGAAACGGGGAAGAGGAAAAAAAAGGGATGTTCAACTAGTAAACATTATTTATATAAAGACAATAATGCAAAACACACAAACAAACACATAAACCCTCCACAGAAATAGGTTACTTACAGGCACGGGAAGGTGCATCATCCAAAAGAGCCGCGGGCCTGGCTGGTGGCGTCCCTTCCTGGAGTCCGTCCGGGTCCAGTTTGGTCCAGCGCAGCTTCTGGGCCTGGGAGCGCTTCCCCTTCCGCGGCATCCTGGAAAAAAAAGAAAAAAAAAGCAAGCCAAGGAAACAATAGACTAGACTAAACTAAACAAATCTAATCTAATCTAATACAAACGGACTAATCTAACTGCTTAACTGATAGTAAAAATGTAAGAATAGAAAAGTTCAACAAACACTGTGAGGTGATGAAGATGATAATCGATGTCTCTGTTGTAGTCTCTCGCCAGAAGCTCAAGCCAACCAAAAGATCCAACGGTAAACTGGTGCAATCCGAAAGTCTTCAAACATGAAAAAAAGAGACAGAGGGAAAAGCAGGAAAGATTATGTTGTGGATACAGCAAACATTTACAAAGAGCAGAAAGATGACACATCACACTGTCACAGGTAATGACACGGCCTAAATTCTTCTTATAGGTTTCTAGCCATTTACTAAATTTCACATCGTAAAAAAGGTCTCCACCAATTATACAATCAACACGTCATTTAAAAACAGACAAAATAAAGATATAATACTTTACAGCTTGTAACAGTGGTTCAACAGGACTTTCCACAATTTTCTGTTTTTTTTTTATAATTTCCTAAAGTAGTGAGCAGGTGCTTCATGAGCTGTAGCTTAGACCGTGTGTGTGCAATCTCTCTCACACACACACAAAAAGAGACAGACAGAAATATACCACTTTACACATTCTGTACGGTAAAATAGTTTTCTTTAAAAATTAACCATATAACACACACACGGGAAACCTGCGAAATCACTCACAGACAGGCATATCACAGGAATGAAATATATATCCATTTACACATTTTCTGTACAGTAAAATAAGCAGGGTGAGTTATTCACCTGCTTATAGGCTGAATAAGCAGGTGAATAACCCATGGAAGCCTCTCGCTCTCTCACTCACACAGAAATATACCACTTTACACTGCACTTTACATTTCTGTACAGTAAAATTACTTAATCGGAAGCCTGCAAAATCAGTCACAGACACGCATATCTCAGGAACGAAAAATATATCAATTATTCTTACACAAAAGAACCAGACTACCAGATTTCCTTCTATGAACAACAAATTTCAGATAAACTTGGATTATAATCCCCCATTATAAAACACGCTTTACAGTGAAACTACACCATCTCCCCACATTATTCCAACCTTCTCAGATAAAACAGCCACGTTAACATAACGTCTAATATATAATAGCCATAATTGTTTAAAAGTTTTAACAAGCAGAGAAATAGAGAGCGCAAAAGTGTATACACAGTCTCACAGTCTAAACATAGCGCGGGCTTCAGATGAGGATCGAAAGCGTAAAAACTCGCTTGTGCCTTTAAATTAATCCTCACAAAAAATACAAAAAATAACACACTTTTGTTTGGTCAATATACAACAGTCAAGACATATTTCGCATTAAGCAAAAAGTACCAGACCAGCAGATCTCCTTCAATAAACAACACATTTAAGCCTCACACACACACACAGGCATATACCACTCTACACATTTCTATACAGTTAAACAACTTTCTTCAAAAATTAACCACACAAGACACTCACACACGGGAAGCCTGTAAAATCAGTCACAGACAGGAGTGAAAAATATACCAATTTACACATTTTCTGTACAGTAAAATAACTTCATACCAAGGACATTAACAACGTCAAACACGCACACACACACAGCCCAACGAGCTACATCATGGCTTTAAATTAATCCTTACAAAAAAGAATCAGACCTCCTTCTATGAACAACACATTTAAGACAAACTTTGATTATAATCCCGGAAAACACGCCTTACAGTGAAAAGACACAATCTCCCCACATTATTCGAACCTTCTGAGATAAAACAGCCACGTCAACATACCGTTTAATATAATATATAATAACCATAATTGTTTAAAAGTGACGAAGAAACGAGCAGCTACCGATGGACACGCGCTTCACACACACACAGTCTAAAAATAGCCCGGCCCTCAGCATGGAGGACAGAAACCATAAAAACTCACTCATACCTTTAAATTAATCCTTACAAAAAAAACCTTGTTTGGTCAATGTACAACAGCACAGACATGTTTCTCAAAGCAAACATTTCCAGATGAAATAATTCTCACACACGCGCACACACAAACGCAAGCGCACACACACAAACGCAAGTGCGCACACACACACACACAGCTCCAAGCAACGCTAACACATGAAAAATGCTTCCACACTGCGTCAAAAGGAATGAAAAATATACAAATCTACACATCCGTGCAAAGTAAAATATTTTCCTCTAAAAAGCTTCTCTGAAATAACCAAGTTCACCACGAGGCCATGGACACACATGCTAACGCTAACAAGCTAAGGCTAAGGAGCTAAGGCTAAGGAGCAACACGAACAGCGTACAAACACACATTTAATATCGACAGAACAACTTTCTGACATGAGCACATTCAAATTAACAGTAAAACAGCATGGTTTAATAATGAAAAAGTTGAGCTACAGTTGTTCAAACATGTTAATGAGCAGATAAATACACAGAGCAGCACAGAGAGACACTCAGTCTCAGTCTAAATATAGCCCAGGCATAAGCGCATGAAAACACATTATTGGAAGCTTTTCAGAAAAAACGGCCACGTATGATATAATATATAATAGCCATAATTGTTTAAAAGTTGTAACAAGCAGAGAAATAGAGAGCGCAAAAGTGTATACACAGTCTCACAGTCTAAACATAGCACGGGCTTCAGATGAGGATCGAAAGCGTAAAAACTTGCGTGTGCCTTTAAATTAATCCTCACAAAAAATACAAAAAAAACCCACACACTTTTGTTTGGTCAATATACAACAGTCAAGACATATTTCGCATTAAGCAAAAAGTACCAGACCAGAAGTTCTCCTTCAAAAAACAACACATTTAAGCCTCACACACAGGCATATACCACTCTACACATTTCTATACAGTTAAACAACTTTCTTTAACAATTAACCACACAAGACACACACACACGGGAAGCCTGTAAAATCAGTCACAGACAGGAATGAAAAATATACCAATTTACACATTTTCTGTACAGTAAAATAACTTTCTCTATACAGTTCCGCTTCATACCAAGGACATTAACAACGTCAAACACGCACACACGCACGGCCTAACGCTCAACGAGCTACATCATGGCTTTAAATTAATCCTTACAAAAAAGAACCAGACCTCCTTCTATGAACAACACATTTTAGACAAACTTTGATTATAATCCCGGAAAACACGCCTTACAGTGAAAAGACACAATCTCCCCACATTATTCGAACCTTCTGAGATAAAACGGCCACGTCAACATACCGTTTAATATAATATATAATAACCATAATTGTTTAAAAGTGACGAAGAAACGAGCAGCTACCGATGGACACGCGCTTCACACACACACAGTCTAAAAATAGCCCGGCCCTCAGCATGGAGGACAGAAACCATAAAAACTCACTCATAGCTTTAAATTAATCCTTACAAAAAAACCTTGTTTGGTCAATGTACAACAGCACAGACATGTTTCTCAAAGCAAACATTTCCAGATGAAATAATTCGCACACGCACGCACACACACACAAACGCAAGCGCACACACGGCCTAAAAAAGAACCAGACCTTCTATGAACAACAAATTTAAGATAAACTTGGATTATAATCCCGGAAAACACGCCTTACAGTGATAAGACACAATCTCCCCACATTATTCGAACCTTCTCAGATAAAACAGCCAAGTCAACATACCGTTTAATATAATATATAATAACCATAATTGTTTAAAAGTGACGAAGAAACGAGCAGCGTACCGATGACACGCGCTTCACACACACACACAGTCTAAAAATAGCCCGGCCCTCAGCATGGAGGACAGAAACCATAAAAACTCACTCATACCTTTAAATTAATCCTTACAAAAAAAACCTTGTTTGGTCAATGTACAACAGCACAGACATGTTTCTCAAAGCAAACATTTCCAGATGAAATAATTCTCACACACACACACACACACAGCTCCAAGCAACGCAAACATATGAAAAATGCTTCCCCACTGTCACAGGAATGAAAAATATACAGATCTGCACATCCGTGCACATTAAAAATATGATCCTCTAAAAAGCTTCTCTGAAATAACCAAGTGCACCACGAGGCCATGGAGACACATGCTAACGCTAACGGGCTAAGGAGCTAAGGCTAAGGAGCAACACGAACAGCGTACAAACACACGTTTACTATCGACGAAACAACTTTCTGACATGAGCACATTCAAATTAACAGTTAAACAACATGGTTTGATAATGACGCACACACACACAGAGCTCCAAGCAATGCAAACACATGAAAAATGCTTCCACACTGCGTCACAGAAATTAAAAACATAGTGCACCACGAGGCCATGGATACACAAACTGAAAAACCAAGTGCACCACGAGGCCATGGATACACAAACTGAAAAACCAAGTGCACCACGAGGCCATGGATACACAAACTGAAAAACCAAGTGCACCACGAGGCCATGGATACACAAACTGAAAAACATAGTGCACCACGAGGCCATGGATACACAAACTGAAAAACCAAGTGCACCACGAGGCCATGGATACACAAACTGAAAAACATAGTGCACCACGAGGCCATGGATACACAAACTGAAAAACCAAGTGCACCACGAGGCCATGGATACACAAACTGAAAAACATAGTGGACAAACAAGCTAAGGAGCTAAGGCTAAGGAGCAACACGAACAGCGTACAAACACACGTTTCATATCGACGAAACAACTTTCTGACATGAGCACATTCAAATTAACAGTAAAATAACATGGTTTGATAATGAAAAGGTTGAGCTGCAGTTGTTCAAACATGTTAATGAGCAGATAAATACACAGAGCAGCACAGAGAGACACACGGTCTCAGTCTAAATATAGCCCAGGCCTCAGCGTGTAAAAACACATTATTGGAAGCTTTTCAGAAAAATCGGCAACGTTAACATTACGTATAATATAATATATCAGTCACAGACAGGAATGAAAAATATACCAATTTACACATTTTCTGTACAGTAAAATAACTTTCTCTAAACAGTTCCGCTTCATACCAAGGACATTAACAACGTCAAACACGCACACACACACAGCCCAACGAGCTACATCATGGCTTTAAATTAATCCTTACAAAAAAGAACCAGACCTCCTTCTATGAACAACACATTTAAGACAAACTTTGATTATAATCCCGGAAAACACGCCTTACAGTGAAAAGACACAATCTCCCCACATTATTCGAACCTTCTGAGATAAAACGGCCACGTTAACATACCGTATAATATAATATATAATAACCTTAATTGTTTAAAAGTGACGAAGAAACGAGCAGCGTACCGATGACGCGCGCTTCACACACACAGTCTAAAAATAGCCGGGGCCTCAGCATGGAGGACAGAAAGCATAAAAACTCACACATAGCTTTAAATTAATCCTTACAAAAATCCTTTGTTTGGTCAATGTACAACAGCACAAACATGTTTCTCAAAGCAAACATTTCCAGATGAAATAATTCTCACACGCACACAAACGCAAGCGCGCGCACAACGCACACATGAAAAATGCTTCCACACTGCGTCACAGGAATGAAAAATATACCAATCTACACATCCGTGCACAGTAAAATATTTTCCTATAAAAAGCTTCTCTGAAATAACCAAGTGCACCACAAGGCCATGGAGCACATGCTAACGCTAACGAGCTAAGCTAACAGGCTAAGGCTAAGGAGCAACACGAACAGCCCGTACAAACACACGTTTCATATCGACGAAACAACTTTCTGACATGATCACATTCAAATTAACAGTAAAACAACATGGTTTGATAATGACGCACACACACACACACACACACACACACACACACACAGAGCTCCAAGCAATGCAAAGACATGAAAAATGCTTCCACACTGCGTCACAGAAATTAAAAACATAGTGCACCACGAGGCCATGGATACACAAACTGAAAAACCAAGTGCACCACGAGGCCATGGATACACAAACTGAAAAACCAAGTGCACCACGAGGCCATGGATACACAAACTGAAAAACATAGTGGACAAACAAGCTAAGGAGCTAAGGCTAAGGAGCAACACGAACAGCGTACAAACACACGTTTCATATCGACGAAACAACTTTCTGACATGAGCACATTCAAATTAACAGTAAAATAACATGGTTTGATAATGAAAAGGTTGAGCTGCAGTTGTTCAAACATGTTAATGAGCAGATAAATACACAGAGCAGCACAGAGAGACACACGGTCTCAGTCTAAATATAGCCCAGGCCTCAGCAAAAACACATTATTGTAAGCTTTTCAGAAAAATCGGCGACGTTAACATTACGTATTATATAATATATCAGTCACAGACAGGAATGGAAAATATACCAATTTACACATGTTCTGTACAGTAAAATAACTTTCTCTAAACAGTTCCGCTTCATACCAAGGACATTAACAACGTCAGACACGCACACACACACAGCCCAACGAGCTACATCATGGCTTTAAATTAATCCTTACAAAAAAGAACCAGACCTCCTTCAATAAACAACAAATTTAAGATAAACTTGGATTATAATCCCAGAAAACACACCTTACAGCGAAAAGACACAATCTCCCCACATTATTCAAGCCTTCTCAGACAAAACGGCCAGGTCAACATACCGTTTAATATAATAACCATAATTGTTTAAAAGTGTCGAAGAAACGAGCAGCGTCTGATGACACGCTTCACACACACAGTCTAAAAATAGCCCGGGCCTCAGCATGGAGGACAGAAAACTCACTCATAGCTTTAAATTAATCCTTACAAAAAAAAAACATTGTTTGGTCAATGTACAACAGCACAGACATGCTTCTCAAAGCAAACATTTCCAGATGAAATAATTCTCACTCACGCGCACACACAAACGCAAGCGCACACACACACACAAACGCGAGCCACATCATGGCTTTAAATTAATCCTTACAAAAAAGAACCAGACCTCCTTCAATAAACAACACATTTAAGATAAACTTGGATTATAATCCCAGAAAACACGCCTTACAGTGAAAAGACACAATCTCCCCACATTATTCAAGCCTTCTCAGACAAAACGGCCACGTTAACACAATGTTTAATATAATATATAATAACCATAATTGTTTAAAAGTGACGAAGCGTACCGATGACGCGCTTTACACACAGTCTAAAAATAGACACACACGCACTGCACACAGACACACAGCTCCAAGCAACGCAAACACATGAAAAATGCTTCCACACTGCGTCAAAAAGAATAAAAAATATACCAATCTACACATCCGTGCACAGTAAAATATTTTCCTCTAAAAAACTTCCCTGAAAAACCAAGTGCACCAAGAGGCCATGGAGCACATGCTAACGCTAACGAACTAAGCTAACTAGCTAAGCTAACGAGCTAAGGCTAAGGAGCAACACCAACAGCCTACAAACACAAGTTTAATATCGACAAAACAACTTTCTGACATGATCACATTCAAATTAACATTAAAAGGACATGGTTTAATAATGAAAAAGTTGAGCTGCAGTTATTTAAACATGTTAACGAGCAGACACATACACAGAGCACAGAGAGACACGTATTTCACTCACCAGATTAGCTGCCAGTCTGACGATTAGGGGAACCGCCCCCGACATGGGGGAACTGCCTGCCCCACATGCGGCATTCACAGACCAATCAGAGCTCACCTGGAAAAACAGACCACTGGTCCTGACCAATGGACAGGTGTCACAGACAAATACACAGAGCGACACTTTTTTTATTTTATTTTTTTCTGAAGAATTCGGGGAACCGCCCAAAATGCGGCAATTACAGACCAATCAGAGTTTACCTGGTCCTGAGCAATGGACAGGTGCCACACATACGCACTGACCGTGACTCTCAAGACACCGCATGAGCGGGGGAGGAAGTAGTAAGAAACATCCGGTTTACTTTTCAGAATAAATATAAATATATATATATATATATATTTAAAAAAATGAAATAAAATAATAATTCCACCAGGTTAGAGTTAGGGCTGCATCACTAGAATAATATTATTACAATAGGTGTATGCAAACTAT